>NC_141908.1:67524242-67827272 GCF_057802395.1 Ceratotherium simum simum | reverse complement strand
GGATTTCTAGGTATCTGGGAATGTCTAGCAATCCTAATGGACTAGCACACACATATATATATGAGGCCCGTGAGGTCAAGATTCAGGCCAGGGCTGCTTTCTGGCTTGTTCTACCACAACAGGAGCAGGGAGGCCTCCCCGCCTTCTAGGGTGCAGGAAGGTGCTGGGTGGACCTGGGCGTTGGCATCAGACGGGTTTGAGCTTGAATCCTGGCTTTGTGACTTTGGTCCCATAATGTAAGCTCTGTTAGCTCTAGAATCCTCATATTTAAAATAGGGGCAGTGACATATACCACGTTGGGTTGTAAGGACAAAATGATAATCTCATCAGCACACAAGCACCCAGGAACTATAGACGTGGTTCCCTTTTCCGGGATTCACTGCTAATTCCAGATTGGCTGCAAGGGATACTGCATAAGGAATGGTCCCAGCCCCACCAGCAGCCCCCACCCCGGCCATAGGAGGAACCGCAAATCAGACGGCAGCGCTTAGCCAGCTCTCTGCTTCGTGGGGCCCACGGCAGGATTAAAAGGCCAGTAAAGCAGCGCTGTTCTTCCTATGAATTCCTTAGGCTTTTCCTGTGACTTACTGGCTACTGGAGATGAACTGGTTAGTGGAGACAGATAATCATCTATTATTCTACTTAAGGCTTTGAGTAATAGTTTAATAATTAGCAACTAGCCTTTTGGATCCACACAAGCTCAGCACTCCGGGGTAACTCACTTTTTCTACAGTCACAGGTGAAAGAGTATGAAGCAAGTCATTAAGGCAGTGATTACCAGCCTGGCTTTTCACCCTGGGAATTTCAAGCAGGGTTATAAAATTCTCAAATCAAAATTTAATTTGAATTAACTTTAATATGTTTTAAAATGGCACATGGCACTTTGAGGACAGGAAGAAAAAGTTGCAAAGTCCACAAACCCAAGAGGGTGTCCACTTTAACAGGCTGGAAATTGGGGGCCAGCCCTGTGGCATAGCAGTTAAGTCTCGTGCGTTCTGCTTCGGTGGCCCAGGTTCATGGGTTCGGACCAACACCACTTGTCAGCCACGCTGTGGCAGCAACCCACATGTAAAGTAGAGGAAGACTGGCACAGATGTTAGCTCAGGGCTAATCTCCCTCAAGAAAAAAGCAAGGAGTACTGGCAGCAGATATTAGCTCAGGGCTAATCTTCTCAGCCAAAAAAAAAAAGGCTGGAAATTACTGCATTATTGAATCAGCTCTCATAGTAAATATTTCATAATAAAGGCCTGTTGAACTTGGGTCTCGTTCATTACAGAGTGAAGGACTTTTATTTGTTTGGTCACATCTTTATCATTTAAGAAATATTTAAAAACAGCAGTTATTTTTATTTCAGCATGTCAACTGTGCATTTCCAAAACAGCAGGCTTTTCAAAGGAATAAATCAGAGCTGTAAACACAAGATACAGTGTATGTTTTTGACTTTCTAGAGTCAGTTTCACAAATCCACATACTGTACATTCATAGATGAGGTTCAGCCTGTCACCCATTTCTTTATTTCTATCATTACATAAGCATAATAAATACATCTGATTTTAAAGGTCACTTAAAATGAGTCATGATAATTTACAGTACAGTACATTTCAGTTCAAGTGCAAAAATAACTATTTGCTTAATTCTATTTCTTTCCGTTATTTTATTTTTAAGCTGTGTTTTGTGGTGAAGCAAAACATCCAAATGCAGAATTTCTTCTCCCAGATGCAGTTTTGGGCAGAAGTGTGGTGTCATGGAGAAGCCCTCACTTTACAGCTGATCCTGTCCAGTCAGGGTCAGAGGGTAAGGCGAGTTGCTCATTTTTAACTCTGTTCTTCTCTTTCCCCTCGCCTCTGCTCACCCATAGCTGCCGTACACACTGTGACTGACCTTCATTCAGCTAAAGCAGTGTTCCCTCTTCCAAGCCCTCCGTAAGGCTTCCTATCAACCTCAGCTTTCATTTTTAGCAGCAAGCTTTACGTGTGATTCACCCAGCCATTGTTCTGACTGTGGCTGTAATATTTACAGTGGCATACCCCTATCTGAACTGTCCAGTGTCTGACTGTGTCTTCAAGGGAAAGGATATACTGAGATTAGTTTCTTTAGTCATTGGAAAGCATAGTTCCTTCTTACTCCTCTCCTTTCCATTCCCGGTTTCCTATTCACCACCTTTTCCCCTCACCAAAAACAAAACAAAAGCTGACCCATTATGTAATTTTTAAAAATTGTATCCCTCCCCCAGGCACTTAAATCTTATACTGTTATTTGTAAATAGTACTGCTTAATTAAAGAAAACCTTAGGAACTCGGTGATTTTTTGTTTTATTCCATCAGCTATCAGAGCCCAAATCACTATAAACTTGTAAATAGTGATAGAGGCTATTTACAGTATCAATATCTTTAGTACACCCTTGTCTATCAGGCCACAAGATACTGAGTTGGTTGGTTTATTTGAAATATTCCCTCCTCTGGTCTTAAAGCCCATTTAAAACAAAAGGCATTTTAAAGCTCGGCTTAGCTTGCAGTGGTCAGTAACAGCTTTTGCTGCTCAGAGAATTGACTATTTTCATTCTATACCATACACATATAAAAATATATTTGCTGGAGATATGCCAAGTTTCTGATGAAACTTTTCCTTTTTTTTTTTTTTTTAAACAAAAGTGTATATGCTACTAACTTTTATCTGGTTACTTTTTAAACATGTTTTGTAATTTTTTAAGTGGCTCTCTTCAAGAGAAATGAAATTATAGGTTTCTTCTCAGTTTGCATTATAAGCACTAAATAATTAAAGAATCAGAAAAGGGAGATTACATCAGTGTTCACCTTCGAGCACTTCTTTCCCTCCACTTACTTAGTGTAACTGCTGGTTTCAACTCTTACTGCCCTGGCAGAGAAGTCCCATAGTCCTTAACCTAACCAACCAAAGAACCGGAAGTCGTCACCAAAATCCATTTCCCTTCTGTGAGTCCAGTGGGTCATGGAAGTTTACCTGTTTCTGCCACTATGTACTGTAGCTCCTGTGTGTGTTTCCATGTTAATGAGTTCAGGTATTAAGAAGCGTATGTGGTGCTATGCTCCTCAAGGCGAGGTGTGTCCTAGGTTCGGGCACCTCTCCCTCTGCCTGGCAGAGAAGCCGAGTTCCATGCAGGGTGTGAGATGAGCGAGACCCCTCAGTGTCCTCCTGCGGCAGGCCGAGCCTGCTGGTCCTCACTCTCCTCCGTGCGCTGGTCCACCTGGGGGTCAGCGGGGCTGCTCTGCGTTTGAGATGCTGCTGCTTGAGGGGACGGCTGGTTTCTAGATGGGTCAGAGTGAGTCTCACATGGGACAGGCCGGGCTCCACCAGCTGGGGAATGTTCCCGATTCTCACTGGTCCCCTGAAAGGATAAAACAGGAGATGCCCCACGGTCAGTGATAGCAAATAAGCCCAACACTTTTATAGGCTTTCAAGTAAGATATAGAAAATGGGGTGGTCCTCCTGAAGTGACCACTTCAGGGAACAAGTAATAGAGAAGTAAGGATAGAAAGTCTTACCTTTCATCTCTTTTCCTATGTGCAACTGCCAAAGCCGCATGAAAAACACAAACACTATAAGCAGATGTATCTTGTGGATAAGGGAACATTACTACCAAAATGCCTGTTACTACCCGAAAAACACTTTACATCCACAAATATTTACTGAGCCCCCGCCAGCCATGTGGCAAGTCACTGGGCAAGCAGCATGGAACTAAGACTCGGGCCACTTGCTGAAACCACAGGCTTCAAGAGCAGGAAGGCACCTTGTCTAACAGCAGTAAGGACAGCATCCTCAGCCTCAGAGATAGGGCCAGGAAAAGAATGTCCTATGTGTATTTGAGATTCAAAGTATACACTAAAAGTTAAATAAGACAGAACATTCATGTAAAAAAGGAATGTACACAAGCACTTATGTAACCAACCGTGAGTACACACTCACTCCAACACACCCCCCAGCGTGTCTGTCAAAGGCCACCTTGCCGCATTCCAGGCCACATTCCTGACTTTTACAAATCAGGAAACGTGTTTGGTTTTTTTTAATGAATTTTCCTCTGAATTAGTATCCATCACTTCAAATAGCTGAGCACCAAAAAAGGGGGTTTATTTCTGTAATTGATTCTAAAATGTAAAAAAACCTTAGTACAATGACTTCTTCATAAGAATAACTAAGGCCTGGGGGCCAGCCCGGTGGCACAAGCAGTTAAGTGCACGCAGTCCGCTGCAGCGGCCCAGGGTTTGCTGGTTCGGATCCCAGGCGCGCACCAACACGTCACTTGTCAAGCCATGCTGTGGCGGCATCCCATATAAAGTGGAGGAAGATGGGCATGGATGTTAGCCCAGGGCCAGTCTTCCTCAGCAAAAAAGAGGAGGATTGGCATCGGATGTTAGCTCAGGGCCGATCTTCCTCACAAAAAAAAAAAAAAAGAATAACTAAGGCCTTAGTTTTTATTAATCTTAACATATCAGAAAAAAACTTAATGCTACTTAAGCCTAATAGGCTTCTGTGAAAGTGAGGATGAGTGCCCAAAGTCAGGAAACACTGCTACTCCAGCAGAAGACATCGTCCTTTCTCCTGCTTTGCCTCCCTGCTTCACATCCTTTACGTGCTCCTCCCACACTGAGATTCTCCTGCTCGACTGAGCAGAGGATTCCCGTGACTTTACTACCCTGATGAATAAATAGGATCATGCATGGACTGGAATGCATTATGGTTATCGTTGAAGAATCAGGTTTGGTTTAAATTATAGAAATATTATATGTTAGTTTACAAAGTCATGATAAATTCATTAAGGGAGTAGTTCAAATTTTCTAAAAAGGAAATTACCTACCCAAATTAGTCCTTAAGACTTTCCCCTTTGTTTGTTTTTTCTTGTGTCCTCTGAAGCTACTCTAGATATAGAGCTGACAGGATTCATCAAGTAAAAAGGAGTGACTAATATAAATACAGGGAAGTGGGTTCATTACTTTGGCCAAACCATTCGTAGAAGTCACACTTAATCATTTTCCAAAGGCAGCAGATAGTTACAATTACCTACAGTGTTTTATCAACATGATCTAACTTTACCCAGGAGAGACCACACCTCTAGGGACAAGAAAATTCACCCTTGTTATTTTTCAGGTGAAGCCACCAGCAAAACCACACTTCCACTGAGTTAGGTGGCCTGTTAGATCCATACAGTAGCTCAGGGTATTAATTCATTAATTCAGCAGATATTTACTGAGGTCCTATTATATATAATGTCCCCATTAGAATCTTAGAATTACAGAGATTAATATATATGGTCCCCCATGGCAAGAACCATAAATCCTCACTGCAACTAGTATCCATCAACACTGAAATTTTAAATAAATACACAAAATCAGAATGGATTTATTTATTTTCTTTCTTTCAAGAAGTATCATCTTCTCTGTGAAGCCTTCCTGAACTCCATAAGGCAGAATTTTCCCTCTATGGGACCTTGTATATACCTCTATAATGTACTTGTCACAGAGTAATGAAATTATTTGTCTGCATGTCTATTTCCCCCAGCAGACCTTCCATAAATCTTGTTGAATGAATAACTGAATAACTAAAACAACTGAGCCCACTTAAGGTAGCCCAGCAGAGGAACTTTACCTGTAAAGGCTGTATCTCAGAAGCACGGTTGTCTCTTGTTAGCTGCATCATCTCTTTAATTTGGTAAAGAGCGTAGACAAAGGTCACCCAGGGAGAGGAGCTGACCCCCCAGGCTGGCTTGTTCACATCCTCCTGTTCTTCCTGGTGCTTGGTTTTCTTGAGCGGAAGTCTGGGCTCAATGCGTGGCATGACATCCTCTGTCTGTTGCTGTACCAAGTCGATGGTTGCTATGGGAACAGGACTTGATGGAACAGGAATCCTTTCTGCCAACATTGTCTTGTCTGGAGAAAATCATGTTTAAATTATTTTTCAGAGTTTTCTACATATTTAAACAAACAGTGGTTAAGTTCGGCGTGCTCCACTTCCACAGCCTGGGTTTCGTTCCCAGGCGTGGACCTACACTGCTGGTCATTGGCCATGCTGTGGCAGCAGCCCACATACAAAATAGAGGAAGATTTATAACAGATGTTAGCTCAAGGTGAATCTTCCTCAGCAAAAACAAACAAACAAACTAATAAATAAGCAGACAATCCCATTAGCCCGTTCTAGTGTGCTTGGCAATGTTAATAAATTGCCATGTATCAGGACTTCTTTACCTGGTGTAAGACTGAGCAAATGAACATGATGTTTATCTTCCAGGGTCTCCTTCTAGAGCCACTCTCTAATGGACACTGATTTACTTTTGTTTATGAAATGTATCGTTCATTTAATTTAGACATAACACCTGTGGGGCATGGGTTACAGTGCATCTTGCCTTAAACTCGCTTACAGGATTGAGATTTTAAAGATAAGCATCAAAACACGAAAAGCCACGTGATAACTGTTATTATTGGCCTT
The DNA here is from genome assembly GCF_057802395.1 of Ceratotherium simum simum. Taxonomy (NCBI): domain Eukaryota; kingdom Metazoa; phylum Chordata; class Mammalia; order Perissodactyla; family Rhinocerotidae; genus Ceratotherium; species Ceratotherium simum. The sequence continues at coordinate 67,820,816 of NC_141908.1, read as the reverse complement.
TTACTGAAGACAAGGACCAAGGCTGTGGAAGAGAAATGATCCAGTTAGGATTATAAAAGAACAAGAGTGAGAGAAAAATCAGTATTGGTCTTTCTGTGTAACTCACTGGCATTAAAATCTGTTTCTGGGGTTTCTGTAACAAGCTAGTTTTTCTCTTAACAGAAGCACTTCAGGCACTGGAGGCAAATGCTCTGAGAGGACAGGACACCAAAGAAGATGAACCCTGTTCTGGGACCCAAGAGCTGAGCAAGAAGATTCCCGTTCTACTGGTTGGCTGTCTTCATAAAGAAAAAAGTTGATTCCAAAAAAAAAGTTGTAACCTTGTTCTCATCTACACATTATATTTGATGTAACCTTCTTTCCATACAACCATTTTAATGAAGGTCATGCCTTGTTGAGGGAAAACTTCAAAATGAAGGTTTAGACATTTTTTTCAAATGAAGGTAGAAGCATAGAGATTATTCCCACTCCCTATCCCTCATAGTAAAATTACTGTATAGCCTTATATGTATTTGATTTAAATTTTAAATCCCTTTAGAATACAAGAGAAATTTAAAACCAATACTTCCCCCAGTACCTTGTATCATAAAACAAAACAAAAACAGAAAAATCCCAAGCTACTTAACCTATATTCTTTTCAACACAGTAAGTGGCTTCTCTCCAGCAATGGTGCACAAGTTCATCGATACGCCACTGAGAAAATCGGGCCAAGCATGTCTGTGGTACACTGTTACCAACTCTGGGTTTCCGAGGGCTATGTGTAGAATTCCCCATGGCTTCAGCTTTTAGAACCATTAAGAAAGGATGAACATATTTACCTTCTTCCTCATCTGGCACTGCCAGCCACTGGATCAGGGCAAAGAGCAGGAGGATCACCAGGCAGGCCATGCCGATTCCTCGGAAGGTTGCAGCAGCCCCTGTGAAAACAAACAGAGCACTCTATAGAGTAATTCCAGGAAATGCAGATCAACCTCATCCAAACACTGTCAATGTTCTAAAGTTCAGGGCAAAGGCACCAGAGCTTAGGATGAACCAGAGAATGGCGAATGGCCATTAGCTTCATATGGTGGAAGAAACACAGGGCTGGGGAGGTGTCCGGAAACCCAGGTGCTGGTATTGGATCTTTCATTGATCAAATCTTAAAACTGCATTTATAAAGGACTGCCTCTGAGCGCCTTTCACCATACAATTAATGGTACTCTCGTCTTCATAAAGACCATTTACCTAACTACTAAACAGCCCTACTAATCTGCAGTTGTACAGCAGAGCTCAAATAGTGCTACAAATTCAGACATCCCTGGGCCCATCTTGCACAGATGACTCCGAAGTCAAAATCCCTGAGCAGAATAATCTCGTCTCACCCCAGCCCCTCTATTTACAGTAAGGGAGATCTGACAGGGCAGACGGATTGAGTTATCACAGATGTGGCGACATTACCAAAGCCAGCATATAGTTAGATTTTTCTGATTTAAAATCTCCTGTTAGGGCCGGCCCCATGGCTTGGTGGTTAAGTGAGCGAGCTCCGATGGTGGTGGCCCGGGTTCGGATCCCGGGCGCGCACCGAGGCACCACTTCTCTGTCTGTCCTGAGGCCGAGTCCCACATACAGCAACTAGAAGGCTGTGCAGCTATGGCGTACAACTGTCAACTGGGGCTTTGGGGGGAAAAAATAAATAAATAAAATCTTTAAAATCTCCTGTTGGAATAACAATGATGAATTTTCTTTCCTCTAGCATTATTATCAGCAGGTTTAAAGTTCTTTACTTCAAACCCAAAACACCTGTGCTTATTCATTGGTTTGGCTCCTTTGAGGTATCTGTGTGGCATCTCATCAAGCCGTCAGAGAAGTGTGCATGGCTACAGGCTGGCTCTAATCACCTTAACAACTGAAGCACGATGCTCTACAACTACGACTACCATGAAAGCTAGAAAGAGAATATGAATACTGGAGTTTAGCTTTCGGCAATCTGTAGTAATACTTTGAGTGCACATCGAGGTGTTGCTGAAAAATCATAAATTTTCATCAAAGAAGAAAGGAAAAAAGAGAAAGCCATTCTTACCAAAATAATTGACCAACACGCCTCCAATCATGGCGCCACAGCCTCTCCCCAAACCCAGGTGAAGGCCTTGCAGGATGCCCTGTGCTGACGTCCTCAGCTCAGGGGGGACCGCTGCACTGAGGTAAGAAATGCACGCTGCCCAGATGGCCGCGTGCGTCACTCCTGGAGAGGAAGAACGGAGGGACTGTCTGGTCAGCTCGCCTTTGGTTACTCGTTTTTGAAATGTGAATTATTTATTTAAATATGTATATAATAAAGATCTATATTTTATTTATTTGAGGTAAAATATACATAACATGAAATTTACCATTTTAACCATTTTTAAATGTATAGTTTAGTAGCATTAAGTACATTCACAATGTTGTGCAACCATCACCACTATCCATCTCCAGAATTTTTTTATCAGCCCAAACTGAAACTCTGTACCTATTAAACGATAACTCCCTCCAGGCCCTGGGAACCACCACTCTACTCTCCGTCTCTATGAATTTGACTACTCTTTGTACTTCATATAAGTGGAATCACACAGTATTTGTCCTTTTGTGTCTGGCTTATTCCACTTAGCATAATGTCTTCAAAGTTCATCCATGTTGTTGCAAGTGTCAGAATTTCCTTCCTTTTTAAGGCTAATATTCCATTGTAAGTAGATAAAACATTTTGTTTATCCATTCATCCGTTGATAGACATTTGGGGTATTTCCACCTTTTGGCTATTGTGAATGCTGCTGCTATGAATATTGGGGTACAAGTATCTATTTGGGTCCCTGCCGTCAATTCTTTTGGGTATATACCCAGAAATGGAATTGCTGAGTCATATGGTAATAACATGTTTAACACCTTGAGGACGTGCCTAACTGTTTTCCGCGGTAGCTGCATCATTTTACATTCCCACCAGAAATGCACAAGAGTTCTGATTTCCTCACATCTTCACCAGTACTTTTTATTTTCCGTGTTTTTTTAAAATAGCAATCCTAACGAGTATGAAGTGGCATCTCATTGTGGTTTTGATTTGCATTCCCTAATGGCTAGTGATGTTAAGCATCTTTTTATGTGTTTATTGATCATTTGTATATCTTCTCTGGGAGAAATGTCTATTCAAGTCCTTTACTGATTTTTGAATTGGGTTTGGTTTTTTTTTTTGCTGTTGAGTTGTAGTTCTTTACATATTTTGGGTATTAATCTTTGTTGTTAATGTCATCAAGTGGATTCCAACTCCCAGCGACCCCGTGGACAGCAGAGTGGAACCCTGCCCGGTTTTCGTGCGCCATCCTCTCACCTTCTGGTGCTCTATCAGACAATGCTCTGCTGCTATGCATTGCGTTTTCATAGCCAATTTTTTTTTTTGGAAGTGGGTGGCCAGGTCCTTCTTGCTAGTCTGTCTGAGTCTGGAAGCTCTACTGAAAACTGTCCTCCATGGGTGACCCTGCTGGTATTTGACATACTGGTGGCAGAGCTTTCAGCATCCCAGCAACACACAGCTGCCCCTGTGACAACCCACGGATGGGTGGTGTGGTTCCCTGACCTGGAAGCAACGCCGGGCCACGGTGGTGAGAGCGCCGGATCTTGACCACCAGACCACCACGGCTGGCATTCATCCCTTACTGGGCACCTATTTTGACATTAAGATTATTTCCAATTTTTTTCCATTATAATTAGCACCATGATTAACATTTTTCGAGATACAACTTTTTTATATATCTAAGATTATTTACATTGGCTATAATTTTCCAAGTGGGGTTAATGATTCAAAGGATATAACAATTTTTATGCCTTTTAATACGTATTAGTTCCAATTTGTTTTCCAAAACAGTGTAGAGCCATTTACAGTGCTTCATTACCAGTTTATTATATCTTCACCATTTGCTGGGAAGATGGGGAGCATGAAGATAACAGGTGAAAAAAAATTTGGTAATTATTTTAATGAATAGCAACCGTGCATTGTCTGCAGTTAAATCTTTATTAGAGCACTGCTTTAAATGTAATAAAAAGATACTGTCACAACAGGTTTTATAGCTAGAAGGGATTAAGAAATCATCTGGTTCTGCCTAGATTAAGTCCTGGGCTTGCTCCCTGAAAAATAATCTCATTTGGAGATTATATCATCAGAAACGCTTAACCTATGTTTTGAAAAATTAAACAAAAGATTAATATTTATTTAAGATATAACCTGACATTAGTCTGCTTCAAGGCAAAATGGAGTAACAGGGACTGGATTTACCCTCCTTCCTGTAACAAATGAAAACAGGACAAAATATATGAAACGATAGTTCCCAAGACACGGGACAGCAGCAAGGACAGTGGCCCCTGAGAGACAGGAGCAGAGGAGCAGCCCCAGCTTCCTGCCTGGTGAGTCTGAGGGCAGCAGAGCACAGAGGGGAACCCCCAAGCTGAGGGCATGGAGCTGACAGTCTGGGGAGACGAGGCCGCCGGAGTCCCAGGACAGAGCACCAGAGAGGGGAGCTGCACAGAGAGAAGACTCCAGAGATCTGCAGAGGGCTCCCCTCCGTATTCAGCAGAGCACTGATCTGAAAAAGCGTGTGTATAAAGTATCCAAAGCCAGGGGAGGAACCACCCAAAAACATTACGGAAAACAGTACTCAGAACCCACACAGGACCTGGAATAGTACCCGTTTCCAGCAGCTAAACTGGAAAAACTCATGATTCCTGGGACTGGCAGAGTACTGCAAAGGGTCTGGTGTTAGCATTATGAAAGAGTCAGCCCTGGTCTAAGCATGCCCTGCTCCCACCTAAGTAATCTTTAAAAGCAAGACCCAAAAGGAGCGTATTATTTTCAAGTAATTTATCTGTGTGCCAGAACGAAGCTCAAGAATATTTATAGGAATACAAAAATATCTAGCACCCAACAAGGTAAAATTCACAACGTCTGGCACATAATCGAATTAGCAGGGATGATCTTACTTAAGCAGATCCATAAAGGAATAAACACTATTTTTACTGGGTACATTAGACTATATGCCAGCTAGTTAACTGAGAAACATGAAAATGTTTTTTCTTAGGCTTATATATGTTTCAGTAATCATTTCAACTAGGTTATTTTTTAACTAGAAAGATGAACTAGATGATTAGAGGTAGTATGCACACAATTAATTTCCACAGAAGTCAAATAAAGTATTTGCTTTATCTGGCTAAACAATTATAATACTTCAGATAATGCCAGCTTTCTCAGAATTGAATAATGCCTGGGTAGAGTCTTAATTATAAATTTTGACACAGTAGTACACAGTGAAAATATTTTTAAATATTTTCCTGTATATTATTAAAGATGCTGCTAACTCCCTTTCTTTTCAGATATGCATATTATATTTTCATTAACACCACTAAGGAAAAAACTCAAAAATATTCCAAGAAATAAAATGAATTTATTAAAAATGAATTAGATTCAATAGTAACATCCAACTTAGGTTTTAGAAATCATTTCCTAAAGATGAATCACCAAAGACGTAAAACCACATCAAATGGTTGTAAATTAACTTTAATGATGACGCCAAATCGATTATGTCTAAGTCTGAGCAATCAATTGCAGGATTTACAAGTAGACAAAGATGGGCCTATCTATTTATGTGACCAAAACATTAACAAATATATTTTTCCTATAATTCTAGATCAAATATAATTCTAGCAGCTATCCTCTTAAGTGTGAAGGCTTGGGCACACATAAAATCTTCCAATAATAAGGTTTCTTTCTTTTTTTATTTTTTTTCAAAATTCTCTGAGTTTTCCAAAACTTTGAGTCTTCTAAGATAATTAAAGCATTTTCCAGGAGGATGACTTAAGTTAGAATGCTTTTACACTATCAGAATTTGTTGGCTGGTATTAAGTGGCAGTAGTAAAAGATTCTCTATAGTTAGATTTCCTGAGTTTCCTTATTGCTTTGTGGGACTGATTAGATCATTGGGAACCACATTCTTTAAAGGAACTCAGGACATTAACTGAAGGAAAAAATAGCAAAGCATGCATTCAAAATTTTTCTCTGGTACTAAAAGCAGGAGAATGATAGCCACTCTACCTGTATGCACCAACATTTTCCAGGGCAGATGTAGAATTAAAATTGGTTTCTCTGACATATCTTATTTCAATATATTATGTAAATGGAAGAATCCATACCACTTCCTAAAAAAGAAACTAGCAAAACTAAACAAGCCACAAGAGGGGACTGGGTTGGTAACAACACCTTTGTATACAAAACACAGTTGTGGAGTTGTGGTTCTTGTTCTTAAATTTGAATATGCAACCTTCTAGTAATCATATTAATAATCTGAAACTCTTGCCAGTGTTTTTACTACAGTTGTGTTGTGGTCCTCTAATTTTAAAACAATAAAAACGCAACCTAAAAATCTAAAAACCCTCCACCATTTTCCATATTTGTAAGACAAGTAAGGAAGTCTTGACAATTGTGCTACCCAAAACAACTTTCCCGTAAAATTTGGGGGTAACAGATATCATAAACTGGGAAAAGAAGATGCTTCTACTTTTTAAATTTTTATTAGAGAACTGTGAAAATGCAGTAGATAATTATTCTCTACGTGATGAAATAAACAAGCAAATTTATTCAGTGTCATGTTTACACTAGAGCTACAAACTTTTAAACTTTTTAGTATGAGACAACTAAGTCAGTGGATCAAATAGTAAGAAGAAAAAGATGTTACTCCCCTGACTGATAATAGTAACTGATAATAAAGGCATACAAATTGACTCTCCTTGCAATATGTGTTAATCCTTCCTTGGCCACTTGTCACAAAACTACTGATATTTGTGAGTGGCAACAGAATACCAATTCACGTAACATGTGCTTAATAACTATGTTAACTGGAAATGAACGACTCTCAACAACCACACAGGTCACAGAAACTTAGCTTCTCAGGCCTTCCCTACCTTTACTGGGATCCCTCAGGATTATCTCCAAGGCCTAACAGAAACAGGGATTTTCACGCTACCTACTGCCAAGACCTTAGCTGTTTAGGGATACAGTACATTTGAATAACCTAGAATCATTAGAAACATTAGTGATTAACATTAAATTTTTTTTTCATTAATAATACTATTACAGCAGCTTACTCTGCCAGGCATTGTGCTAAGTGTTTTACATAGATTATCTCATTTATTCCTCCCAGTAATATGTACTATTTTTTTTTTCATTTTCCAAAAAGGAAATCAAGGCACAGAGAGACTAAAGTGCCTTGTCCAAAGTCACAGGATTTGAACCCAAAGTATCTAAGTTCAGAAATTTAGTACTTAAGTACTACACTATACATCCTCACAACCAGTATTAAAAGTATTCTATAGTAAATGTAATCATCTACTTTGAGAAGTTTTGTTGATAATATCAAATATGCCCAACAATCTACCAATTTAAAAAAAAGTATATTCTTACTACCTTCTTCCCTTCCCTCCTTAAGAGTTCATATCATAAATATTATTGTTTTTCATATACCCCAAATAACTCATTATAATATTCAACATTGGAATCTGATTCTGCAACATGCATTTCAAGATTATTCAGTCTTGACCTACAAGAATAGTCTATTGCAATAAATGGCATGTATGAGCAAAAATAAATCCTTTCTTCCCCAGTGGACAGCTGCTCTTTGCAAAATGCTGCTTGGCTTGGGGAAATCACATCACAATGGCTGGGAGGGGTGAGAACTGACAATCAAAGTATTGGGGAAAATAGGATGTTTTATTTTGTTTTGTTTTTCTTGCTTCTGCCACTGACTTGTGCTTACTGAACAAAACATAAGTATTCCTTTAACACTAGCACACTGAATCAGTTGCAACAAATCTTTTCGGTTGATGGACAAAAGCGTACATTTCAATTAGTGCAGTGTACCTGTCAAATGCTGGGATAAAAAAGCTTCTGAAAGATCAACCCGGTAAAAATCAGTTAAGAAATGGCCTCCTAAGAAAAGGCCTCCATTGGGCAGGCAGTAAAAGAAGGAGCTGTATTGGTTAAGGTAATGCTAGCTGTTGCAACAATAAACCTTGGAATCTTGGTGGTTGCACACATTAGATGTTTTGTTTTCTTGCTCGTGTAAAGTCCAATGGACATGGGACAGGAAGAGTAACAGCTCTGCTCCACATACTCATTCAGGGACCCAGGCTGCAGAGACTCTGCCATCTTCAATACCTGGTTACCCTGGGTACCAATATCCAGCTGGCAGAGGAAGGAGGAGAGGATGGCACATGGGAAATTTTAGGGGCTGGGTTTAGAAGTGACACACATCATTTCCGCTCACATGCTACGGGGCAGAATCAGTCATATGGTCATACCTAACTGCAAGGCAGGCTGGGAGACAGAGTCTAGCTGCATGTCCATGAAGAAAAGGAAACAGCAGGTGAACAGCAAGCCAATATCTCTGCCAAAGTCAGGGCCACCAACAGCAATACCCCTTCCAAAAATAGCAGAGGACCCTACAAAGAGCAATGGACCTAGCAGCAGCTGCATGAACCTTCTGTGTGTCAGATGAAAGAAACCTTATATAAGACAGGCGATAATTATTGTTAAAGACCAATGCTCCCACATCCACCAATGTACAGCACCACAAGAATCTCCTTCACGCATTCATCTATCTGGGACTATGCGCCAGATAGCCTGCTGTTCTTTGAGAATATGAAGACATAGAAAACATGTCGTTAACCACCACGGAGCTTACGGTCTGATGGATGAAAAGGAGCAAGATTTACCTGAAAGGAGGAGCAGACTGAGCTCCCTGAGGAGAATAAACATATCAGCACCTAGCACAGGGCTAGACACAAACCGGCAGCTGAGCACAAGAAGGTTGAAATGAAACTAAGCAGGCAGTGGTCTGCATGTTGGGATACAAAGAAGCGAGCATTTGTGGACAAAAGGTACCCTGGGTAAGGCTGGAGAAAATTTCCAAATCCCATGTATGAGTAACAATGGACAGAGGAAATTAAGGTTCTATAAGCTTCACCTTGCAAGTTAAAAGAAGACATGTGAGTTACTTAAAAAAAGGTCTGTAGCCGATACAAAATGTTTTGGGGGCCCTTGTGAATTTTACATGCTGGCATCATGCCTTCGGCATACCTTAAAGCAGGTTTTAGGAGACTGCCACCCAAAACTGTGTTTAATGTCAAGACTCAGCAACACTGTACACTACATGCTCAGCATCCCCCATATGAAGCCGCACATGAGAACTGCTTTTATATCAAAGCCAGTAAAAATTCCACTTCCCCAAAGATAACTTTAAGAACAGTGTGCACTGACTAGTCATTTATGGCCAGGCTTTCATACATAATTGCCATTTAACCTCTCAGAGTAGAATCTTCTAAATCACATTCTCCCGGTCCTGATTTTTATTTATTTATAATTTTTTATTTTACTCTTATTGTTACTTTTAAATTATTTAATATTTACTGAAGGCTATGTGCAGGTAATGTGCTAAATACTTCCCATTGTTTAATACTCACATCAGCGTACTCTACAGCACGAGAGCCTGAGGCCTAGAGAGACTGCGCATCTTGTCCAAAAACACAGAGCTTTGAGGTTGGGGAGCTGGAATACAAGACAGTCTAATTCAAGCCTAAGCACTTTATGGTTTCCAGATTATTCCTATTTTGGTAAGCTGCCTCAAGTAATTTATAGAATGAGGTGAGAGCTTAACTAAGTAAACGATTCAAATACGCTGATGTTTTTACAGATGTGCAATGGAGGGCAGGATGGTATCCTAGGAAAAAGCTATCATATTAAAGGTTTAGCTTTTAAATTTAGTTTAGAGATTTTCTTCACATATTTATAAGTTTTTGAGATAGAACTTCCTATATTATTCAAGAGCTTTAAAAATTAGAAAATATTGAGTATAGTACATTTTACAGGGGACTGTAAAATCCATCAAACAACAAGCATTTATAGTGTATCTTCCTATGTGCATGTCTCTTTGGAGAATTCAAAAAGTATAAGGCATGGTCTTTGCATTTAAGAGTTAAAACTAAGTCAGGAAGTAAAACTAGTGTTTGTACAATAATTGGGTAGCAATTAAATGCTAAACTATGTAACACAGTCCATAAATTTGAGAACAACGCAGAAAAGGAAGAGCTAAGAGTGGGATGCGATTGCCAGAAAAGGATTCTTGGAGCAGAAGACATTTAAAATGATTTCTAAATGGACAAAATAATGTCTATTTTGAAGAAAATGTTTTATAAGAACTTTTAATAACTGTAAAGCACGGGAGTGACAAAGAATAAAATTGCTCTATTATAATTTATAAGACTATTCTGATTAAAAATTTTAACAATAACACCAATGACTTTCACATGCCAATTTATTGATTGAAATCATAAACTTAGAGCTTTTGTCTATCCTATGTATTCATGTGGCAAGCTACTTATGTTTCAAGGGTTAAGCCAGACAGAAAATTTCCAATATGATAATAACGGAATGGAATCATGTCTAGAATTTCCACTGTCAGATAAGGGCTGCACAGTAATCCTTTCATGATTTCTCCATGGTCTTCCAGAACACAAGGGGAAGGAAAACATGGTTCTATTGGCTGAACAGGCATACTAAATAAGAGAGAAAAGCTTCAGAAATGACAGCTCAAGCCCTCCTACTGGTGAGATTAAAAAACCATCTTTCATCACAATCTTCACCTGGCTCCCTCTGATGGAGCACCCTGCAGAGAAAGGCCTGACACAGACCTCATTTTCACCCTTCAGTGCTTGAGCCATTAATTCAAGTACCTCGAAAGGATCTCTTTAGTTACAGCAGCCCCGGGCGGGCCTTACTCTCCTTAAATACATTTCAGTAGTAAGAATAATTTTGATCACATTCATCTTAAAGTCTTACAAGGATTCACAACCAGCACCTGCACAGGAAGAAGTGTAACAAATCCGGGCTTGATTTTTATCAAATGTGGATACTCCTGATCACAATCATGAAGGCTTCAATACTTCTTGTACAAAAGTAAAGGAGAAAATTCCCATGAGTTTTTAAAATGAGATCTTGAGAAATAAATATTAACTATTCCACGTCCTCCACTCCACTCAGCAATGCTTTTAGGCACTTAGACTCATTGTCTCTTTTTTAAAATAAAATGCAGGCCCCTTATGGGCAAGAAATATGTCTTCTGCTTCCTTATCTGTTGCCACCAGTCACCTACAGAACAACACAGTTGCTGCAAATGGAAGCTGAAATGCTAAAAGGATAAGGCTGCAAGAGAATATTGGCTAAACGTGAGAAAGATCGTGGGAAAGAAACATCCTCACAATTCCCAACAACATCCAATAGTCTTACTCTGATCCCCAAATATATACGTGCATAGCCTCCTTCCTAGGGGCCCAGAGAGAAGGAAATCTGCTTCATCCTCATCCCATCTGCTAATTATTACCAACGTGACCTGAGATGAATGCTGAGATGATGATCAAGAGCTCCAAGGAATGAAGGATAACAAGGAATGCTCCTCCATTAGTTACATGCAACTCCCCAAAGAGGAAGAGACGGGCAGCGGGAGATATGGAACAAAGCCCATCCCTCGTCTCCTCCCCTTCAGCTGCCCACTAGGTGGTACTATTTCTCACGATGTTTCGGAGATGAGGCAAAGGAGTGACAGAATGAGGAGACAGACCTCAACCCTATTTTTTAAGACAATCCTCTTGTGTGGCAGTGGTTGGGAATCAAAGAATGGAAGTGCTGACTGTTCAGTGTCAAGATCATCAGTGATCAGAGCCAACATCCCACTCCCCAACCCTCCCCCTCCTAAGTCTAGGTCTTTGGTAAACAGCAAGTAGCAATTCCAGTCAAGGAATTAAAGGGCATCTATCCTGAGAGTGGGCTTGTCCTGTAATTAAATCATTCAGTGTTTTATCATCATTATTTCTTGTCTTTACTGCCTCCTGAATAGAGCTGCCTTCAGCACAGAGACTTGAAAGTCATTTGGACAACACTTGTGAGGGTGGAAGAATCCAGAATGGCAAAACAAACCTTTTCCGTCAGAAGCGTATTCCTGTGACGCAGGATTTATCCCACATGGATGATGCACTATTTTCCACGGAGGGAGCATGGCTCAGACAAAGGCAAGGGATTTTGTTATTGTTGTACAGCCAAAACACTAGCAGTCACTTCTGCCAGGGAATGAAACTGTCTCCTCCACTTTTAGACACAAAGAGCTCTGTGCAACTGGTCACAGAGCCCTCAGCAAGACAAGGAGACTCTATGTGTTTACAGATCCCCCTTTTTACTCGCTCCAGATCAGTAACTAGGTTTCTACTGGCACAAGGGAGAATAAAATGAAACACACGGGTATAAACTGTAGCCTGCCGCGGGACGCAGAATTCCTGCTTAGATTCAGAACATGGCCAGCTCCCTAAATCTTGAGATCATCACCCTGAGGCACACATAAGTATTATAAAAATACGTCCTGGGTGGCCAGCTTGGGATGATAAAGCCACAGCATATCACTGAGGTTCCCTGAAGATGCCCTCCTGCTTTCCACTTCTGAGCTGTGGCACACGGCTCTTCTCTATGCCAAAATGGCCGCTCTCTTTAGGCTACCTGGTGGATTCCCATTCACCCTTCAAAATCCAGCTCACATGTGATTTCCTTGGGGAATCTTTCAATAATATCTTCATCCTCCCACTCCTGCTTCACAAAGCTAATCCTCCCATGGAGCTCCTTCTCTGTTACCTAGCACATTTTTTCTAATTCCATCTAACACACTGCATAGCAATTATGTGTTGACACATCTGGCTTCCAGAACAGATGGTGAGACCTTGGGGCGTAAGTTAATATATTGGTTTTTTATTACATTCCTAGCACCCAGCATGCTGCCTGACTTTTGGTAGCTATTTATATATCTTGGATAAATTAACAGGAAAAAAGAGTTTCAATTCATAACAGCATTTGTTTTTTCCCTCTTATAAATTTCTTCTGTTGTTCCTTTAACCCTTTCAGAAAAAACCTTCTCTCTTTTCTTGAGTCACTTATGCAAACTGTCCTTTTCCATCTAATTCATATCAAATCAAAAGGAGAAAAAAGGTATATGCATATATTATTACAATATACTTTCTTCTCTGTAGGCATACCAGTTTTTTTAAATACAGTCTGCACACTGTGGCATACCAGTAAATAAGACAGTTAAGTCAGGTGAGTCTAGAATAGGAACTAGAGGTGGGAAATTCTAAGAACTGTGTTGCATATTGCACAATTCTTTCCTGTAGTTCATATTTAGTGCTTTGTTGTCCTTTTTTTTTTTTAAAGATTTTATTTATTTATTTATTTTCCCCCAAAGCCCCAGTAGATTGTTGTATGTCATAGCTGCACATCTTTCCAGTTGCTGTATGTGGGACGCGGCCCCAGCATGGCCGGAGAAGCAGTGCGACGGTGCACGCCCGGGATCCGAACCCGGGCCGCCAGCGGCAGAGCGGCACACTTAACCGCCAAGCCACGGGGCCGGCCCTGCTTTGTTATCCTTAATGACACAACGCTGAGATGTATGCCCCACCATAAGACTCTTCCTGAGTTCTAATTCTTACAAACAATAACTTATAAGAAGACCAAATTTCCAATTTCTATATATTTATAAACAAAAATCTCCTTTCATGAATTACAGCACTGCATCAGACCTGAGAAAAGCACCTTTAAAGTGTGTATATATTTGAATTTTATAATTTTATTGTGAATATAAATTATATCTCCTTTCAATTAGGATAGATGTTCTTTTTCAACGCCACAACAGAATTTGATAAATGAGCTTGCATTTTGTACATTTTGTTTAGATGTGAGCATTTCATCTTAGATATCATGACAAGAAATTATGTTGATTGTGCTACATTTGCATCCTCAGGGTTAGGGAAAATGATAATGGCAATCTATAAAGCTAATGAAATTGTATATAATCACAGACTATTTAGTATAATTAATGATTTAGGAGCCTGGGCTGTCTCAGAAGACCTCAACTCCAGTGATCTTATCCTGAACCTTTATTTTAACCATAATGCCAACCACAAAATGGTTTAAACAAGCTGCTAACAGGGATTTTCAGTATATATTCTGGATTATATGAACTAACACAGCTTTGAACAGAAATCCATTGTTCTTAAGCTACATGGAAAGAGCCACCCAGAAAGTTTTTCAAAGTTATATGTTGAAGGCGAAACAGTCCAGTGAGGAACTGGAGAAAGAGAAGAACTCAGGCCAGAATATTTGAGCAAAAATTTTAAATGTTCATGAGAAAACAACAGCCTGACTATAAAGCTTTAGTTATAAATCATTAGACATGATAAAAGTAACTGAAGAAATAAAATAATTACAGCAACCTTTGTTCAATAAGTATAGTTAACCTACAAAAGCAAAAACACCAAAATCTTTAAAAGATAAATCCTTTTACATTTAAAACCACCTTTGGATGCGTATGCCTCACAACTGTACCTAAGGTTCAATCCAGAGTTCCTCTTTCTTTCTTTAATCACAAGGGTGTGGATCGAATCCAGCTTTGTTTAGCTCAACAAACACAGAACAGCACTCAGCATAATTGAAGGACCAGCCCTCCTGATGTCACCTCTTCCTTAACAACCACTTCAAAATCATATAAAACAGTAAGTCCACCCTTCCTTTGTAGAGTCAGATGCTAAAGGCCACTGAACTTTTACATAGTCACAGCTCAGTCAGGTAGAAAAATAATTCTAATTCCAGCTGTTAACTTACCTTGAAGAACTTCCATGGGGAGAACAGTCCAGGCATTTTCCAGGTAGGAAATATAAATATAGCGAGCTGTATTGCAGGCCAGGCCAATGTACAGAACCCTAACAACAGCAAAAAATAAATAAATAAATAAGTTGAGGCCCTGCTATGAGACACAAAACATGCAAATATTACCTACTTTTTCCCATGCCCAAACTATCCATCATCCAGCACACAGTGTTCCAAACTTAGGAGAGGGGAAGCTAAAGGACAATTAAATTTAACCATGAACTCTTAGGAACAAGAAGATTGCTTCTAACATATCTGCCCTGAGCCTTTTCAAAACGCTTGTTAATATAAAAGGGAACATCATCCTTCCTGAAACTTAATTAGTAGCAGAGACGATGCTTTTTTAAGATAGTCTGGGCACACTGCCATCTGTAATGACATTGCTGGCTTCCTTCCAGGTGGCTGTAGGGTAAATATCCCTGGGATTGTAGCCACTTCACTGTGATGGGGGAAGGACAGGATAAAAATGAGAACATGTGAATATGAATGTGGCCTCACTTGCAATGCCCAAGACACCAAGCAGTTTCACAAGGAGACTCTCAAGGTCATGGAAAACCATCATCCAATGATGAATAATAAACTATTTGAAAATCAAATACGTCTTCCTATCAGTTCAATTGATACATGTTATTTTTTTTAAAAATCCATATCATATGCTTATAAAACTGATAAATACATATCAACCTCTCACTTTCCCAATCACCATCTCCAAAATTATGAATAAAAACAAAATAAACAAAGGCTTCAAGTGGTGCATCCAAGCATAGGGTTACCATCTCTCTCTTTCTGAACTGGACGGGCTGGTTTGGAAACAAACTGTGGCTGCTTCTCTGTACAAAACACAATCTGATGGTAGGGATTTCTCTTTCTCGGTTGTTTTCCATTTTCTGTTAATTTTCCTAATCTTAATGCTTTTCTTGTTTTCTAAACTCAAGTGGATGAAAACTAGAAGGTAAAAGAAATAAACCAATATGGCAATCAGTGGTATTTTCCTAATCTTACTCAACGATATTTTTATATTAAAATCATTCCTATAAACACTGTACTCATTTTCCAACATTGGATCAAGGAAAGGAAATGCTTTGAGGCATCCGGCTGGTATTAAACACAAACATGCAACAGAAGGATGGGGGAAAGACTAAAATAGGGTTGAGTGGGTGGGGATGGGATAGGAAATGGATACTAGAAGGGATTTAGGAGATCCCCACTATTGAAGAGGTCTAGGTTATCATATTCTGTGGACAGTATGTTCTTTGCAGTTGCATGTTTCAAGGAAAAAAGTATGTGTTTCAATCCTGTTTGATAAAAAATTTGTTGAACAAACTTCCTACAGATCCATCAACCTGGGTCCCTCCGCTAGAAAAAAACAAAACCCACAGGAAATGCAAAATACACTACACAAACACACAAGTTACACAAACCTGTCTCCTATTTAAGTTCTAAACCAGCTCTGTTGATGATCTTGACTTAGCCTAACTCAGGGGTCAGCAAACATTTTCTACAAAGGGCCATAGGGTAAATAGTTCAGGCTTTGTAGGTCTCCTGCAGCTACTCAACTCTGCTGTTTTAACATGAAAGCAACCAGGGACAATTTGTAAATGCATGAGCATGGATGGCTATGTTGCAATAAAATGTGAATTATGAACACCAAAGTTTAAATTTCATATAATTTTCATGTATCACAAAATATTATTCTCCTTGTGATTTATTTCAACCACTCAAAAGTGTAGAAACCACTCTTAGTTCAAGGGCTATACAAAAACACGCAGCAGGCCAGATCTGCCCCGTGGGCCATAGCTTGCCATCCCTGGCCTAGCTCATTATTTCTTATTAACTTTGGCTGTACATGAGATTTACTCAGGTAATTGTTAAAACTACAGATGTCGAGGCCCACGCCCCTCTCAGTAAACATGTCTAGGGTTGAAACCCAGGCATTGTGCTTTTGCAAGCTCCCCTGGTTATTCAGATACTGAGCCAGGGTGAACACCCACTGGTTTAGCTCATTCTAAGCAGCTCCCAGTAATACTTGCCCATAATCCCATCATAAAAAAAAATTTCTTAATACATCTTCCTTGTGTTCATATTGCCTATCCTGAACCTTTCTTTTCAGCCCACCCGTGATTCAGGATTACCATGACAACCATTACTCAATCCAGGCCACAGTCCAAAGGTCTGGCCTAAAGTAACCCCAAGTCAATCAGCCAGATTTAAGAGGTAGATTGTGCTATGCCTTCAAATATCTACCCACGTGGAATTCAGTCACTGGAGTCTGAAACTTCTGGGACCCTTACGTCTCGGATTGCCACCAACAAGCTGAGTGGCTACAAGCTTGATATATCCTTTGCTTCTCTCCCACATTTCTAATCTCACCACTGATGGTCCTTCAGGACCACACAGGTGCCTTAAAGGAGAAAGAGTGAAATAAGTATCCAGGGCAAGTTACGTCACCTCTCTGAGCCTCAATTTTCTCATATGTCAAGTAGGGATAAGAACATCTACTCTGCAGGCTTGTTGTGATCATTACAACACAGTGAGTCGCCCAAAATAAGCACTCAATAAATGGTAGCATTATTTTTTTTTTTTTTAAAGAAAAGTATCCAAGCATCCCTTTGGTTTCTAACAAAACTTTCATCCCAGAATCCCAAAAGAGAGACGAGTACTAGCATTCCTTCCTCACCAACCATTCTGGGGAAGCCAGTGGCCTCAAGAAATCAGCAAGGGTAGATTATGAGCAGAAAGAAAGGCAGCATTTTGATCTATGAAAAGGGAAAGAAGCACACATGTATTTATTGAATAATCACTGAAAAATATTTCAGCAATCTGAGAATCTCTTTAATATCTGAATGGGTTATTTAAACTGCCATATCATTCACTGTTCTGGGCTGAATTATGTCCCCCTAAAATTCATATGTTGAAACCCCAAGTCCTAACCCCTGTACCTCAGAGTGTGACTGCATTTGGAGAAAAGGCCTTTAAAGAGGTGATTAAGGTAAAATGAGGTCTTATGGGTGGGCCCTAACCCAGTATGACTGGTATCCTGATAAGAGGAGATTAGGACAGAGACAGGCACAGAGCAAAGACCAGGTGAAGACGCTGGAAGAAGACAAGCCCAGGACAGAGGTCCTCAGAAGAAACAAACCCTGCTGGTACTCTGATCTTGGACTTTTAGCTTCCAGAACTATGAGGAAATAAATTCCTGTTTTTTTAAGCCATTCAGTCTGTGGTGATTTGTTATGGCAGCCCTAGCAAACGAATACATGCACAGTCTATGAAATTAAGGATTTGCTAATAAAAAGGAATTTATAATATGTTTTATTAGATCATCTTCTGAACAATCAAATTCTTTATGCTGAATATAGAGCACATGTTTGGGGTCCTACAATTTCCCTGGGCACTATGAGGTCTGGAAATACAGAAGACTAGTCTGGAAAATGCCTCTCAGCGAGATACAGATAACTATTGAACACCTACAATGAAAAGGCTCAGAAACAACTCAATGCTTTCTGTTTCACAACAGGAAGTCAGTAAGTATAAAAGTAGACAAGAAATAAAGGCAATTTTAGAGCAGGTACTCAGTCTAAGTGAACATAACCTATACAGAGGAACACAACTGGCAAGGAGCAAATGATTCCTCAACACTCCACCATGGAAAACCCAAATCATTTGTCAAACACCTTGATTCTGTATTTGAGCAAAATATAGCAGTAGGAGAAAAAGTGCTTAGGAGATTCCAATTTCTTATACAACCACAATTCACAGTATTGGCAGGGTAAGTTGGTTGGTGATTATCTTATAATAAGACTAGTAGTTTTTTTTTTCAGACAGATAGTATTCAAGATATAGATATAATTAATTGTGAGTGATTTGCAATTCCTACCAGAGTATAGGTTAGTTATGATGCCCCACCATCTATAACATGGCTGAATACCCCCTGAGAACTCCTCTAAACCACAATAAACAAGAATTTTGTTCAGTAAACATTTATTGAGATCCCACTAGATACCATACACTATGCTGTACTCAAGGGGAATAAAAATGAAGAGAAATCCTCCTTGCCTTCAAGGAACTTACAGTCTAGTGGGGAGATGGACATACAAGCAAGTAAGTTAAATATAATACTCTAAGACGGGTGCACAAAGACCTATGGGAGCGCAAAGGAGAGGCCCTTAGCTACCCCTGGGGGCCCAGGGACACATGGGTTAGAAGTAACTGGACAAAGAAGGCAGGAAGAGCATCATAGGCAGAGGGGACAATGGGAACAAAGGTTAACCATAACAGCCCAAGAGTTTGCAGACAGAGAGGCTACCTGAAAGATCTAAGGATCAAAGTCTAAGGATTTAAAAAAAGATGAGAGAACTCTTCCAGTCAGGAAATTATTCTTTATTCCAAAGACAACACAGGGCTTGAGCCGCAAAGAGAGACCTAAGCAGGATTATCCTGCAACGCTCAGATCTGAGAGACAAAGGAGCAGCACCACGCAGAGAACCCAGTGTCTCAGCCCAAGGAACCGGCAGCAAGCATTTTGCAAAGCCTCTACAAAAAAGTTCCTCAAAAAAGAAAACACACTGAATAAAAACAAAATACCCTGGAGAAAGACTCTATTTATCAATCAGAAGTGGAGTATTTGCAGATAGAGACTGAAAATGCTCTGCAATCTGTTACAAGCCCTCACATAAAGATGCACATGTTCCAGTGTGTACAAGTGTTGCTCAAGGGCACAGTGGGAGATAAGACAGACTAACAATACAACAAGATTCAGAAAGCATCATTTCAAACAGGTCACAGATCACTTGGACAATTCCCTCAACTAACACCTGGCTAGAGTTTTTTACCAGTTCCTAATGAGAAAGAATTGGTCATTAATACCGGATACTTGGAGCACAGTCTAGTCTGCCTCACATACAAATCGGCTGAGGTTTTCTGTATGGTAAACAGCATATGGTCTCACCCTTAAGTTGGGTTCCATTATTCCCAGATCATCCTTTTATAGTCTATATCAACTTGTCAATAAAAAACTCCTTCAGATATTGTTACAGATGTCTTTCTAGACCAGGCAGACATCAGCTGCTAATTACAGTCAAGATTCTGGAGCTTAATGTAAGCATTCAATGTAAGCAGTGCCCTCCTCCCCAAGAATAAGGCTTATTTCCAGCATAATCACTGATTCATACTGATGACCTTAAGAAGACGATGTTCCCTATAGTCAGCTTAAGAAAGTAGGAAAAGATATATCCAAACTCTTTAAAAAATAATTAAAACATAAAGTTTAGGCCTTGAAAGAGTTAAATTTTAGTCTAGAAAATTCCTGTTTTCTCCTTCCAACCAAACTTCCATGATGTAATGTTACTGTGGATGTCCCGCCAGGATTTCTCTGCCCATCTAGCACAATAGAGTTTTACTGTAACTGTCTAGAATCTCTTGTCTTCCCTCTCCTTTCTTGTCCTCTCCATGGCATTTCCTGCCATCTTGTGTCACACTCCCAGGGCTGGCTGGTTTGAAAGGATCATAGCTGGCATACTTTGGAATCCCGACCCCAAGCAAGTGACCCAAGCTAACATGATGGTAGACTCTTCTAAGGCCACAATGGTAGCAAAAGCAGCCAGAGGAGAGGAGTCTGGCCACAGAGTCAGTGACCTGAGCAACATGGGGCAGGAGCCACCACACCTCATGCTCAGACCAAACGTTTACCTAGAAGTGGCAGGGCTGATGACATACCTCTCCCTTTTTCCAAGACATGACTTCTGGCACTTGTACCTCTGATTGTGAGAGTCCTATCCTGAAAGGGATCATCCCTTCCAAGAAACCTTCCCAGATGTCTCCAGGTATAACTGATCCTATCTTCCCCATTCCACTGTTACTCTCTTTGTTTTCCTTAGAGTACTTGTCACAGTCTGCAGCTGTTACACACACGAAGATTGTGACTTTCAGGGAGGCAAGGACTGTGTCTTTTTCCTCTATACTCAAAAGGGGCTTGCCTTGCTCAAGTGGTCAGTGAAGCTATAATAATGTAATTTAATATAATCTTATATAAATTGATAAATCGTGAGGGCAAAAAGAAGCACTATTCTCATGAAAACAGTGTTTCTCAATGGATCACTATTATTTTGGATGGTACAGTTCTTTATCATATGAGATCCACCCATTCATTGTGGGATGTTTAGGATCCCTGCCCCTTGGGTGCTAAACGCCAGTCTCTGAAACAACTACAAATGTCCCTACACACATTTCTAAATACCTCCTGTTGAGAACCACTAGATTAGTCTCTTAAAACAATGGCTTCCTGGTCACTGTGTCACAAAATGGTGTGTGTGTGTGTGTCTGTGTGTCCATATTCAAGTTATATTAGCACGTAAACAAATCTAGAAGAAGACAGATACCAAACCACAACCGACGGTTATCTTGGAGATGTGTGATTACAGGGCTCTTCACTGTCTAAGGAGTGTATTTCTGTAGATTTTGAGTTTATATAGTAAGTTACGTACTTTTTGATAATCTTATAACAATAAAGATTTAAAAGGTGAAAAAAAAAAAACCTGTCACATTAGGCATGGGAAAGACAACCATAAAAAATTTGGATTAAAATCATAAAAAACTAAAAGAATTCTGCTCTCAGATTGTTTTGAAAGTACTTTTAAGTTCATGTTCCACAACAAAGAAACCAAAATTGATGGAAATCATAGACTATAGGTGTTTTAACACCAATCAGCAGAATTGTTTTCAAAGAAAAGGTTTGGCCTTACATCAAAAGATTAGCAAATGTTTCATATTTTTTTGTGTTTTATAATGTTTAAGTTGTATGTTATATTTTATCTTTAATCCACCAACCACTACTTTATGCTGTCACCTAAAGCAAGCTACAAGTCACTGCAGAATAGTAAGTATTGTATTCTAATATTTATGTCAGAAAAGGAGAACTACATATACACATATGTGCTTAACATGCGAATAGAACATCTCTGGAGGGATCCACTAGAACCTCATATCACTGATGGTCTCTAGGGAGGGGAACTGGGGGACTGTCCCAGGGGTAGGAGAGAGACTTCACTGGGTATCTTTTAGTATTCTCTGAATTTTTTCCCATGTGTATATCTACTTTCTCAAAGAAGGAATAGAGATCAGTCACTGTATTTCATGTAGCTATAAACAGGCACAATGAACAATGTATGACGTTTGACCAATGGTTCTCCAACCTAAAGGGATCATTATCTCGGTTTCTGTTTTGGCTTAAAAACAAGACAACATCCTAGCTATGGTAATATTCAATATTATTCCTATCTGTTGAATCTGCTATGAGATTAAGTGTGAGCAAACCATATAGTTATACACA
Organism: Ceratotherium simum simum; assembly: GCF_057802395.1. Lineage (NCBI taxonomy): Eukaryota > Metazoa > Chordata > Mammalia > Perissodactyla > Rhinocerotidae > Ceratotherium > Ceratotherium simum. Next base: position 67,798,707 of record NC_141908.1, on the reverse strand, counting down.
TAGTTAAGAAAGGCACCTGAAATTGTGCAGCATTGCCACAGTCATATTTTTTCCAGACAAAGAAAATGACAGTCTGTTGAGATAGACTTAAGAAAAGTGCTCGTTTGCTTCAAGAGCCACCTAGATCCCCAGAAGGTAACACAATGGGAACCTTTGAATCAAAACTGCTGACCAAAACAAGATTCTGTTATAAAACATCTCTCCTGGTAGTCTATCTGGCACAATGCTCTGCCTAAGCTCTCTGTCCTCCAGCCATATGAATGCCAAACGGACCCACGGGTCACTGTCCCCATCCATCCCCAACTGTGTCCTGATGTCCTACTCCCTCTGCAGATCTTACTCAGCTCCTTTCTATGTGATCACAGCACCATGGACATCTCCTCATAACTCTTATTAATCTCAGCTGTAACCATGCATTGACACCTGACTGTATGCTCCATGCAGAGTGAGGACTATTTCATATTATGTTGGCTCAGCTTTATCTCCAGTGCTTGACACGTACAGATACTCAATAAATAATCATTGCCTAGAGGGAAAATATGAATACTTCAAACAGAACATCATTCAACAAATATTTATTGAACACACTTTGTGCTAAGTTCCAAGGAGGCAGTGGTAAACAAGATATAAACTATGCACATATTATATGTGTGTGTGTGTATATTATGTATGTGTATATATATGTGTGTGTATATATACGTGTGTGTGTGTATACATAAGATACCCGATTACGGTATAGGAATAAGTGAGGAGTATGTGAAAGAAATCATTGACTTATAAAAGAGGCCTAGAACTAAGATGATAAAAAAATGAATATCCATATTTGGCAACAAATTTTTGATTAACGTTAATAGGCTGTGGTTGAACATAAATATTAAGTCATTTACGTGGATAAGCAATAGTTCATTGAATAGCTGACTACAGTTTGCTTATTTGGGGCATCTGGAAGCACCACGCAAGGGATCTGTAACACATGTGCACAAGCAGATAACAGGGCTCTTGGGTGCCCGCAGGCCTATCTCACCAGAAGCGTAAGGTTAGCATACAAGCCACAAAGCTCAAAGGGTCAGTGGCACTTCCATATTAACCACGGCATAGCCAAGGGAATCACTAACAGAGACCCAGGAAGCCACCGAGCTTCTATCACCAAGCAGGTGTAGCTGGCCACAGACTCATTCTTGTAGAACAGAGCATAAGAACCAACTGCAGGGGCCGGCCCGTGCCTTAGTGGTTGAGTGCGCACACTCCGCTACTGGCGGCCCGGGTTCAGATCCCCAGGCGTGCACCAACACACCGCTTCTCCGGCCATGCTGAGGTGGTGTCCCACATACAGCAACTAGAAGGATGTGCAACTAAGACATGCAACTATCTACTGGGGCTTTGGGGAGGAAAAAAAAAAAAAGGAGGAGGATTGGCAATAGATGTTAGCTCAGGGCCAGTCTTCCTCAGCAAAAAGAGGAGGATTGGCATGGATGTTAGCTCAGGGCTGATCTTCCTCACAAAAAAAAAAAAAAAGAACCACACTGCATGTCAGAAGAGTGAATGTGGGGAAAAGAACATTCATTTAGCTGTGTATGCTTAGTGCAGCTACCAACACTTCCTTCTATTTTTTCTGCTATAAAAAGAAAAAGAAAAGGTAAAAGTGGAGTCTGAACCTCTGCTGGTCTTAAGTCATCCACTATTTTGCTGCCTTCAAATCTTTCCTCTCCAAATGACTGATAAGCTAAGCTAAGAGTACAATTATGGTAACCATCAGCAGGGTCACTGTGCTGGTTCCTAGCCATGTTTACATTTCTCCACTTTTCTTTTAGTTTATCTGTCTTCTTTCTCTTAGATTGTGCATAACTCCAAGTAGAAAAACAAAGATGTTTAAAATAAGATAGAACCTTGATCAATGGAACCCAACCACTTGCAAGACACAATATGCTGTTCATTGACGGTTTCCATCTAGGTAAAAGTCAAGAAAAAGTCAAATGACCAAATGTACACACATATACACACACACCATGACTTTGTTCAAAAATTTACCATGAAATGGCCTGAGGTACACATAGAATACAAATTCTGTAATTTCCAGAAAAATCACTGACATTCGGCATAGCAATCAATTTGAAAATGGCTTCAAGAGTTTTAGTTTGCCCTAAGCTAAATTTGAGGGAACTAAACAAGTTCATCAAAATTCAGGCTGATGGGGGCTGGCCCTGTGGCCTAGTGGTTAAGTTGGGCACACTCCACTTCAGCGGCCCAGGTTCAGTTCCTGGGTGCGGACCCACACCACTCGTTGGTGGCCATGCTGTGGTGGTGACCCACATACAAAATAGAGGAGGACTGGCACAGATGTTAGCTCAGGGTGAAACTTCCTCAAGGAGGATTGGCACAGATGTTAGCTCAGGGTGAATCTTTCTCAAGCAAAAAGTGGAAGACTGGCAACAGATGTTAGGTCAGGGTGACTATTCCTCAGGGGGAGAAAAAAATCAGGCTGAAGGAATATCATGACCAAACCAAAAGGAAATAATAATCCCACTGTTCTTTTTTTTTCTTTTTGGTGAGGAAGATCGGCCCTGAGCTAACATCTGTGCCCATCTTCCTCTAGTTTGTATATAGGATGCCACCACAGCATGGCTTGATGAGCAATGTGTAGGTCCACACCTGGGATCTGAACCCACAAACCCCAGGCCGCTGAAGCGGAGTACGCTAACTCAACCACTACACCATTGGCCCGGTCCAATCCCACTCTTCTTGACTTTGGCCAGACCGCAGCAGGAAGTGGGAACAATTAAGAGATCACTGACCAAAAAAGAAGGGAGCCAGAATAAGGAGGGGAAAGAAAAAACAGGAGAGTCTGGGATAAGATGTTCTGGGGAAAATCCCTGAGGGAATTGGAGAGGCAAAACTAGAGGAGGGACATTCAAATACGTGAAGGGCTTTGCTTAAGAGGCAGTGGGCTCTGTTAGCCCTAAGTCAGACCTGCGGGCAGGCAGTGCAATAGATACTGTTGTTTTAGCTGCTAAGCAAGAACTAAGGGAATGCAGCATTCTCTCTTTTCAGCTGGACTTGATCCTAGGAAAATGTGAGCCTGGACCTGCCTGGGACCTCCAGTGTAGGCCTGGGAATGAAGCCTACCCAATAGGAGACAGAGGTAGTAGATGGACAGACCCAGGTTCTGAGCACATTATTGGAGACCTGGTTAAACCTACACCTCAGACCATTTGCTAGATTTTTCAATTGGACAATACATTCCCTGTTCTGCTTAAGCCACTTTGGGTAAGGTTTTCTGCCACCTCAAGTGAGAGTCCTATGTGACACAAGATCTTAGCTACCTTGTGAGGTAGCAAGTTCCACATCACTGAAAGTGCCCAAAGGCTAAGTAACCATCTGCCAAGGATTGGGGGGCAGGGAACCTAAACTGGGATGAAGCTAGGCCTACGACTGTACTAGTTTGCTAGGGCTACCATTACAAATACCACACACTGGGTGGCTTAAACAACAGAATCTATTGTCCTACAATTCTGGAGGCTAGAAGTCCGAGATCACCGTGTCGGCAGGATCACTTTCTTCTGAGACCTCTCTCCTTGGCTTGTAATGACCAACTTCTCCCTGTGTCTTCACATGGTGTTCCCTCTGTGTGTGTCTGGGTCCCAATCTCCTCTTCTCATAAGGAGACCAGTTTACCATACTAAGGTCTACCTTAACGACCTCATTTTAACTTAACTACCTCTTTAAAGACCCTGTCTCCAAATGCAGTCATTCTGAGGTACTGGGGGTTAGGACGTCAACATATGAATTTTCGGGGGACACAATTCAACCCATAAAAATAACTCCAAGGTTACTTAGAACTCCAACATAAAGCAAAATTTAGTAAAGAATGCCAGTGTTTTCCTCGAGAGCCATTTATTCCATGGACCAGAAATAAGAGCATCTGACACCAGTGGCAGCTTCCCAGGGCCTCTAAAGTCAGGGTGAGGCTGTCCTCTTAGAGGAGGATTGTCAGCATTTTGTACAACCCAATCTTATATATTTACTCATTTATGTTATCTAGGAGATTGCTATTTGCTTTTCCAGTGGCTGATGTAAAATGAAAAGCTCTGACAAATAGTGCTAATTAACGTGTTTCCACAAAGGGCAGCACGCTGGGGTACCCACAGCACCTTGGCTGAAGGGGTGGAATCCATTGCACAGGTACACTGGAAGTGGGCTTTTCTCAGGAATGGTCATAACTGCCATGGTTATACAATAGGGGTTTTGAAAAGATCAAACAAGCATGTAAAGAAAAACTGCAAAACATTGTACAAATGTGTACACCACCATTAAATAAAATGCAAATATTTCAGCAAGAGCAGCCAAGTCTTTTACAAATTCTGTCCAAGCCAGTACTTGGAAAAATGTCTAAGGCTTAGGGTTCTAACTTCCATTCAAGTCAACTAGCTTTGAAGAAAGAAAATTCTCTATACAGATCCCAGTGACTGCTATCATCAATCACACCCCCTATCACTGGCTAGACGGTCTGCTGTCACAGCATGGCCTGCATGAGTCTGCATGAATGGCTTTGTGCACATTTCTGACTTATCAGCAAAAACCACTCAAAGTCTGAGTCCTTGGAGGGGGTGGCCAGGGAGGGGTGAGGTCTGATGTGTGGTTTTTCACATACAAACACCAACCAAAGTAGAAAGTTAGATCATTAAAGTCAGAACAAAAGGAAGCCACAGCATCAAGTCCAACCCACTTACTTGATAAAGACAAGGAAACAGAGGTTCAGAGAGGTAGAATGGGGCCATAAAGTTGGTTGGCCAGTGGAAGGTCAAGGTCCCTGCCCCCTTGCCCTACAGTGCTCTTTTAGGAGGTAACAACAATGTGCTATGTGCCTACTCCAAGGTCCCTACAAATGAAGTCAAACCTAGACAAGGGCTTGAAGAAACGCCTCTGGATTGGACCAGCGGGGACAGGGACTGGCCGTGATAGTGTAGTTACACTTCTGGTAACAGCTGTGCATCTGGATTAAGGAAGCTGGATGTATGTTTGAGTTGGCTTTGGAAGAAGGTTAACAATTTAAACTTCGATGAATCATTAGGAGGAATGAGGTAACAGGCAAACAGAAAAGCAAATGCCACTCACCAGCCGCCCAATATCCTGGATCACAAAAGAAAAGTTGATGAAGAAGCAAAATTTGGTGTTATGAGATGAAATGGGGCCAAAAGACCATTTCTGCTGAGGTAGCCCCAGAAACCTCTGGTGTCAATGCTGAGGCAGGATGCACGGAGAGCCAGGATTTCTGCCCCCACCTGCAGGCTGGACATGGGCTGCCTTAAGCAGGCAGACTTTGAAATCATATAATCAGAAGTTCACTGTATGGTTTGGGCTGGGTAAGGAGCAGAAACTAGGGAAGGACACCTCTCTCTCTCTCTCTCTCTCTCTCTCTCTCTCTCTCTCTCGACAGACAGGGTCTGTCCAGGAGTCCCCATCTTGGATAGGTCCGAGCACAGGCACAGGCTGTGTTCATCAACCCTGCAGGTCTCCAGCCCAGCCCGGGAAGTCCCTGAGAGGGGCTCACTCCACCAGGGAGCTGAAAGGAGCCCTCATCTTTCCCATCCCTTGATCCCTGAGAGGGCTCCACAGAACTCACTGTGAAGAGTCTTAGCTACTCCAGCAACGCTGGTTTTGAGGTCATCTCCCTCTCTTTCTCTTTCTTGAAGTTTCACTAGTTTTCAGACTTAATTCAATGTGATCCAAACTCACAATGCTAAACATCTTCCCTGAAGTGAAAATTAAGTTATGGATTTTTCAAGTAAGAAAAAAAATACTGCAAAAACAATTACAATAAACCCTTGCCTGAAACTTGTCAACTAATAAACTTTTATGACTAGAAATTCTGCTCTATTTTTTTTTTAAACAGGAGCTCTTCAAATGACTAGCAGATTTTGTTCAAACCATTCCTGTCCTTTTTGTGAAAATAAGGAAGAAAGCATCAACTTCAGTGGTCTTGAGACCCCTGCTTGCTGCAGGCCCCTCACCACGCCCATCCCCCACACTAACATTTCTATAATCTTCTCCAATTATTTCCCATTTTCCCCACTTAGTATCTTATTTATTCCTGCCAATAACCTTCTCAAACAGGAAAGGCAAGAGCTACCATTAATTCTACTCTACAGTTGAAGAAATCAAGGCCCTGAAAGGTTAACTCAGGTCATGCAGCTAAACAAACTTTGAAGGAAATTTAAAAGGTGGTCTTTTTCACACACACACAAAAAATTAATGACCACTCTAACTTAAAAATCTTGTGTCACAAAGATTTGCCATGTCTGTATTTGAAACATACTAGATTTCTAACAAAATTTCATTAACAGAACTATGAATAACTTAATAGTAATAATTAATAGTAATGAAGGAGTAATAGTAATTATAATAACTTGATTAACTAATGAAATAGTGATGATACTAGTCTTCATCTACTTTGATGAACATTACTGTCTAAGATACTGAAAACAGCATGGGATTTATAAGCCAGAGGCCCTGGGCTGAGTCCCCATTCCTCCACTCAGAAGGGTGGATGATGGGCAAATCATAGCAAATCTGTCCCTTCCTAGGCTTGCATGGTAGATCTGCCCCACCAACGTACATGCTACCAGGAATGCGCATACATGCAGAAAAATAAGTTTGCCACTGCTGGACTCACTCCTACTGTCATCCCAATGTTAGGTCACAGGTCCCAACTCTAGTGTCCTCTGACTCTTAGAATCTTTGGAAATCCCAGCCCTCTACAGGCTCTCCTTGCTCTATCTATTTAGACACATTTTTTAGTCAGCTCAGGTTGCAGTAACAGAATACCACAGACTGGGTGGCTTAAATAACAGAAATTTATTTTCTCACAGTTCTGGAAGTCCGAGATCAGGGTACCACCACTGTTGGGTTCTGGTAAGGATGCTCCTCCTGGCTTACAGATGGCCACCTTCTCACTGTATCCTCACATGGCTGAAAGAGCTAGAGCAAGCTCTTCAGTGTCCTTCTTATAAGAGCACTAATCCCACCATGAGGGCCCCACTCTCATGACCTCATCTAACCTTAATTACCTCTCAAAGGCCCCATCTCCAAATACCATCACATTGGGAGTTAGAGCTTCAACATATGGATTTTGGGGGGACACAATTTAGTCTATAGCAACACGCTTCTCTATCCTTAATACCTGCAATCTCTAACACAATTAGGAACCTACCCAGGGGCTCCATGAACCCTGGCTGCAGGCTCTCAGGTGCTCCACCCCAGGCCCCCAGGGAGTCAACATGGTCTTCCCAACAAAGGAGAATATCTGGCTTTCACCAGGCCACTATAAAATGAATATAATGAAACATAACTATTTTGCAAGGTGGTTGTAACAATAAAAATATTTATAAAAACTGTACAAATTGTAAGGCCTATAATTAAAATAATTTTAAAATAATAAAAAATTATTAAAATAATTTAGTTTTATTGGTGATCTTGAAATTAGATGGAAACAATGATTTCTGACTTAGCCTGATTAGGAAACTGAGCATAAAATTGTTCCCTGTAAAAGATACAAGAATCTTCTCTGGGGAATAAAGTATTTTCCAGCTATCAGTAGCATTCCTGAGATAAGGAAATAAAAACAATCCTAGACTCAGGCATGTATGTTAAAAAAATAATAATTGATTTGTTTGCTGGTCTAGTCTTCGTTTGTCTTCCTTCTCAGTTTACATTGCCTTATCAGGTAATACCTAGGCACAGAAAATCTCACCTAAGCCATGAGGCTATTTTGGGCTCATATTCCCTCCAGGGCTGTGATTCTCCAGGCCCACAGAAATGCAGGGGCCACCATACCTAAGGATGAATGGAGGCTCACTCTAGGATAAAGGCCTTGAGTTATGAGTGGATAACATCAAGGGAACATTAGCGATATATTCATCAAGACTTCACGTTCTGACTTTAGGATATAATTTTCATCCCCATCTTAGAAGCCCGAAACTTTTCTCCTCCCAACAGTCCTGCTCTACGGCACTGCTTCCAGAAGGAACACTGATAGTAACATGCTCCTTGTTTGAGGTAGATGATTTCCCAAAATGGATTTACTAGCTGAAGGGAAGGGAGGAGAGTAGGGGAGGAAGATGGTTACAGAAAACCTCAAGTCATGGGATGGAGCTAGCTAGATTTCCACAAGTTCCACACTGCAGTATCCTCTTCCCCTATCTGGAACCGATACCTTGCCCTAGGTTCCCTTCCTTGTTGAGCGGATCACCACCCATCTGATATCCAATTCATAAAATAACTCTTCGCCCTCACTCCACCTACACTAGGTCCTGCCCAAAAGAACTCTCAATTTTATATGCTTTACTCTATTCCAACTCCCAATGTCTTAGGTGCCTAAGTTAACATTTCTGTGGCATGCAACATTTTGTTTTATTGTCTTCTACTCCCTACCAGAACGTGAACTCCATGAGAGAAGGACCTTGTCTATTTTATTAAACATTGTATCCCTACAACAGAACCTGGTCATTTAATAAAGACATCTTTAAAGAAATATAGAATGAACACAATGTTTAATTGTGAATTAACTCCTTCCATATGATACATGTTTCATTAGAAACATTCATTTTAGCAACTTATATTCAGTGTGAGTTAATCACATTACTCTCATCCTAACACTGCTTGAGGATAGCTCCTCTGGAGGAATGAGAGATTCAAGGAGGGTAACAGGAATAATTTGTGGGGGGGGAAGCATTTTAGAGGAATGAAGGAGATCTTGCCAGAAGACACAGGGGGGTGCTTATGATAGTTGAAAAATTTGTACCAGACACTGGTCACTCAGAGCAGAAAAGAGGAAGACTAAGACGTGAGACTGGGTTGCACAGAAAAAATACTTGCCAATCTAACTCTGTGCCTATGAATCTCTAAGGGGGCTGAGAACATGGGTTTTGGAGTCTGAGTGGCTTAGGTTTGAATCTTACTTCTGCTATTTACTAGATGTGTCACCCTGGGTAACTTATTTAACTACTTTGAACTTCTCTCTAAAGTGGACACACCAATGCCCAACTCTAAGGCTTGGAGGTAAAGCATCTAGCACAGTGCCTTTGCAAGCACTTTTACGTAATGAGCGCTCAAATGGTATTATAACAACTATTATTATTTTTACAATATTATCATGTAATTATATTTTTTGTTGGAGATTTTTTAATTTTTAATTTTTGTTTTTTGTTTACCCTCTGGATTCTATGGCTATTCTGAAATTTTGTGTTTTCTTTTGTTTTTTTTAAGATTTTATTTATTTATTTTTTCCCCCCAAAGCCCCAGTAGATAGTTCTATGTCATAGCTGCACATCCTTCTGGTTGCTGTATGTGGGACTTGGCCTCAGCATGGCTGGAGAAGTGGTGCCTTGGTGTACGCCTGGGATCCGAACCCGGGCCACCAGCAGCGGAGCGCGCATACTTAACTGCCAAACCACGGGGCCAGCCCCTATTCTGAAATTTTGAAGTTGCTAAAAAAAAAAAACAAAAACCCAAAACCATCTAGATTGGCGGCAGGCACTAAATCAACAAAGGTAGTGCACGAATCGTCAGCTTATGACTCAAGAAAAAAGAACAACTCATAATTTCTCTGAGACTCAGAGAATGAAGTAAAATGGAAACTTTCTAAAGTGGGGCAAGGTAAATAATGATGATAAATTCTCCACCCATATAATTGTTTTAAAAAACATAAAAGCAGAAATCTGTTCATGTCACCCCTTGCTCAAGCTCACCAATGGCTTCCCGATTCTCTTAGAATTACATCCTTTCTATTCGCGTGATCCTCAAGGCCCTATGGATCCCTGCCCGCCTAGCTGACTTCCTATTATTTCTCACCCTGTCTTCAGGCCATTCATGCTTGTGGTTTCCTCTGTCCCTCTAGTCATCACTGGGTGGCTTCTTGTCAGGACTCTGCTCAACTGTCACTTCCTCAGAGACAGCCTTCCAGCCTACCTAAAACAGTCACCTCTCCTCAGTCACTCTGGGACCACTCATCCTGCATTATTTTTGCCATATATCACTCATCATTATCGGAAATAAAATAATCTGTTTACTGCTTATTGTCTGCCCCAATAGAATGTTAGTCCCATGAGGACTGGCCTTTGTCTATCTTATTACACACGCCATATATCCCCAGGTCTAGAAAAGTGCCTGCTACCTAGTGTGCGCTTAATAAATATTTGTTGAAGAAGTGAATTAACAATAACAGTAATAATACCACCTACTGTTTATAGTTGAGCACTTATTATGTGCTATGCATTATCCCATTTAATCTTAATAAAATAACAACGCTATGAAGTTAGGTATAGTTATTCCCCCCATTTAACAAATGACAAACCTGAGGCTTAACAAAGCTAAATTGCTGACTTATCCAAGGTCAGACACACATTAAATGTGAGATCTGAACATAGGTCAAACAAACAAGTGTGCACACAGATACACACATACATACACACACACACACACACGCACACACACATACATGCTTTACAGGTAAACTGGCAAAAAGAAGAATAAAAGAAAATGGGATCGCTACCAGGCTACCCAACACTTCTACTAGGTCTTGGGAAGATGACTGGAATCAAGGCTAGACCAATTTGCTCCCTTCTTTTTCTCATTCTCCTAAATGGAATGAAATGCCTAGCCAGCATCCCACATTTATAACCAAGGACCATCGCCAACACTCCATCACTGAGGATTCCTCACCATACTCAGCAGTCAACCACAACACATGCTTCAAAGATATGTCATAGTACCCAGACAAATGCAACCTAATGTTGATTCTTTCTGATAATGTCCGAGCTTCAATCTACACATTAGGAAAGAAAAAGTTAGCAAGTTATTGTTTGTCTGCTTATAGATTACTATTCAAAGATGTTTTCAGTACAGAAAAGGCAAAGAAAAGATGCTTAATACTTCAGAAATAAGAATGGAGTGGTATTCTTCCTTCCAGCTGGAAAGGTTTTGGAGAGGTAAGCCTTGAAACAAGCTTCTAAGAAAATTTCTCATCCACTCTTCAAAGTATCCTACAAAATTATATAATTCCAGTCTACTAAACATTTCCACAGATAAACAGAAATATAATTAGCCAGATTACTTAGGTTTTTGACTTGTACCAAAAACGGTAGTAAATTGATACTGTATGACTCAAGATAATTAAACAGCTGAGGCCAACACCCATACTTGCTTGACCTTGCAGCCAGTAATAAACTTTATGATTTTTGGGACGTCACTTGGCTTTTTGGTACCTTGATTTCTTTTTATAGAAAGAAATATTATAATTACTAACCAAATCAGGGTTGTTGGGTATAGTTTGATACTAATTCCTAATGAGATACTATAAATTTGCACCTGATCTCATTTTAAAGACAGGGAAACAAGACCTGAGGCCATGATAAATATATAAAGTAGTCTTTTAATCATTTGTCTTTATGCTACTTAGGGAAAAATACACGGGCAATGTACATATCGGGGCACAAAACCTCAATGTTTACCTGATATATTTGGATACAATATGTCTCTTTAAAACACATACAGCTACACGTACACACACACACATATATATATGGTTCTTCTAGAGGAGGATAATTACATTGATCCACTATAAGCAGACTTAAGCTTCAAGCTATTTTCCAATAGAAAATACAAAAAAAAAAAACCCTGTACAGAAGACCTATCTAGCACCAAGAATGGAAATTCTGAATATTTTGCCATATGTCCTTAAAGAAATAAAGATACAGCAGAGGTTTTCCTTCTCCTCTTTGCTCCCCATCCCAGACCCCTTCTCTTTACATCCTGTCCAGAAAGCTAGGGCTAATACGAATTTGGAATGAATTCTTCCTCTCCAAATTTAAATTTCTTTCTATACATATAGGTGTATCCACAAAAATATGTATAATTTTTGAAATGTTTTTTGCTTTTTTTCCCATTCAACATCATATTTTTGAGAGTTTTCCATGTTGACATATTGACCTAGTCCATTCCTTTTAACTTGTGCATAATATTCCACCCTCTGACTATATCATACTAAATGTAGCCATACCCCAAATGATGACTATTTAGGCTGTTTCTCTCTTTCACTGTTAGAAAGCTGCAGTAATCAAGTAACCAATCCATGTACATGTCTTTCTGAATGTGTGTGAGAGTTTTGCCAGGCAGGTATGTACCTTAAAATGCAATTTTCAGGCCATAGGAAATGTCCAACTTGAGCATTACCATGGACTGCTGAATTGGTCTCCAGAGTGGTTGTCTAGGTAATGAATTCGCAGGAGCTGTCTTTACTCTTGTCTGGTGCACACCTCCATGACCACCACCTCTGCCTGTGAGATGGTGAGGGGAGTCGCCTGCAACCACAAAGGCTACAGCTCATAGGGAGTTAGTCCTGCTCTCTTTAAGTGAGTGAGGGCCTCAGTCAACCCAACCACTGAAGGTGGAAGAGAAAACAAACCAAATGTGATACCGATAACTAAAATCCCTAGAATTCACGTACACTACTTTGCAACAATGGCCTTTTGTTCCCAACTATGAATAGCTCAATTATCAGTAATGCTGTTATTAACAAGTGAGCCTGGTAGCTATGACATAATACGGTGATATATTTCTTTGCAAAGATGTTCTTTCCAAGGGACTATAAAAACCAAATTACTTCCTTTCAACTCTTGATCATAAATTCTACTTTTGAGACTCTACAGCTTACAGTTTAATAGAGACTCTATACTTGAAATAGCTCTAAGAGGCTTTTCCTATAAAAATGAGTATCAACATCTTTGAAGGTAAAGTGGGAAAGGAATAGAAAAATAGAAATCTACCCACGTATAATAATAATAATAGCTACAATTACAATCATTCTGTATGCCAGCTATTACAGAGATGGTAGCTTATAGTCATCACCCCCTGAAAAACAGCACTGAAGAGTATACAACTGGCCTTCCATATCTGCGGGTTTCACATCCGTGGATTCAACCAATCATGGATTTAAAGGCCTATGATGGTTGCTGTCTGTACTGAATATGTGCAGACTTTTTTTCCTTGTAATTATTGCCTAAAAAATACAGTGTAACAACTAGTTACACAGCATGTACATTGTGTTAAGTATTATAAGTAATCTAGAGATGATTTGAAGTATATGAGAGCATGTGCATAGGTTACATGCAAATACTACACCATTTTATATAAGGGACTCAAGCATCTGCAGATTTTGGTACCTGCAGGAGTCCTGGATCCAATTCCCCGTGGATACCAGGGATGTCTGTATTGATAACCTATAGTCATTATCATTTGGGGGAGAAAATCTCAATTTGACCGATGCTTTTCAGGGGGAATAATAATTATTTTGAAAACCACACATATCTTAACTTTGCAGCCTTAACGATCTGTGCACTTCTGATACTGTACTAAGTCGTATTTTTATCTGATTCAATGGGCCTTCTAGTTATGAGCAACATAATACACCAGAAGATTAATAAAGTAATAATTTTAAAAAATCAACTGAACTCCTAATACATGCCAGTCACTGTTCGAAGCAATTGCTGTATTTTAGCTCATTTAGTCTTCGTATAAAAAAAAAAAAAACTAAGAGGTAGGTACTAATAGTATCCCTATTTACAGATGACAAAACTGAGAAACAAAAAGTCGTATAACTTGTCCAAGGCCACACGGTTCCAAATGGCAGAGCCAGGCTCTGAACCAGGCAGTCTGACACCGAGCCCATGCTTGTAACCACCGTGTAGCACTGCCTTTCACAAGTAAAGACAGGAAGAAACCCTCCCTGAAAGAGAGCTGCTATTCCTTTCTCTGCCTTTCTTTCTTTCCCTCTGTTTCTTATATTCCCTCTCCCTTTACTTTGTTCTCTCCTTTGTTATGCCTAGGTCCACTCATAAACACTCAAGAGAGGGTGCTTAGCTCAGGTGAAGGCATTGGAGGAGTGCTCAGAAAGTCATTTCCTCAAGCAAGATGTGGGTCAGGTTACAGTAAATACCATAAACACAACTCCCCATAACACAAAATATTCTTAGGTATAAGAATATTTACTTTAAGCAATAAAGCATAGACCAACATTTCAATAAGATCAGAAACTTGGAATAAAATCTTGGAGACAACCATAATTGATTTTTCTCAGCCCATTTCTCTTCTTCGACCACAAGATTTCCTTGTTGATCCTACCCGTGGTTTACGGTTTTAACTGTCCCAAATCTGCATCCCCAATCCTAAACTTGGGGATACAGCTTAAGCTTCAGGCTTGTAATAGTTAACTGTCTGCTGGACACTCCCATCTAGATGTTCCAACTTCAAACTAAACAAACCCAGCCCTGAATTCAGAACCCCAAATTCTGTATCTGCTTCCTGAATTTCCTATCGGATTTAGCAGAACCACCATACCCAAACTGGAAACGTGGAGGTCTCTACCCCACATCCAAACCATTCTATCAGTTTTACCTCCCAAATCCATCCCTTCCTTCAATTTCTGTTGCTACTGCTGTAATTCAGACCTGTATCACCTCTCCCTTGGACTATTTCAAGAACCTTCTCAGTGGGCTCCATGTTTCAAAGCTGCCCATCAGATTGCAAATAAAAAAAAATCTGTGGTCCTCCCCTGCTTTGAACCTTGCAATGGTTCCCTACTGCCTCCAGGATAAAGTTCAGGCTCCTAATCCCGGCATCCATCTGGCCTTCAGTCTCCGCTGTCTTTTCCAACCCCCATCCTTTTAGTGCTCATCCCTGCATCCTATTAATCTGGGATTCTCTAGGCCTAAATATGTTTTACCAAATTAAACAAATATGCAGGATTTTGATTTTTAAATAACACAGACTAATAGTTGTTCCTTTAGAGCATGTATAACAATTTCAAATTTACTATGAAAATTGTCTTTAAAAAAATTTTTTTATTGTGGTAAAAGTCATTTTTAAAGAAGAAATAATCCTCCCTTAAGAAATGAGAAGGGAAAAAAGTTGTTTAAGGGCCACCATCTTTTTGTATTTTAATCAAGAACTGTGATGGAAATGCTGAGAAGCCGGAGCATGGTAAGAGAACCGTGGGCAGCCTCTACAAGGTCTGGGTTAGAAGGATGAAGGGAGAAGGCCATGTCACCAGAGCTCAGGGTCGCCCCCAGCGAGTGGAGCCACAGTGAGATACAGCAGCTATCAGTGATGCTACCTGACAGGGCACAGAGGTCTCCAGAGTGGAGGAGACAGGGCTGAGAGTCTGGGGAGCAGGGCAGAGCGCTGGAGCAGACAGAGCTGCAGAGAGAGAGCAGCAGAGAGGTCCCCTGGAGTACTGATCAGCACACGCATATGAGGAAACTCAAAGAAAGAACCATCGGAAAAGATTAGAGAGAACAATCTCCAAAGCTCACATAAGATGTTGCATGAGCTAAAAAGAGAGAAAGAAATGCCCTGGAGTTTTTTCCCTTCCTCCTTCCCTCTAATCCTCCATCAGCTCAGTGGTTAGCAACCTTGGCTGCACATAGGAATCAAGTAGGTAGCTTTAAAAAGTACAAATGCCTGGGCACACCCATAGGGAGTATGATGTAAGTGGTCTGGGTGCAGCCTGAGCATCAGGAATTTTAAAAGCTCTCCTAGTGAGTCTAATGGTTGAGAACCACTGCACGAGCTGAACCCAAGAGACCAGGTCCTGGGAAAAGCAGCCTGTGGAAATCGGTGCCCTGCCATGCAGGGTGAGGAGAGGATCTGAGAGCCAGCAGATCCGGGATCAGCAAATATCACAGAGAGGTGGGTGGAAATAAGGGAGAGGATGAGAAGCAAAAAAAACATAAACGCGATCTTCTCTAAATCCTTCAGTGGCCAGCTCAAACTCGGCTGCCTCTGTGAGGCCTTCCCTGATCACCCAGCAGCAGAGTTTCCTCCCTCTTATAATGCTGACTGCTACTCCTCCAATGACAAAATATTTATCACATACTACCTCCCATGTGTCCTCAGCTGGTAGCCCAGCATCTTGCTATCTGTTCTAGGTCTTCCTGCAGTGCCCTTTTCCCCAACCAACTGGCTAGCTCATTTGGATACTTAGCTACTATTAAGTAGTAATTAAAGGCTAATAATGGTTAATATATTACCCCTTCCAGATAACATTTGCATGGCAAAACTGATCTTGAGTGTGAGAATTTCAGGGCAAGTCAGAATTGACGAAGTAGATTTTTGTGTCCCTTAAAATGTAAATAAATTTAAATCAAATAACATAGGTGATGGCCTAATATTGGATAATAAAGATTTACAAATTTACAAATAATTAACTGCAATGTATTTTTGTTACAATTCTACTAATGGCTGTTGAAATATTCAGCAAGGTGAAGATACCCTTAAGATACATTTATATTTCTAGTTAAAGAAGTCTAGTTATCATCTTTACATAAGTTAGCCTAGAAATATACTTGCTGTAAATTCCAAAGTCTTGTGATTTCAAATCAGAAGAAATTTACTACTTTACTGGAAATATTAAGCATTATTCTATTGGCCTGAGAAAGCCACATTCCTGAGAATGATAAAAATCCAAGGTCAAAATCAGAAATCATTTACTCTGGCGTGTGTGTGTTTGTGTGTGTGTGTTTAGACTGACAGAACTGATACATCAGGGGGCCGGCTTCGTTGGCCTAATGGTTAAGTTCGGCGCACTCTGCTTTGGCAGCCTGGGTTCGGTTCCTAGGCATGGATCTAGACCACTTGTCGGCTGCCATGCAATGGCGGTGACTCACATACAAAATAGAGGAAGATTGGCACAGATATTAGCTAAGGGAAAATCTTCCTCAGCAAAAAAAAAAAAAAAGAACTGATAGATTTGGTCATTCCCTGAAAAACTGGGCCCAAACTGTAGAACTGTTAAAATACTAAGTGGTTCAATAGCATTGGACAGGCTATTCTTCAAAATTGTTTTCTGGTATGAATTTTTCTTCGTTGTCGATCTATATAAAGAATCTGTGGAAAAATCCACTTTTGATTACATTAGGATATTTTTAATTTTTATAGTGGTGCTGACTCCTAAAAACAAACTCCCAGTGAGACAGTCACAGAATAATGAAAAATCATACAAGCATACATAAGAGCCAAAGATAGATCCCTCCTTATGATCCTACAAGGAAAACATAAAGACTATGAATTCACAGAAACATCATTTCTCTTCATCAACTATTTAACGTATGATATTCTTCCAACGAAAAGTTTAAATCTCATGCCATACCTTCAAACCCCCAAATCTCAACCAGCACCACCTGACTGGCTCCCAAAACTCTCATCAAAAGAAACGTATCCATTCTTCCTGAATATGTGGGCATAACCTCAGCACAGCTATCAGAATCTTTCAAGTAGTTAAGATAATATATTTTAATGCACGGAATTAAAATCCAAAAGATCACAGTGAATGATCACAAATTGATGAAATCCCAGTAGGCTCCTGGGAGCAACAATGTGACCACAGAGCCTTCTTCTTCCATTATATCATTAAATAAGAAAAGGAAGATCCTTTTTGTACATAAAACTAGAAAATTAAGGTTAAGTAAGCCTTAGGTTTTTAAGTAATATGCAACTAATAATACTCAGGAAAGAAAAACAAGTGTAAGCTCATGTAATTACCACAATTAGTAGTAAACCTGATAGGATTTTATCATGAAAACATATACCTCAGACAAAAGGCAAAGACAGAAAAGAAACTTCTTTTCTTAGCATGTGAGAAGAATCTACCAATTTCTTTGAAAATAGAACCTATACGCATACTCTGTACTGAGTCAACATTCAATTAACGCTATTGACGGATTAAATAACAACTTCTAGGAACTCTACTCACCAGTAAGACCTAACTGTGTTCCTTTCTGGGAATAAATAACTGATTCTAACAGCTGAGGTGAGATCCCGCTCAGACAGCCAAGCTGAAGAGAAGTGTCTGATTCATCATGGTGAGTCCACACGGCTCAGAGAACACAAACACAACCTGGACAAGGCCAAAGGACATTCCAAGCCCTTACTATTACAGGACTCTTTTCAGATTGGTCCCACTGAATGTGCCTTGGGGACTCTGTGGGTCCGGGGACCATCCACACAGTGCCTGACTTTGTTTAGTGACAACAAAGGGGTCAAAGATTTGAGAAGGAGAAGGAACAGGACACAGCCTCCCAAAACAAAACAAAACCAAACAAGAAAAAATATTCACAATTGTTTGGGAAAAAGAATGATTCTAGGTTGAAACTTTAAATTAGAAAATATTTCCTTCAGTTAGTAAAAGGGAAGTTAAAGGCAGAAAGATCAATGTTTCTCAAATCTTGTCAGCGTCTCTTTCTCCTTTTTTAATTTCTCACAGAAACAGCAGATTTAAAGGTTACTACATATACACAAACACACAGTTGCTTTCTTTTAGTTATGGCAACTTCAAATTTTAGGGACAGGCTTGCCATACTTTCCTATGAGATAAGAATGCTTACGTGTAGCTGGCTCTACATTTTAGAGCCAATGACAAAACAGAAAGACTTACAAAGAGCAAGATACTGTTCAATCAACTTCAGACAAACACTAATGGTCAGAAACATCACACAATAGGAAACACCAGGCATCTGTAGATTTTTTAACTAAAAGGATTACATGGAAAATTTTAGGTAGAAGGAAGATTTTTAAATGTCCCATGCCTTCATGGCAGATAAAAATGCAGAGACTCATGTAATAATCAGAAAAAAATTATATAAGAATCTCCTCCATGAAATATAATGGATTAGGGATTATGGTGAGTCATATCTCAGCCTTAGTAAATATAACGGACATCTTCATACACCATACATTCAAGCTCTACCTGTGTCAGCAAGTGGCTGAGAATAACTGAAGACTGAAAAAACACAGTCCTCTTTATCCACTTAAGCCCTCCTTCATAAATGCCTGGGACAGGTGGACCCTTCAAGGCCCATGGAACAATCCAGTTCACTACATTGGTGCTCCCATACCTGAAAATATTTACTGTAAGAGTCTCTCAGCACACAGAGAGGAAGCAGCATGTTTTGGCTGGTTTGTTTTAGATAATCCAACTGGGTTCACTACTTCCTTCCTTTTGTTTCTATTTTAAAGAGAAAGAGCAACAGAAAGCCCATTCCCACTCCACCCCTACCCCCAACACAAATTATAATATCCTTAAATGTGCTCAAAGGAGCTGTAAACTATGAACAGATAAAGTTCAACTGCTGAGAGGCAGCAATAGTAAGCACGTTCTTACCTGATATGGCCAATCAATTCAATAAGCTTGTGACTAAAAAAATAAGCTGTCAGCTCAGACACGTGACTCAGGACTGAACAGACCCCAAAGAGGGTTGTAGTTCCATTCAGGTCTTCCAAATGCCAGTAGAGAAAGGTGAACACGAAGCCATATCCAAAACCCATAAACCAAGCCACAAACAACACTGAGCCGTACTGCACGCTGCAGAGCAGTCTGATTAAGTCCCAAAAGTTGAAGGCCTGCGAGTGACTCGTGGTGGTCGGTGTCTCCTCAAAGGACTCCGTGGAGTTGTTCCTCTCCACCTGAGGGATCTCCACCTCTTTCCCTTTATCTTCATCGTTTTTGAAGTGGCTGTAGCGGAACCGGAACTGAGTGGCGACGATCAAGGCCATGGTCATGAGAACTCCGAAGACGATGAAGACGACCTGGTAGTTCCGGTACTCCGGGGGCTTACACCCCCTCCCGTCGATGAGCACTTCTGTGTGGGTGTAGTCAATCCCGATGCCCACGGACAGCATTGCCAGGCCCCAGCCCAGGGAGCCCCACATGCGCTGCAATCCATAGCGGTCCCTGTGTTTTCCCAGATACTGGAGTGTTACCGTGTCCACAATCGTGACAGAAGAGGCACTGAAAAATTCTCCTATTATGACAACCATCAAGATCACCAAGAATATAGCTTCAACTTCTTGTTGATCATAAACAAGAGTGACTTGGTCAGAAGGTAAAGATTTGGTGGTAGTGACAACGGTAGTGGTTATCTCCCTGGTGACATTTCCTGGGTGGGCAGGGGTCGCTGTGCTTGGGTTTGAGGTCAAGTCCATAATGTGGTCAGTAATTTCATCTGTTTGAGGCTGCAGAGTAGGTACACTGGTCTTGTGTGCAACTGTCGAAAAGATGACAGTTTCTGTGATATTGGGCTCTAACGTCACTTGCCCACTGGAAGGAGGCAGGTTCCTCTTCTCGCGCGTTCTTGGTGATGTGGTGATGGAAGAGACAATGGAAGAATTCGTTGGCAGGATGGTTACCGGGTGACTTGAATTGGTGGGGCGAGCTGTGGGGGGAATCTTTGGTACACATCTCAAGGTAGCAGGTTTGACAAATCCGATGCCCAGGTTGAATGAAACCCAACACAAAAGAGAAAAGAGGAGGACAATTTTGCCTTTTTTAAAGCGATCTGCAATGACACCCCAAAAGGGGGCACTGCAGAATTCAATGAAGTATCGAATACCTACTAGCAGTCCACTCTGGCTTGGTGACATGCCCAGCTGTTTATAATACACAGGCAACAGCGGGTAAAGAGAGCCATATGCAGAGTAAAAGAAAAAATAAAAGACCTTGGAAATTAGAAGATCGTTGTTTATTTTAACACAATGCTTCTCTATCCAGTCTATTTCCTCCTCGGCAATAGCAGCTGTTTCTGTGGAGGAGGGTGTTTCATTTGATGGGGGTTCTGGTTCCCTGGAAATACCATTAAACGGATCAGCAAGCACATATTTTCTCTTCTGTTCCTCTTCGTCCTCCGTTAAGATGGCAACTTTATCATCTGTCGCCATGGCTTACCACCACCATCAGAAAGTTTATGACCTTCCAAATTTTGATTGTTGATCTGAAAAGAAAAATTTAAAAGATGGCTTAGTATGAAAATGATAACATTTAAACATAGAGCTTCATTTTGCAAGAAACTGAGGAGTTTCAAACCACAGCTAAAAATAATAACTGTAAGAGAGAGTTCTCACCATTTATCACTTGCAGCCATACAATACTGATAAAGAAAAATCGCTTTCAAAAAATCAAATACTCTTTGTGGCCACTGACTGACTAATTACATCTTCTAACGGCAGGTTTATAGCTCAGGTTCACTTTCAATCTTTCCATTGATTCCTAGAGAAAATGTATAAATGATAGGGATTATGTCTAAATCAAATCTAATGAATTGAAAATAAATAGTACTTATAGTTTCTTGGTTTTACTTTTCAAACAAATCCACTGTACTATGACATCTAGAATTTTTAGAAAATAAAAGGTAGCTGAAACCATTCAGTTTCTAGAGACAAACAGAAATAAACTCTTAACCACAACCACAGTGTAACAAGAAAGAGGGAGCCATCTGCACCTGGAATTGGTCACTTGAGCCATGACACAGACACTCTGGTAAGGAGGCAGTCTTTACAATGCTTATACTACATACATTTCTCCAGGTGTGCAGTTTAAGAAAACGTCAGAAAAAAATAGCAGATAGCATTTATTGAGCACTTACTCTGTGCCAGCCAACGTTTACAGATCTGTAAATGTATTAATTCACATTCACCACAATATCCCTACTATCTTCTCCATTTTACAGATGAGAAAAATGAGACATGGTAAGCTTGAGTAACTCATAAGTGGCAGAGTGAGGATTTGAACCCTGATATTATGGCTTCAGGACGCATGTTCTAATACACCACACTAAACTGCCAAATACCACATTTTGGATAACAATTAAACCTTTTTACAAGACAGCGTGTTTCATATGAAAGATAAGCAATGTATCAATCGTATAAATTTATAGGAACTGTGCCACCTTCTATCAGAATGTCCCTTTCTTCTATTATACAAATGACTAAAGAATCAAAAGGTTTTGCTTGCATCAAGACTTGTCGAGTTGCAATGAACATATTCTGATGTAGGAAGTGTATACATTAAATACTTGTTAATTCCTTTCTCCTTCTATACCAGAGAGAAATAACTTCACTTTTAGGTGAAGATGGCAGACTGGGCACATCTGGTTTTACTGCATCCCTAAACCCCAACGGATGACAACACACACACACGCACATTCTTGAAGTCATGATCCAAGCTAGGAAAATTAAAGGGCACATAAGCGCCATAAAATAAAATTCTGGAAGACAGAACGTAGTTAGACAATTGGTAAATAACCTGACATTTTCCTATAGATTTTTAAGAAGAATTCTTTATATATCTGGATACACTCTTTTGTCAGATATATATAACATTCATCCTCACCAGAATACCTTCTCCTACTCTTTGGGTTACCATGAGCAAAAGACTTGAACAGGCACTTCACAAGAGAGCTTATGCAAATGGAGAATAAATATACAAAAAGATGCTCAGGCCAGCCCCGTGGCTTAGCGGTTAAGTGCGTGTGCTCCACTACTGGCAGCCCAGGTTCGGATCCCGGGCGCGCACTGATGCACCGCTTGTCTGGCCATGCTGAGGCTGCGTCCCACATACAGCAACTAGAAGGATGTGCAACTATGATGTACAACTATCTACTGGGGCTTTGGGGGAAAAAAGGAGGAGGAATGGCAACAGATGTTAGCTCAGAGCCGGTCCTCCTCAGCAAAAAGAGGAGGATTAGCATGGATGTTAGCTCAGGGCTGATCTTCCTCACAAAAAAAAAAAAAAAAAAAAGATGCTCAACTTGATTAAAGTGAGCAGTGAAAGCAAATTAAAACCAGAATACAAAAATGCAACATACCCCCCAAATGGCTAAAATAAATAAGACATAATACCAAGTGTTGGCAAGGATGTGGAGCAATTTGAACTCTTATAGATTGCTGGTGGGAGTGTAAATCGATAACCCTACTTTGATAACTATTTGGGAATAGCTATTAAACCTGAATGTATACCCTATGACAACTCCTAGATATGTATTAAATAGTAATATATTCACCACATGACATTCACAGAACAATTTTAATACCTCAAAACTGGGAGCAACCTGTCTACAGCAAAATACATAAACTGTGTTATATCCATACAATGAAACACTATATAGTAGTAAAAATAAACAAACTACAGTTACATGCAATCACAAGGATGAATCTCACAAACATAATATAGACTGAGAGAAGCAAGAAGCAAAAGAGCACATACTATATGATTCCATTTATAGAGAATTCAAATGCAGGCAAAACTAAATTATGGTATTAAAAGTTGGGGTAGACTTCTGCTTCTGAGAAGATGAAGTAGACATACTTTTCCCTACTGCTCCTACTAAGTACAACTAAAAATCTTGGACATTATATACAAAACAAACATAGAAGACTCTGAAAAGTAGACAGAAGAAGGCAGACCAGCTAGGGACCTTGGTACCCACAGAACAACACAAGGATGAGCAGGCTGAAGAACTCAGAAATACCAGTGAGTACAGGACTGAAAAAAAGGCCTCTCCAGCCACAGGACCAGGAAAGGGACAGCCTAGAAAAACAGAAAACTTTAGATAATAACTGCTCTACTCCAGTCAAATACCACAGAAAAAAAATTGTTGCCCCACTTCCACCCCCACCAGCAAAGGCCAAATGGGGAGCCTAGACTTCCATCCTTGCCACGCTATAATGGCACCCTAACCCCTCAGCTGAGGTGGTGTCAGGGAAGGCCAAGTAGGGAGCTGGGACTATTATCACTGCTAGGCAGTAATGAGGCCATATTCCCACAACAGTGTCAGTGGAGGCCACATGGGGAGCCTGGACTTCCACCCCCACCTGTCAATAACAAGGCACCCCTCCCTTTCCCCACTGGAGTGGTGTCAGAGGATGCCAAGGGACAGTCAGGACTTTCACCACCACCCAGCAACAACAAGGCCACTCCCCCCACCCCCAATGTGTGTCAATAGAGGCCATGTGGGGAGCAGTAATGAGGCACTCTTACCCTCCTAGCCAGGGAGGTATCAGTGGATGCCTAATGGTGAGCCAGAACACCCACCTCTACTTCAGAGTATCAAGGAGCCCCTTATCCTCAGTATCAACAGGGGCTGAGTGGGGAACCTGGACTTCTACCTCCATCTGGCAGTAAGGAGGCAGCATCTCCCATTCCCTTGCCAAAGCAGTGTCAGAAAAGTCCAGCTACAACAGAAGGCTTAAATAATATCCAGTGTCTCATAACATAATATCCAAATGTCCAGGTTTCAACAAAAAATAACACACCATACCGAGAACCAGGAAGACCTCATACTGAATGAAGAAAGACAACCAACAGATGCCAACACTGAACTAAGACTGCTAGAATAACCTAACAATGATTTTAAAACAGCCAGCAAAATACACTTCAACAAGCAATTACAAACACACCTGAAACAAAACAGAAAGTTGAAGTACAGAAACAGAAAGTCTCAGCAAAGAAATACAACGTATAAAGAAAAACAAAATGGAAATTTTAGAACTGGAAAAATACAACAACCAAAATATAAAAACCTCAAGGGATGGACTCAACAGCAGAATGGGGAGAGAGAGGGAACAATCAGTGAAAGATAGAATAACAGAAATTATACAATCTGAACAACAAAGAGAAAATAGACTGAAAAAAAAATTAACAGAGCCTCAAGGACCTGTGGGCCTATAACAAAAGATCAAATATTCATGTCATCAGAGTCCTGGAAGGAGAGGAGGAAAAGGGCAGGGCTGAAGTACTCAAAAGAAAATAAAAGCTGAAAACTTCTCAAACTGGCAAAAGACATAAACCTACAGACTCAAGAAGCTAAATGAACTCCAAGCAAGAGAAACCCACACCAAGACACATCAGAGTCAAACTCTGAAAACTAAAGACAAAGAAAAAATCTTGAAAGCAGTAAGACAGGAATCACAACTTACCAATGGGAGAAAAGCAATTCAAATGACAGCAGATTTCTCATCAGAA
Organism: Ceratotherium simum simum; assembly: GCF_057802395.1. Lineage (NCBI taxonomy): Eukaryota > Metazoa > Chordata > Mammalia > Perissodactyla > Rhinocerotidae > Ceratotherium > Ceratotherium simum. Next base: position 67,773,866 of record NC_141908.1, on the reverse strand, counting down.
ACCATGGACACCAGAAGGAAGTGGCACAATATTTTTTAAGTGCTGAAAGAAAACAATTGTCAACCCAGAATCCTATATCGAGAAAAAAGACAGTCCAAAAACCAGAAAATACAGACCACTATCCCTTATAGAGACACAAAAATTCTTAGCAAAATATTATAAAAGAAAATTCAGTGATATGTAAAAAGAACTGTACACTATGACCAAGTGGGATGCTTTCCAAGGATGCAAGGCTGGTGTGATATTTGAAAATCAATTGGTGTAATCCACCATATTAAGAAGCTAAAGAAAAAAAAAGCATGATCCTATTGATGTAGAAAAAGCATTTGACAAAATTAAACTCATTCATGAAAAGTCTCACAAAAATGGGAATAGACGTGAACTTCCTCAACTTGACAAAGATCACCAACAAAAACCTACAAATAACATTACACTTTAGTGGTGAAAGACTGAATGCTTTTTCTCTAAGATAGGGAACAAGGCAAGACTGTTGGGTCACACCACTCTTATGCAACATAGTGTTGGAAGTTCTAGCCACAGTAATAAGGAAAGAAAAGGAAACAAAAGGCATACAGATAAAAGGAGGATATAAACTCTATTGCATTTGACATGACTGTCTATTTAGGAAATTCCAAGAAATCTCCCAAATCTTCTAGAACCAATAAATGACTTCAGCAAGTTCACAAGATACCAGATAAACGTATAGAAAATCAATTGTTTCTATATACTAGCAACGAATATGTGGACACTAAAATTAAAAATACCACTTAAAATTGCTAAAAAAAAAGAAATATTTAGGTATAAATTAACAAAATATGTACAGGACACTGATGAAAGAAATCAAAGATCTAAATAAGTGTAGAGACATACCATGTACATGGATTGGAACACTCAACACAGTAATGATTTCAATTCTCCTCAATTTATATACAGGTTTAACACAATCCCTATCAAAATCTTAGCAAGACTTTTTTGTAGATATAGACAAGATTATTCTAAAATTTACATTAGAATGAAAGGGAACTAAAATAGCTCTAAAGCAAAGCAATTTTGAAAAAGATTTATTATATAGCTACACAGTAATAAGACTGTGTGGTACCAGCAGAAGGACAGACAATAGATCAATGGAACAGAACAGAGAACTCGGGAATAAATCCACACAAATATGCCCAACTGATCTTTGACAAAGATGTGAAAACAATTTAATGGAGAAAAGGCAATCTTTTCAACAGATAGTGCTAGAGCAATTAGACATCAATAGGCAAAAAATGAACATCAACTTAAGTCTTATACCTTATAGGAATATTAACTCAAAATGGATCATAGATTTATATGTAAAATGTGAAACTATAAAACTTTTAGGAAAAAAAACCTAAGAGAAAATCTTCAGACTCTAGTGCTAGTCAAAGAGTTCTTAGACTTAACACCAAAAGCATGATTCATAAAAGGAAAAACTGATAAATTAGACTTCACCAAAACTAAAAGTTTTGCTCTGCCAAAGACCCTACTAAGAGGATAAAGCTACAGACTGAGAGAAAATATTTGCAAGCCACATATTCAACAAAAGACTAGTATCTAGAATACATAAAGAATTCTCAAAACTTAACAGTAAAAAAACCAAACAATTCAATTAGAAAATGGACAAAAGACGTGAAGAGACATTTCGCTAAAGAGGATATACAGATGCAAACAAACACATGAAAAGATGTTCATCATCATTAACCATTAGGGAAATTTAAATAAAAAACATGGTGTATCACTACACACCTGAAAGAATGGCTAAAATAAAAATAGGGACAACACCAAATTCTGACAAGGATGCAGAGAAACTAGATCACTCATACATTGCTGGTGGGGATGTAAAATGGTACAGCCACTCTGGAAAGCAGTTTGGCAGTTTCTTATAAATCTAAACATGTGACTACCATATGACCCAGCAATTACCCTTCTGGGCATTTATCCCAGAGAAATGAAAACTTATTTTCACACAAAAACCTGTACACAAATATTTACAGCAGCTTTATTCACAATAGACCAAAACTGGAAACAACCCAGATGTCCTTCAATGGATGAATGGTTAAACAAACTATGGTACATCTATACCACGGAATATTATGCAGTGAGGAAAAAAAAAAACCAAACTATTGACACATACAATAACCAGAATGAATCGCCAAAGAATTATAAAGAGTGAAAAAACCAATCTCAAAAGACTATATACTGTATGGTTCCATTCATGTATCATTCTTGGAATGACAAAATTATTGAAATGGAGAACAGATAAGTGATTGCCAGGGGTTCAGTAGGGACTGGGGGCAGGAGGGAGGTGGCTACAAAAGAGCAACATGAGGGATCCTGGTGGTGATAGAAACGTCTGTATCTTGACTGTATCAATGTCAGTATCCTGGTTGTGACACTACATTAAAGTTCTGCAAGATGTTACCACTGGGGGAAAGTGAGTACGGGATACATGGGCCAACACTGTATTATTTCTTACAACTGCATATGAATCTACAATCGTCTCGAAATAAAAAGGTTAATTGTACAAAGTCAGGATAGTGATTACCCTCGGGAGAGGTAGTGACTAGAAAGGGTTCTGGGGTGCTGATAATATGTTTTTTGATCTGGGTCTTTATTATATGGACGTGTTCATTTTGTAAAAAGTCACTGAGCTATAGGACTCTTTAACAAAAGATGAACTTAAGAATTCAGAACAGGAAGAAGAAAAAAGAGACGAAAGCAGGAAAGAAAAGACAAGACAAATATAGGATCATCCAGAAAGTCAAGTATCCAAAAAACAGGAACTCCAATTAGAGAAAATTGAGAAAGAAATTTGTTAAATTCAAGAAAATTTCTCAGAACTGAAAGATATGAGTTGTCTGCCTGAAATGACCCACTGAGTATCTAACACATGGATAGAATAGATCCAAGCCGAAGCATTTTATCAAAATTTCGAAGACTGGGACAAACAGATGACCCCACAAACTTTCAGAGAATAAAATGTGTCATATACTAAGGATCAGGAACCAGAATGGATTCAGATTCCTCAAATACACTGGAAGCCATATGCAGCCAAATTATCATTCAAATTTATTGGTGAAATAAAGACATTTTACATATGCAATTTCTCAAAAAATTTACCTCTCATTTATACCCTTTCTCACGTTGGGCTCTGCCAACAGAGGGGAATAAATCAAGAGAGAGTAAGACATGGGATATAGGAAATAAGAGACCTAACATGGGAGAGAGACAAAGGAAATACTGGCACACTGGTGACCGAAGACCCCAGGAGGACAGCTGAGCACCAGACACAAGGGGCAACCAGTCTCATTGGGGCAGGTCTGAAGGCTCCAGGAGAGACTTTGTCAGCAAAATGACACTGACAGAATACTAACACATCTGAATGTCCTAAGAGTAAATTTAGACAATTGGTAAAGAGTTTGGGGATGAATTAGTGGTTAAGCACAGAGAAAGCTAAGTCAACAAAACACTACAAGAGGGCAGGCCTGGTGGCATTGTTGTTAAGTTTGCATGCTCTGCTTTGGTGGCCCAGGGTTCATGGCCCAGGGCATGGACCTATGCACCACTCATCAAGCCATGCTATGGCGGCATCCCATATACAAAGTACAGGAAGATTGGCACGGATGTTAGCTCAGGGCCGATCTTCCCCACCAAAAAACAAAACAAAACAAAAAACAACACTATGAGAAAACAACAAGTTGTACAAGACAAGAAAAATAATCATAGTTTTCTACAAGTCTTAGCTGTGATTCCATAGTCATACTAATGTAACTAGTGAATACTGAACTAACCAAAATTGCCACATAACCACATTGGGAAGTTACGGACATGAGGAGGTTGAATGCATATAGAGAGTTAGGGCAGGAAAGAGAGCTAACTCCATATCCTCCATAGTGGGAAGACAATAGATAACGCCTATATGTAAAATCAAGGGGGCCAGCCCGGTGGCATAGTGATTAGGTTCACATGCTCCACTTTGGTGGCCTGGGGTTCTCGAGTTCGGATCCCAGGCATGGACCTACACACTGCTCATTGAGTCATGCTGTGGCGGTGTCCCACATACAAAATAGAGGAGGGTTGGTACAGATGTTAGCTCAGGGACAATCTTCTTCAAGCAAAAAGACGAAGATTGGCAACAGATGTTAGCTCAGGGCCAATCTTCCTCACACACACAAAAAAAATTTAAGAATACAAGCATTTTATTTAAAAACATACAGGTGAATATCAAAGTAATAGCCTTAAAGGCAGAGAAAGTAGTTGCCTCTGGGAGGGAAATGAGGAGCGATGGTGTAGAATCTGTTGTTTTTTTAACAAGCCTTATAAACGTGTTCATTTTTTAAAAACTTTGTACATGCATAACTCTGATTTAAAAAATAAAAATCAAAGCTAAAAAAGAAAGATGCAGTCATATGAGCTTTCTCTTTGTAAAAGACAATAATTAAAAGCAGCTATTAGTATCCTTCTATCACAGACTAAAAACAGTTTTCAGAATCATACAGAATGAATTCTGACTGCATGAATTCTAATCAAGTGGCCTTTAATTACTTATCCTGCATAAATCAACTGCTGAGTCTTTATCAAGTAGGTCAGAGAAGGACACAAAGTCCTCTTAAAAAAGTGTGTAAGTCCCTGAATTGTCCAAGTGATGATGAAGAACTGACGCCCAAATGCTAATTCAAAGCTGCGAAATATCTTATAACAGGACGTTGATTTAAACCTTGATGACTGACTTTCTTCCATTCTTTCCTCTCCATCTTATCCAATGACTTTTAATTATCATAAAGTTATGCAAGATTTCTCATGTTACATGAGTCCAGACCAGACATTAAGTAGTTCTCAAAGTAGCAACAAATGCAAAGTAGTTAGTGAAATGTTCCTGTAATATAACATTTAGTACCTTTTACATGAAAGTCACATTCATTAACTTTTCTATGAATTTCAAATTTAAAAATACAAACAAAACCTTTAGTTCCAATTCAGGACATTAATATTTACATAATGTTTTCTGGTCATATTTAGATTTTGTTGAAAAGGAACTAAAATAATCACATTGCAAACACAGTAAAAAAATAAAAAGTGTAGGGGCCGGCCCGGTGGCATAGTGGTTAAGTTTGCACATTCCCCTCGGTGGCCCTGGGTTTGCAGGTTCGGTTCCTGGGCGAGGATCGACATACCGCTCATCAAGCCACGCTGTAGTGGTGTCCCACATACAAAACAGAGGAAGACTGGCACAAATGTTAGCTCAGGGACAATCTTTCTCACCAAAAATTAAAAATAAAAATAAATAAAGTGTAACTATAGTTATCTGTGTAATCACAGGATCAGGGACAAAATGAACCAAAAAAACCTCAGTATTTTAATGAAATTAAAATATGTCCCAAAGTAGGGCATGCTCTGACTTAGATACATTTAATTTGCCATAAGGATTGATAGAGGAAGAATAAAGAGCAGTAAAAATATTGACATGCTTGATGCAGTACTTAATCTGTTAAATCGAGGGGAGATTCTGTTTATTAAGTAGTCCACCAACATCAACCTATTAAGCTAATATTTCATTTTAAACTTCTGAGTCTTAAAGAATTTTTTAAAAGAAACTTTAAAAAAGAGAGAAGACATTTCAAATTGCACACAGAATTAAATTTTCGAATTTCTCTGGGAAATCTCTATTGCCAGTTTGCAGTCAATCCTAATCGGATAAGGAGGTCTTCTGTTTATTTTTAGAAAAGGTTTCTCACCTAGCACTCTTTAATGACACTAATCAACACCATTACTGTGAAAATATAACACAGCCCTTTAAAACCTGGAAAGACATTCTAGCAGTACCTACACTGAGTCATTCAAATAGCAGGTACTGCTGAATTATTGATGAGAGGTGATGAAATCATTCTTGTTAAAATTGATTGCTTTCTTCATTAAGTATTTAAATTAAAACTGCTCAAACATATATTGAGCTAGCCACAAATACATGAGGATGGAAATGGATTCAACTTTTGAAGGAAAAAACCCTTAAACCTGAATATATTATTTGGAATAGTAATTGCCTAAGGTCAGATTTACAAACACTATAATGTAGCATTGACATAACTGTCAGCGATGGAGAGGAAACAATCCTGGCTAACACAGAAAGGACACTCCTCGTGGCGCCACTGCCATCATAATTCGACATTGCCCAGGGACCAGCAGTGCAGCTGTAAAGCAGGAAGATGCATTTCTTGAACCCGGGAGCTAGCTCTACACTGCTGTTGACCATTCCCCATGTCTTTGAGCAACGGGAGTCCCAGAGCAGGACTCGAACTACTGCTGCAATTTATTATCAGCAGAGACACAGAGAAACAACTCTAAACCAGCCTTACAGTGCTGGTATTCACACACTGCACTCTTGAACATTCTGTTCAATCCCCAGAATTTTCCAGAAAGAGCTTTCCTCAGAGGCACAGTGTTCAATGTCAATTCTAACAGATCTTTTGTCAATAAGGATCGCTTTAGCATCTGCTAGACATTCACTCAATGTCATGAAAAAGAAATAGAAGGTTGGTTTTATAACAGTTACACATGTTACAAGGGGATTAAGGTACACAAAGGTGAATGACTATTTTAGAATCCTCCTTTTCCTCTTGGAGCATTTGGACATGGCTCCTTTACAGCAAAGCCAAATTGTGAAAGAGTCAAAACTGGTTCTAGTCCTGTCAGCCCAGTTTGATTCTCCAATGTCCAGCTTAAGCCCTCCAGGCACTCAGCGCTGCCCACCAGCTCCCCACAGCTGCTACCGAGAGCATTCCACTCAGACTGAAACTCCTCCCAGAACCCAGAACCTGCCATTCCTGTCACTCTTGGTGGACCTTCCCCAGGCTTATAGCAAAACTTGTCTGCTAGGTGACAGACAAACTGATCCACACAGTGGTTCATGCATCCCCTGTGGTTGCTAATCTTGACAACGTATTTGTATTTCAGTAAGGGCTCCGTATCATTACTAACCACAACACAACACTTAAGTAACAACTGCTATGGATTTAACATGTATTAACTCATTTAATCCTCATAACAGTTCTCTGGAGTGAGAATGATTACTCTCCCCTCTTTACAGATGAGGAAACTGATGCCCAGAGAAGGTAAATAACAAGCCCAAGGTCACACAGGGAATAAGTAGCAGGGCTGGGATTCAAATCCAGACAGTCTGTGCTCTTAGCAGGTACTGTATCTTGATGCATCGTGCAGCTACCAGATAGGGATGTCAAAAACTTGGTCCTGGGCCTCAAAGACTTGCTTTATAATTGACAAGATAAGCCCAAAACACAAGGGAGATTTAAATGACAAGTCAGAAGAATAATAGAAGAGAAACCACATAGCACGGCATAATTAACAAAAAATGTTACAGACAATAGGGTGCTTCCGGAGTTCAGAGTGGAGAGCCCAAACTTCAGACAGGGGTTGCCAAGAGAACGAGGGACTTAACTTGAACCTTGAAAGATGTGTAGGATTTGACTTAGGCAAAAATGAATGAGAAAACTATTCCAGGAGGCCAGGATGGGGGAAAAGAAAAGACAGCAGGAGATCTTGAAAAGGTTAATACCGGAGTTGAAAGGCATATGAGGCTAGCATACAGCAATAGATTACAGAGGGCTTTAAATAACAAGCTGAGAAGGGGTCGGGTCGGTGGCGCAAGAGGTTAAGTGTGCGCGCTCCACTTCGGCGGCCCAAGGGTCACGGGTTCAGATCCCGGGTGCACACTGATGCACTGCTCGTCAAAGCCACGCTGTGGCAGCGTCCCATATAAAGTGGAGGAAGATGGGCACAGATGTTAGCTCAGGGCCAGTCTTCCTTAGCAAAAAGAAAAAAAGGAGGATTGGCATCGGATGTTAGCTCAGGGCTGATCTTCCTCACAAAAAAAAATAAAATACGATTCTATTAAAATAAATACATATCAAGCTGAGGGATGATAGGAGACAACACAACATACTATGTTAGAGAGTTATACTGAAAATGAAGACATTGCTTTTTTTTAATCCAATAAATATAAATTTAGCACCAGCCATTGGATGGGATGCGTGCTTGGTGATCAATAATTCAAATGGTGAAGAAGATATAGTCCCTGCTATCCAGTGGTGAGGAAGAAACAGGGGAAACACAGCCACAACCTAGCATGCTCAGTGTTAAAATAGGAGCAAACACAGGTAACACAAGAGTCTCCAGGTGGAGCCTTAAGGGAGTCTTGAAGGATGAATGAGAGTAACCACAAGAGGAGGAGCAGATGAGGCCTGATCAAGAAGGGCCTTCTAGATGTGGTATATATACACAAAGGAATACTACTTAGCCATAAGAAACGATGAAATCCAGCCATTTGTGACAACATGGATGGACACTGAGGGTATTATGCAAAGTGAAATAAGTCAGAGGGAGAAGGTCAAATACCGTATGATTTCCCTCATTAAGTAGATAATAACAACAATAAACAAACACATGGAGACAGAGATTGGATTGGTGGTTACCGGAGGGGAAGGGGGGAGGGAGGAGGGTGAAAGGGATAATTAGGCACATGTGTGTGGTGATGGGTTGTAATTAGTATTTGGGTGGTGAACATGATGTAATCTATGCAGAAACACAAGTATAATGATGTACACCTGAAATTTATACAATGTTATAAACCAATGTGACTGCAATAAACAAAAAATTAAAAAAAAAAAAAAAGAAGGGCCTTCTACACACTACTAAGGGGCTACTGAGTAGGGGATGAGAGACTGGAATCCTAGCTCTCTCACTGCCCAGCTCCACGGCCTTGAGAAAGCTACCGACTGCTCTCAGTCTTAGTCTTCTCATCTACAAAATGAGGAACATAACCATACTTTCCCATTAGGGTAGCTGTGAGGATGAAAAAGCATAATGCATGCTGAACTCTCAGCACGGTGCCTGATATATAACAAGAACCTGTAGGCATTATTTATTTTGAGTGCAGTGGGGAGCCACTGAAGAGAATGCAACAGGAATGTACAACGGCCACGCTGGTATTTTACAAAGTCACTATGGCTTCAGCGCGAGAAACGATTGGCAGGGTTTGCCACTGCAACCCCTACTAAGGATTTCCTAACATTTGACCTTTTATTTTAGTGGACTGGTCTCAACACTAATTGTAAGTACTAATATCCTGTGATTGAATCATTTTAGATAGTACTTTATGAATTGTATCTAATGCAATCTTTTATAACACCTGGAAATAGAATAATCTTGCAAGATTTTCCTGACTCCTTCCTCTACCTCTGGAGACCGCTCTCACTCCCAAGCTGTTGTAGGATTTATGCGTAATTTTATTGCTCTTTTTACGGATATTTCCTGTCTACCCAATTAGATTATAAACTCCCTGATGGAGGAATCTAGTACTCAGCATACTGCCCTTTACTCCTGTAAGCTCTTAATAAATACTGGTTATTTTTGAGAAGCACCTGATGGCAACATACACGTAAGATTTTACTCAAGTTAAATGTGACAGAGATTAATTTTAGGAAATGCAGAGACATTCCAGTTGCTCTCCTGGCTTTGACAAATCAGTGCCTCTTTGAGCCTCTCTTTCCTCATTGTAAAATGGGGATAATAACACAATTCCAAGTCAACTAACTCACAGAGGGGTTCTAGGGCTTAAATGAAATATATGAAAAAGCCTTTTTCTAACTCAAACGCAACATCTGAACATTTGGTGGTGGTGGCTGGGATCTTATTCCAGGGCATAATATTTCACTAAAATGCTGGGCCTTATTTTGCAATTATTCCAAATACATTCTTCCCAAGTGAATATTCTAGAATTCTTTGGCACCACCCCTGAACTAGGCTAGCATTTAATCCATCAATGTTCACGAATTTATGTTCACATCCATTTCCATGTCCACAGCCTAACTGGGCGGGGTAGTAGGGGGGAGTGCACTGGCTCACTAGAGAAGATGTTGTTGGACTGTGGACTGGAATCATAATTACGTATCTCCACCCAGAAATAACTATTCATTTAAAATATAGTCCTGGGCCGGCCCCGTGGCTTAGTGGTTAAGTGCGCATGCTCTGCTACTGGCGGCCCGGGTTCGGATCCTGGGCGCACACCGACGCACCACTTCTCCGGCCATGCTGAGGCTGCGTCCCACATACAGCAACTAGAAGGATGTGCAACTATGACATAAAACTATCTACTGGGGCTTTGGGGAAAAAAAAAGGAGGAAGATTGGCAATAGATGTTAGCTCAGAGCCGGTCTTCCTCAGCAAAAAGAGGAGGATTAGCATGGATGTTAGCTCAGGGCTGATCTTCCTCACACACACAAAAAATTTAAATATAGTCCCCTGTAGGAACAGTTAAATTATATTTGTAACATAATAAATGTGAAAGAAAGGAGCTGAAATCCTAACATAGATTCCTTCAAACTGCTAAGAGGGTAAACGGAACAAATTATTTTCACCTCTTAAGGGTGTGGTGGGGGGAAATAGCCTTTAACCCTAAACGTGGCTTTAGTAATAAAAGCCAAGTGGATTTTCACTTTCACTTTGTGGAAGACACAATTAAATATCAATAAAAAATTTTGTACTTTAGATACTTAGATCTTATCAACCATCATGGAAGCAGATTCCTATTCATTTACTTTAGAGTTTTGATCACATATTGTGCCAATAGCTTATATAAATTTGAAGCAGGACCCGGAATCTCATTTCCTTCTATCTGTCAAACAAACTTCCTGTCTTAAAACAAGCCCAGTGTGAGGAACAAGTTACAGTTCATATTACAGCATGAAAAAATATATTTTTTAAAAGATATTTATACCTTCTGAGTTTCTCCAACAACAAAAGAAATCCAATAGATGTTCAAAATGGGAAGTGAAATTAACTGAATATGCTGCTGCTGATACTCCACATTTATTTGTCAAGAAGGAAAACAACGTAGGGTTTTCAGGGGGTCCCAGAAGCTTTGTAGAAGTAGAACCAATGCATAGTCAACTCTCCCTAAACAAGGATCAATCGCCAGACAGGGCAATGAAATCATTTGTTTAGGATAACCAAACTAACGGACAGGCTGGGTTTCCAATATTCACTGTACTTCAATTGCCGAAGCTTAGAAACCACTTCCCCATTGAAATAATATTACAAATAGTGTAGTACCCAGATCACTGAACCAAGAGTGCCAAAGAACCTAAGCGTTACAGAGGGCATAACTTTTAAAGTAGGGGAATTCTTTCTACTTTTCAATCTGGAACGCCAGCAACATATCTCCCTAGACAGGCCCACCCAGGGCTTCCCTACTCACTCCCCTCCAGCCATGAGCCACAGCAGTGGGCATGGAAATCACCGGCCACTTGCTTCCTCCAGGGCAACAGTTCCAACTGATGGGAGCCATGGAGTCGCTGCCAGCACTTTGAAAGCACTAAATAAACACCTATGTGTTTCAAAAGTATATTGATGCTACCACTATACATTTATTTCTCTAGTAAATGTTAATGCAATTCTTATTAGCTTTCTATCATTATGAATTTTCTCAGAGAGGAGGCCCTACAAGCACAACTATTGGGAGCCTGGAAAATCTATCAACATTGAAATGGTGTCTTCAAACTCCTTCTAGGTATTAGAACAGGTACAGGGTTAGAAGAAAGAAGGAAGGATGGAACCTGGTCTGCACCAGGCCACAGTGACACTGGGAGCCACAGCAAGTCAAAAATTACCATTTGAAAACTGTCTCTACTATCAAATTATTTACTATTTTAATGAATATAAATGTAATCTTTGTTTCTTAGCCAAGAAGCTACTGTGGAAAATTTTAGACTTATCTTTTCAAAGCATAAAACAAAGGATTTTTAAAAGGTTCATATTGAAAGCAGAATTATTTGCTTAACATTTAAAGAAAGAATTTCCAAGGCCAGCCCGGTGGTGCAGCGGTTAAGTGCATACGCTCCACTTCGGCGGCCCGGGGTTCAAAGGTTCGGATCCCGGGCACACACCGACGCACCGCTTGTCAAGCCATGCTGTGGCGGCGTCCCATGTAAAGTAGAGGAAGATGGGCACAGATGCTAGCCCAGGGCCAATCTTCCTCAGCAAAAAAAAAAAAAAGAGGAGGATTAGTGTCGGATGTTAGCTCAAGGCTGATCTTCCTCACCAAAAAAAGAAAAAAGATACTTTAATATACATGCTATACCAATACTTCTGAAAATAAAGATATTCAATGCTAGTAAAGATGAAGATTGACAGGTACTCTCATTCACTGAGAGTAGAAGTTTAACCTTTCTATAAGGTAAAGATTTAAGTATAAGGATGTTTCTTTCAGTAGTTGCCATAATAATCAAAACTGAGACAAAGCAACCAGTAACAGGAGCAGTTGAAGAAATCATGGTACAGTCATATGAGAGAAACACAGAACCTTATATCCATAGGGTGGAAAAACAGAACTTAATTAATAAAACATAATTAAATAGAATTAATAGAATATGGGGGAAATGCTCACGATCTACGCATTAAGTGAAAAAAAGCAGGACACAAACCTCTACGTACTGCAAGAGTTTATATTTGCAAGTCTATGTACTTCATACAAAATAGATTTTAGAAAAAGACTTGAAAATAATACCAAAATGTTACTAGGGGTTGTCTCTGAGAAGCAAAATTGGGAGTTACTTTAATTTTTTTTTCTTATATTTCGCTGGCTTTTTCTTCAATGAGCATATAAATGCTTTTACAATACATATGAAAAAGGCATTCTAAAATACATATGAAAAAGGCATTATTTTAAATACAAAGCATTTGAGTGACAGTCTGGACACCCGTGATCCTGGAGTTCCTGAAGGTCATGGGCGTCGCTAAACTGAAGTCTGCTTATCCTGCTTGCCAGTAGAAACAATGAAAGGGCCTGTGACAAGGCCTCTGAGACACTCTTAAAAGATATTATACCTTCAAAATACAGGTAACCTCACTATATTGGAAATAAAATGTGTGTTAGTTTTACCCTTTTGAAAGGCTAACGATAAAGTCTTTTATTCAAACTCCCTCAGAAAGGTGAATTTGGGTTCCAAAATTATTTTGAAATACATAAGAAGGCACTCCATAATAGCTACAGAAGCTTGACTATGCTGGACCAGATCAGCGCATTTCTTTAAAGCCACAGATATTGCGCATGTCACTCTGGAGGGTTCTCCATCACCTGTTTAGTGTGGGGGCTTCAGGCTTTGCTCTGTTGAGAGAGGCCTTGTTTACCTTGGGCCCCACTGTGTTCCTCCTTAACCTCGTCCTGAAAAGTGCCCAGAGCAGTTATAAGAGCAGAATTCGCCACATGGCTCATAAGGACCCACTTCTCCAGGGTTCTGGGGCTCGGAGTTCCTCTGGGAGTCCTGGGCTCTGCTGGCTACGTCTCCACTCTTCACCCCATGGGCCACCGGGGCCCACAGTGAGGCAGCCTCGTGGAAAGCAGGGAGGTCTCTGCAGGGAGGTCTCTCTACATAACCAGACAGGCAGCTAACTACCAGCCCAGGCTCCTCACTTTCCCCTGGCACAATTAACCCACAAATCAGGCTTGTTGAGACAACACCAGTTCCTCTTTCCAGTTCTCCTTTCATCCTCCACAAAGCCACAGCAGCGCTCCCTCCAGCCACTGCTAACTCACGAGGTCCCCGTCTCCGTCTCTCCCTCTCCCCCATCCCACCCTTAATCTCAGATCAAAACGTTTCCTCAGAGTCATTCAAAATTGCACTTTCCTGTTTTCTACTTGCAGAATGTTCCCTGAATTGGTCTCCCCTTCTCAAACACACGACACAACAAATGTCAAAAAAGGTATCTTGGCCCTCCTTTACTCAAGCCTCTTTCATAGCTGTGAAATATGGCTTATCTAAGAGCCTAGATTTCTTCCTATCTTTGCCCCATTCTCTCCCATTCCTAAAATGCAGCAGGACTACCAGGTCATAGGGGAATGAAGAGCTCTCATTCACATTTCCAAACTTTAACATCCCTGCCACACAATCATCAACACACCCACAGCTCAGCCACATTTACATTACACTAGACCAAGGCAGATGGAGGGAACTTTTTTTTTGGAGATTGGCCCTGAGCTAACACCTGTCGCTAATCCTCCTCTTTTTGCTTGAGGAAGAGTGGCCCTGAGCTAACATCTGTGCCCATCTTCCTCTATTTTGTATGTGGGTCCCCACCAAAGCATGGCTTGATGAGTGGTGTAGGTCCACACCCAGGATCCGAACCCTCAAACCCCAGGCCGCCAGAGCGGAGTGCACCAAACTTAACCACTATGCCACCGGGCCAGACCCAAAGCAACTTTTAATACACACAACACTCAGGGTAGTTTTTGCTGGTGCTGAAGTAGGGGTGTGCGTGTGCTCACGTGCTACTTAGAGCCACAAACTAGCAACCAGAGTTGCAATATCTATAGCAGACACATATTAATATACAGGCTCAAGGTTTAGGTGTTTCACATCTTTTTTTATTTGTTGTGGTTTGGTTTGGTTTTGTGCTCTGCACCAATAAATCATTGTCTTAGCAAATGACTGATAGTTTCCAAAAGCTGCCTGACCAACTAACTTAGACAATGCCACTTTACAAAATAGTAAATTAGTATCTTCTAAACATGGAGAATGAAAAACAGCTACAAAGCAAATGTTACTGAAATCCAACAATAAAGCTAAGTACTAGATAACCTGTCATTCAGGCTTTAAGTCAACAAACCAGGCTGACACAGGCTGTCTCACCCTCCAAAACGCTAGTAAAGTATATAGTAAATGGCCATAGACAGCTGATGTTGGATAATTAACCACAGAGGAATTATACACAAATGGAATGTTCTTGATGGAGACATAAAGATGTTTTCATTGCCCCACACAGAATTCATATTAGATGTATACGTTTGCTGTGCCCTGGGAAATGTCACATTTGTTTTGCTTTGAGGAAAAGTTTTACCTAAACTGGCTTTGTACTAGAGTAGGATTTTGCACTTGATTTCTGGGTTTAAAGAGACCCTATTGAACAACAGAGCTTCCTAAATCAAAAAACTGAGACTTCCCTCTGCCCAAGACATAGTTAGAACCTTAAATCAAACGTTGGATGACACCTAAAATTGTCAGAATATCTCTTCTGCAAAATAATTTTACAATTACCTTTTTCTCAGGATTGCCTATTGCATTTATAATGAACCAACTTTATTCACATTTCCTTCATGTACAAAATACAAGAAGCATATGTTTTCTTGATTCCGAAAAATCCAAATATATTTGGCTCTGGATTTCTAAGTCTGAGCAGGGAAATGTATTAATTTCTAAGGATTCTAAGCAATGACTTTTTTTTAATATTACATAAAACTAAGCAGATTGTGAGACTGTATATAATAAATATATATATATGCATCAGACTAGATTAACTTAATAACTTGCTGCACCTGAAATTATGTTACTAAAAATAGTTCCACCTGAAGTCACCCAGAATGCCATAATCTCAAGAAATGACACAGCAAGTAAATTTATTTCTCCTACTCCTACCTTCTACATAAAGAACGATCATGCTTCCAAAGACAGCCACCACTAGCAAGACCAGGAAGAAATTCTCATCGCCCTAGCCAGCAGATAAACTGGGGTATGCACCAAAGCATTCTTTTTGAGGAGGAAAATTGGGGATGCTGTAGAACATGTTATAGATACTTTTAGAAAAGGTAAAAATCAGTCATCTAAGATTCTTCACCCTTTGCTCCCATACCTGCAATTCCCAGAATACCACCTTTCTCTTTGATCTCTTTGTCTCATTTCACTTCCCTAACATTACAGAGTTTAGGCATATTTTCTCTTATTTTGGATTTTTATTAAGTGAATCAATGCTACTCTTTTTGATTCCCTTTTTAGTTTATATGATGAAAGAATAAATGTTTGTCGCAAATTTTTCTTTAAAAAAGCCCAAATGCACTTTATAAGGCAAAAAGTAAAAGCACCCTCTTCTCTTTACCCCATCCCACTTCCTTCAGGCAGCCACTGTCGACAGTTTAGGGACACCAAGGTATGTGTATGCCTGTACGCATGTTTAAGTGTATGCATATAAATCTCTTCTGCAATTTCCTTTTTTCACTTACTATATCTTGATTTTTCCCAAGACAATGTACCAAAGCAGCTAACAAGCACGTTTACAATTATTGTATTTCTCCCTTTCCCTACAATAAGACGGCTAAATCAAGATTTACTGAATATCAAAAGAAGTGAAACAAAAAAACCTGTCAGGCTAATACTAAATATATCTGTGGTTATCTTCGTTTTTATGCTTACTTTCAACCTAAAAATGGAGAGAACAAATGGGTAAACATATATGCATTAATATATATTCACTACACATATACAGATTATCTTACATAGAAAATGTTAACAAATATTATGTAGACTGAAATGATGTTAACTTTCCAAGTCAAGAAGCAAAGGAAGGCACCTGCGTAGGTGGCAAACCTGAACAAGGAGGGGCACCATGTGGAAATTTCCTGGGCTTTGGAGCCAGAGACACAGGGTCAAATCTGGCTCTACCTCTTACCAATTATGTGGTTTATGTAAGTTCCTTAACCCTTCTGGGCTTCCTTTTCATCATCCATAAAACTGGGGAAAAGATTTATTCTACAGAGATTTAGAAATTAAGTGTTTAAGATGGTGTCTTATACATAGAAAGTGCTCAAAAAGTGCCTTATTACTGTTAAAAAATCCAGAAACTATATATAATAGACTTGGTGATCCAATACCTCAGACCACCAGATACCTGCAAACCTTGCTGTTTTGTTTATCTTTGTGTTTCAGTTCACCTTCACGTTTTCATATTTACCTTATTTGTGTAGACACAGCAAGTGCCTCAGAAATAAATTACTGTAAACACGCTTAGATGCTTTAACGCATTCCTGACATATGATCCTCTCTCCTCCTATTCCCCTGGTGTTTTGCTCAGGGCTCATTAGCAACGTCCCCAACTCCTCCTAGGCAATCTTAAATTTACTTTCAACTTGTGATAAACACAAGCCATCTGATTACCACTAAATAACTGAAAATATCTTCCACATCTGCTGATGACCAGCAACTTAAAGTGTCAAAAGCTGCCCTTCCTATCCTCTCCTTTTACCTAACAAGGCCATCAATGATGCATACACCTTTAGCTGGTTAGTGGCCATGTCTTGGGGAAGGGATGCTCTGCAGACACCAGGGATCTACCAAACACACATCTGCTTTTATCACATGTTGTTGCTCAACTGTATGCCCACCCACCCTTTACACTCATTTATATTGAAGAGGTTAGATTTCTACAAAATCCTAAACTTCTAGAACAATTAGAGGTAAAGTTGGCCACTATACAATCCAACCATCTCCTTTTACATGTGCGAAAACCGAGACTCAGGAAGATGTGACATGCCCAAGGACATACAAGTATTTAGACACGAGTTGGGATGACAACCTCAACTCTTTTTTAAGATTCTTTCCTACGACAAACAGGCAAGGTTTAATCCGTTCCAGGAGCTCTTTCGGATATTTATTAAATATTTTTAGATGAAAGGAAATGTTTGTGGTTGCAAATGTGTGTGGGAGAGGCAAAATGCACCGTGTGCCGGCCTTAAGGGTAATTAATCCACCTGTCTGTCCACGTGGGGATGGAATAAATGAGGCGGAAAGTTGCTTTCGGAATTTTTCACCATCCTACTTAAATTTACAGGGGGCTGTGTAGGGAATAAATAGGACCCAGAAGGCTAGTAACCCCCATCACTAGCTCAAAAGGGCTCTGGGAACGTGTTAGACCAAGTTGACATAAAGAAGCGAGAGGTGCGGAATTTCTCCTAGGATGGTAGCAGGCAGGGGGAAGAGGTATTTTTTCCGTGTTTATTCATCTGGGGAAGCAGACGCTGTCAATTTCCTCCTCTTGCCACTCAAGTGGCCGCGACCTTGTCACTGGGGCTGTCTGGTGGTTCTCGCCTCCCCCTTCTCCCGAGGATGTTTATGGCAAAGGCGCGAGCCGGGCTGGGCCGAGAAGGGCCTGGACCTCGGGGCCCAACCCTCACCCCCACCCCCGGCGCGGCCGGCTCCCGGCGAGGGCTCCCTGGAGCAGCGCCTTTGTTTTCCCGACTCCAATTACGTTTGCGGAAGTGCTGCCCGCGCCGGGCGCGCCCGGGGTGCCGGCTGTAGCCTCCCCCAGCACCCCATAAAGATGACAACCGGCACAGAAGCCGGCGGGAGGCAGGCAGCGGCGGGCGAGCGGGGCTGGGGGGCTGGGAGCGGAGACACCCCCGCCCGCCCTCTCTCTGGGCCCCTCCTCCGAAGCCCCCTCGCCGACAGCAGGTGTGCGCGCCGCCGGGGGGCTCCCGGCCCCGCGCGCCCCTGCGGGGGAGGCCAGGGTGGGGCTCCCGGCCGCCCCCGCCTCCCGCGCGCGGGCCCCGACTCACCTGCTGCGGGCGGCGGCGGCGCTCAGCTGCGCGGGGCGCACGGAGCCATCTCCCCCGGGCGCGGGGCGGCGGCTGCCGGCGCCGGGGCGGCGCGCACCATCCCGGGCGGCGCGCTGGCTCCTCGGGGGCTGCGGCGGGCGGGGCGCGGCGGGCGGAGGGATGCGGGCCGAGCGAGGCGACCGCGAGCGGCGAGCCGAGCGCACCCGCCGGCGCGACCTCCTCTCCGCCACCTCCTCCCCCGGCCGGGGCCCCCGCCGCTCCTGCCGGCTGGCCCCGAGTCAGGGCTGTGCGCCGAGGACCCGCCGCCAGGTGCAGCGCCCCGCCTCCTGCGGCGGCGGCGGATGCGTCGGCAGCCGCTCCTCCCGGCCTCCCGCCCGCCCTGGCGGCCCGCGGGGACCCGGGGACCCAGCCCTGCTGGGGAGGCGCGCCGAGGAGGGGAAGCCGGACCGCGAGGTTCTGTCCCCCCACCCTCCGACCCCTACCCTGGCCCTGACACCCACCCCCGCAGGCAAATGATGCAGGCCTAGCTCCGGGGGGAGGGGCGGCGAGTAGATGGCCGCCTGGTTGGGAATTGTCATAGTAATAACAATAATAGCCATCGTTTATTAAGTGCAAGCACAATGCTAACGCACTGATGCGTTATCTCAGCGTCTCTAGCCCCGGCCTTGGCCGACTGTCCTCAGTTCACCCGGGAGAGAGGAACGGGGCGGGGGACCGGAGGCAAACAACCGGGGTCTCAGGACTCACCAGGGAAGGATTCACCGAGGCTACAGCACCCTTTCAAATTGGGAGGGTGCTACTGATATCCGGCGCCTTGCTGAAGAGGTAACCATGTGTGTCGCACTAAGAACGTAATTGAAGTTGTATTTCTGGTTAGACACGCAGAGGGTGGGGAGAGTGGAGTGGGTTGTAAAAGGTATCGTTCCTTTAGGAAGAATTTTTGGGTGCCTGTGATGGGCTCTGGGAGTGCCATTTCCTGTTCTCAGGGAGCTTGTGGTCTTGTTCTGGCAATAACAACAATAATAATGGCCGCTGACATTTATGAACATTTCTTATATATGAAGCACTAAGTTCCACTTAAACCTTACCATAATCCTAACGATATAGGTAATGTTATTCCTATTTTACAATTGAGAAAACCAAGGCTGAAGTTTAATGTGACCTATCCCCAAAATTACTAAATAGTAAAAGGGAAAGAAGTCTTCTTTTATCTCCAGGTCTTAAGCTCTTAACCACGAAATCCTAGGGATGCGAATTTGATAGGCCCTGAAGTTTTAGGATTTGAGGTCCCTCTTTAGGAAGAATAAAACAAAATTATAAGTACAAAGTCGCTATGCCCCACCCCAACCCCGACCCTAGGTAGGGTCCCTGAAGCTTAAGCTACATTAGCCTCCCGATAAATCCGCTTGCAATACTGATGCATAAAAGCAAAACAGTTAAAGGCAGTGAGTGCTCAGGATTCAAATGAAAGAGGTTAAGGTGGTTGTTGGACTCAACAAGACGGAAGACAGAATTTGGTCTGGTGTGGCCTTGAGACAGCTTCCTACTGCATTGTTTGGAACTGAACAGCTCACAAAGTACCCAGTTGATAGCTGTCATAACAGAATTATCATTCTTCTTATCTGTCCAGCTATTAAAGGAGCAACCTTTTAAAAAAGGAAGAACGTGAACAGACTCCAGGTCTAACCTGGTTCAGGTTCTCTCCTGCATGTGAAAGGAGGGGAGGAAGAGCGGGAAGAACTTGGGGGAAGAAAGGGTAGTTCTTGACCTACAGCTGCTCAAAGGCGGCTCCATGTTGAAAAGTGAAGCCAAATCATCCTAGAGATTAAAGCTGGTGTTTCTGTTTCAAATAGGACGGGGTTAGCCTCAAGGGTCACTTTAGCAGAATACATTGTCTTAATTGGGCTTGCTAGGGCAGGCATTTTTTCCTGGAAGCCCCTTCCCTTTTCAGTATGACTAAGGAGAAGCTGCAAACACACGTAAAGAAGTGATCTACCACTCCTCCCTCATCTCCCTACCCGCTGAGAGGTAACTAGTGGGTGTGGTGTGGGAAATCAGCTTCCCAGTATACTGCCAGGCAGGCTATCCCAGGAGTCATTGCACTGAAAGGCTCAATGACAAAAGTAAGATGTTGAAATCACATGGCTTTTTGAATCAATTTAAAATGCAGAGTAAGAAGCCAGGGGAAAGAGAGGATACATTAACACACTTAGGATAGAG
Source organism: Ceratotherium simum simum (assembly GCF_057802395.1). Taxonomy (NCBI): domain Eukaryota; kingdom Metazoa; phylum Chordata; class Mammalia; order Perissodactyla; family Rhinocerotidae; genus Ceratotherium; species Ceratotherium simum. The sequence continues at coordinate 67,753,234 of NC_141908.1, read as the reverse complement.
TACAACTATGTGGTGTGTTTTATTAAATGTGCGTGGAACCTGTGCATCTCTTTCTCTCACTCCCTTCCTCCATCCTTCTTCCCCTCCCCTCTTCTCTATGCTGATGGAGTAGTTACAAGGACCAGAGTTGAGGTTGAACGTGGGGACTTAGCAGACGGAAGGTACCTGGTGCCAGAGCCAACACACGCTGTCTCAATTGAGAGGCAGAGGAGCGAGTATGTCTGGCCATTGTTATAGCTCACCAATTAGCCTGATGAGTAGCCGTGGATTTTATCTGCATTTCTCAGGCAGAGAACAAATGGAAACTGTGTATGTGTCACCATTGGGTGGTCATTTTAAGCCTTCTTGAGTACTGAGTGTCTCATGTGCCTCATGAATATTTACTGTATCAAGAATATTTGCTGCTGGGCCTGCCCAGTGGCACAGGCAGTTAAGTGTGCCACTCCACATTAGAGGCCCCGGGGTTTGAAGGTTTGGATCCCAGGCACGCACCGTCACACTGCTTGGCAAGCCATGCTGTGGCAGTGTCCCATACAAAGTAGAGGAAGATGGGCATGGATATTAGCTCAGGGCCAATCTTCCTCAGCGAAAAAAAGAGGAGGATTGGCATCAGATGTGAGCTCAGAGCTGATCTTCCTCACACACACAAAAAAGAATATTTGGTGCACACTTGGACCTTCCAACCCTTCCTCTCTATGTTCAGCTCATATATGTGCTATTATTTTATCTTACAAACTACTTACTTCTACTTTAATTTCATGTTTCCTCCTTAAGTTTATTTGTCTTATTTCCTTTGGCAGAATTCATTATTCTTAACTAACAAAGCAAACACATTACAGTAGGTAATAATAATAATAACAGCTAATACTTATATAGGACTTAACCTGTGTCAGGCACTGTTCAAAGCTCTGTCCATATGTTCATTCATTTAATCCTCACAACAGTCACATACAGGTAGGTACTGTTATTATCCCATTTTACAAAGGAGGAAACTGGTGCATACAAATGTGAGGTAACCTCACCAAGGTCAAACCACTAGCAAGTGATAGAATCCACATTCAACCCAGGTAATCCGGCTTCAGGGCGATGGCTTTTAACCAGTCCTTCCTCCTTGCTCCTGTAAATACTTAAAAACATGCATATTCACATATGAAGAGTTGGGGATTTTATTTGATGCAAATGGTGTCATCTGCTTTTCTCTCCCCACCTGTCAGCAACATTGGACACTATTGACTTGCCGCTCCTTGAAACTCTCCCTTCCTCTGACTTCTGTGACCCACAGCCTTGAGTTTTTCTCTTTATCTCTCAGTACTCCCTTTTGTATGCTCCACTTGGGTTTTTTGTGTTTTTTTTGTTTTTGGTGAGGAAGATTCACCCTGAGCTGACATCTGTGCCAATCTTTCTCTATTTTGTATGTGGAATGCCTCCACAGCATGGCTGATGAGTGGAGTAGGTCCACACCCGGGATCCGAGCCCACAAACCTGGGCCACCAAAGCAGAGTGCATGGCCACTCAACAACGGGGCTGGTGCCTCCGCTTGGGTTTTGTTCTAGGCCTTTCTTTCTTCTGTTTTTTCTGTGATTGTTCTCACCTACTCCCTTGGCTTCAATCACAGAATATTTGAGGATCCCTCTGAATCTTTCTCTCTGGGGCAGCTCTCTCCTAAGTGCTAGATCCATATGGCCAATTGTCCAGTAGGCTGTTTCACAGGCACCCCAACATCACTAAGTCCCATATCACTGCTTCATTATCTTTTGCCCCTCCCCTACTCAGTCTTACTTCTGGGTCCCCCCCCACCACCCCGGCGTGATATACAAGGCCCTATACTCAATGCTCCCTTCACCCTTACTCCTACACCCAGTATATTAGCTTCCTACTACTACTATAACAAGTTACCACAAATTTAGCAGATTAAAACAACGCAAATTTATTCTCTTACAAGTCTGGAAGTCAGAAGTCCAAAATGAGTTTTCCTGGGATAAATTCAAGGTGTCTGCAGGCCTGCATTTCATCTTTATAGCACATGGCTCTAAACTCTGCTTCAGTCATCATGTTGCCTTTTCTGACTCTAACCCTCCTGCCTCCCTCGTGACAAGAGATTTTCACATATTGAAGTATATGGGGTAACTATTCGGGTTTGAAACTGATTTGGTTCAAACTAAAGAAGCTTGACTTATGACCTATCAAACATACATTGTACACCTGCTTTAACCATTAAAGAATGCACTCTAAGATAAGAATGCATACTTCCCCTCCTACGCCATATCTGTAATCTCCAGATTAGTCCCTTTCCCTACGACATCAAGGTCATGTTGACCTGCTAATTTGCAACTGAATACCTCTTTGAAACTTTGATGAATGTATCCTGGGCATGTTAAATGTATGTTCTTTGTTCTAAAAAGATGTAAGACTCTACTGAAAACCATGCTTCTCCAGAATGCTTTCTTCCTTTCTGGAAAATGCCTTCCCGGGTTGTTACCCTCACTTTGGCTCAAGTAAAGCTCACCTTATCTCTCTTATCTATAGAATGGTTTTTGGTTATTTTGCATTGACACTTCTTTTTTTTTTTTTTTCTTTTGCTGAGGAAGGTTCACCCTGAGCTAGCATCTGTTGCCAATCTTCCTCTTTTTACTTGAGGAAGCTTTGCCCTGAGCTAACATCTGTGCCAGTCTTCCTCTATTTTGTATGTGGGACACTGCCACAACATGGCCACCGATGAATGGTGTAGGTCTGAGCCCAGGAACCAAGCCTGGGTTGCTGAAGCGGAGTGCACTGAACTTAACCACTAGGCCATGGGGCTGGCCCCAAGACCTTGAGTTTTGTAAAGTCCTTTTTGCCCTGTAAAGTAACATATTCACAGGTTCCTGGGGTTAGAACGTGGACATCTGTAGAAGGCAATGACTTTGCCTGCCACACCCAGTCAAATGCCAAGCATCCACCTTTCAAAATATCTCTGGAATTTGGCCTTTTCTCTCTATCCCTGTGCTATGCTAATCCATGAGGTTTTCTCTCCTCTGCCTTATAACAACCATTTCTCTGGCCTCTCTGCCTCAATGTCTTCTCTCATCCAATCAATTTTCTAAATTGCAACCAAAGTAATCTTTAAAAACATCTTACCACATCATTGCTTTGCCATCACACAGGGTTGCACAACACCCCAGGGCACCATTCACATTGTGTTGTGCCTCCTGGGTGTGCCACCAGCAGACCTTGCTCCTCTACTCAAAACTCATCCAAGGTCCCCTTTACTGTAACAAAGAGATTCAAAAGTCCAGTAGTTCATTAGGATTAGAATTTTTTGTCTCATATAACAGTCCATAGGTAGGCAGTCCAAGGCTGATAGTGTGGCCCCACCATCCACACAACACGTGGATTCCATGTCTGGTCCAGGGCGACAGCTTCAGGTCTCGCCATTCCCAGCACATGTGATGGAGAGAGTGTACACCCAGTCACTCAAAGGGAAGCCCTAGCATTTGCAAACATCATGTCCGTTCATATCCCCTTGGCTAAAACAGTCATATGTCCACACCTGGGTGCAGAGTGTTTAGCTGATATGTGCCACTCTATTACTACACAAGAAAGGGAGAGTGGATTTGGGGAGTCAACTAGCAGACTTCCACAGAAAGGAAAACAAGGTGCCATACAAGAGAGAAATGGAGGAATGTAATTTAGATTGGAGGATAGGGAAGACCTCTTTGAGGAAGTAACAGTAAACTGAGACCTGAGGCAGAAGTAGGAGATGGCCAGGAAAAGAGTTCTGGAAAGACCTTACCCCACAGAAGGAGCAGCCTTGAGGCAGCAAAGAGCTAAACTTTGGTAACTGGAGTAGAGTAAGTGGTGAGCTAAGAAGAAATATTGTTACTGAACCTCTTAATCTCAAGTTCGTGTGCCTGATGTGCAGTAAGCCAATCACTGAGACATCAGTGCTTGGAGATGGAGAAAAGTTTATTCAAATTGACCAAAACAAGAAGGTGGAGGATAGGTTCTCTCAAATCCCCCTTAACAAGAAAAGAAAGGGAATTTTATAGAGCTAAGGGGATTGGTAGGAGGAGTGTCAGAGAAACAAAGGGGCAATTTGTATTTCTTTCACTCCCAATATGCCCCTGGGCAGTCTGACTTCTGGGCATCAATGGCAGCAGGGACTGGTTATCTGATGATCCTTGAAGGCATTCTTTTTCTTCTGTGAAACAAGCTCCTAAATCCTTGTGACCCTTGAGTCACCCCTCAGGTTAAACAAAAAAACAGCAAATTGAGAAGATTAACTTCTTTTCATAACAAAGTCAAAAGGTAATCTTATTAAATATTTACAGTAACCCTCAGGTACCCAGCTTCAGTGTCAAGAGATGAGGTTGGAGAATTAGGCAGGAGCCGGGTCAGGCAGAAACCGGTGCGTCATGCTAAGCATTTTGAATTTTAGCTTACATTCAATGCAAGCCATTGGAGAATGTTTAAGAGATGTGATTTGTGCCTTTAAAAAATCACTATGGCTGCTGTGTGGAGAATGGCATGGAGAGGGCAGAAGTGGAAATGAGACTCAGTTAGAAAATACCCATCAGTGAAGAGAGAGATTAACAGTGGCCTGTACCAGAATGGTGGCAATGGGGATGGAGAGAAGTGGATGGATTTGGGAGAGAGGTTTTGGAAGTGTATCAACACACTTGGTGATATATTGGGTGTGGGAGGCAAGGGAAAGGAGGTGTTAAGAATGACTCACAAGTTTCTGGCTCGAGCAAAAGGGTGGATCGTGGTAACCTTTACTGAGAGAGAAAAGAGTGTGGGAGGCAGGTTGGAGGGAAGAAAGGAAGGGTTCACATTCTGGCATAATGAGCTTCAGATGCCTGTGAGACTTGCAGGTGGAGCTGTAAAGTAGACAATTAAATATATGAGTCTGAAGCTCAGAAGAGAGGGCTGGACTTGGCAATCATCAGCACTGAGGTGCTATTTACAATCATGGGATTAAAGGGGATCACCTAGAGAGAGAATATACTGAGAGAAGCCTGAGAAAGGCCAATATTTACCGGTTGGTATAGAAGGAGGAACTAACAAGGACCAGCCATAGAAGTAGGAGGAAACTCGGGAGGGTGTTTTCATTGAAGCCTAGAGAAGAGTTTTTTCAAGCAGGAGTGAGTAGATAACGCATTATGTCCTCTCCCACAGTCGAGGCTAGTTGCCCTTCAATGGCTTTATGTACCATGTACCTTCTGTGTCATGGCACTTATCAAATACTATTGTAATGACTTGTTTGTATTCTATGCTGGACTGTGAGCTCCTTAGAGACAATGCTACACACCTAAACTATGTGGTACTAATCTTATGAGACCACCATCGTATATGCAGTCTGCCATTGACCAAAACATTAATGCAGCGCATGACAGTATTTGTATTACTTTGTGTTATTTCTTTTAGCTACATAGCATGTAACAGACCACATACAGTGCTTTAAACAAGATAAAAATACATTTCTCCCTCATATAAAAGTTTAGGTATGGTGTTGGGGACTGGGGGATTTATGCTCTTTTGATCTTATTGTTCTGTCATTTTCAACATAAAGCTTCCATCTCAAAATACAGCATGGCTGCTCCAGCTCTTCCCATCGTGTTCCCATTCCAGTCACTGGGAAAAAGAAAAGGAGAAGGAAAGGCATGTTCCTTCCTTTTAAGAACCAGAAGTTGTACATATTATTTATATTTAAATTCCAGTGGCAGAATTCAGTTGTATGGCCACACTAGCTGAAAGGAAGGCTGAGAAATATAGTCTTTAACTACTAGCCATGTACACAGATAAAAATTCTATTACTATGAAAGGAAGAGAGAACTGGTACTAGATGCAACTAGCAGTCCTGACATATCATTGTAACTGTTATCACGGAAACTGGCTATTGGAACATGCTTGTATGAACATAGAGAAAGGTGTGGAAGGATAAATGTTGAGTTCTTGACTTGATTGCCTAACATGAAAGGAAATGGAAGGGGCATGGAGGGAGAAGTGGTAAATATTTATTGAATGAATGGATGATAATAAATGGATAAATTCAATGATAACAATGATAATGAGGTTGGTTCCTTTTATCTCTCCCTACCATCCTCCCTTCTTTCCTTGGCATTGGCTGCTTGGAAAAAGTGGGACTTATACTGGACTTAAAGATGACTTAAAATGTAAATAGGAGGAAGGAAGGCTAACTTACAGAAATCTTTTATTCTCATATCTTTTTCCTTAATTCTCTTGAGTTTTCCAAGTGGATGATCATATCAACCTACAAATAATGCTACTGTGGTCTCCTTTCCAATAGTTATATCTATTTTTGAAAATATTATTACATTGACCAAACAATTATATATTCACGATGATCAATAGTTATCCATTTGTCTTATTATTTTCTTTTCTATGGGTGCCTCTCTTGTTTACCACTGAATGTGAGGCTGGCTATTGCTTTGAGAGAGATAATTCTTCATTATGTCAATAAAGTATCCTTCTACATGATTCTTCTCTTAATCTCAAATTTGTGTGTGCAATGCACAGTAAGCCAATTACTTAGACATCAGTGCTTGGATTAAGGTTTATTCCAATTGGCCGAAATGAGAAGGTGGGAGGATAGGTTCTCTCAAATCTGCCTTAACAAGAGAAGAAAGCAGGGGGTTTTATAGAGCTAAGTGGCTTGGCAGGAGGAGTTTCAGAGAAACAAAGGAGTAATCTGTGTTTCTTTCACTCTGGGTAAGTCCTTGGGCAATCTGACTTCTGGGGTCAGTGGCAGCTAGGGGCTGGTTATCTGGTGATCCTAACTTCCTTGAAGGCATTTTTTTCTTGTGTAAAATAAGCTCATAAATCCTTGTGACCCTTGAGTCACCCCTCAGGTTAAACAAGAAAATAGCACATTGACAAGATTAACTTCTTTTCATCTATGTCTGTGCTATGAACAAGGTCAAAAGGTAATCATGTTCTTTTTTTGTGTGTGTGTGTGAGGAAGATCAGCCCTGAGCTAACATCCATGCCAATCCTCCTCTTTTTGCTGAGGAAGACTGGCCCTGAGCTAACATCCGTGCCCATCTTCCTCAACTTTATGTGGGATGCCGCCACATCATGGCCTGACAAGCAGTGCGTTGGTGCGCGCCCGGGATCTGAACCGGGGGCGCCAGCAGCAGAGTGCTTGCACTTAACTGCTACACCACGGGGCCGGCCCTGGTAATCATGTGCTTATTGAATATTTACAGTAACCCTCAGGTTCCTGGCTTCATATATATGATGTACTAAGAGTTTTTAAAAATTAATAATAGTTGTTTTAATAAAATTTCCTTCATATATATTCTAAGATGTTTTCTTGTCTGTTCCCAATCCCGTACCACATCATATGTTGTTTATTGTCTTCTAATTATGGTCATCTTAAATGACAATAAATCTACTGTAGTGGAGCAGAGAGTTAAGCCCTGGATATATAAGGAAGTATAAAATCAAGTCCTTTCCATTAAGAGCCTTATGATTTACTGGCAGAGACATGGCTATAAATACGTTGATTATAATAGAAAGTAGCATATGCTATGAGTGGTACGTGGATTAACTTTTCAAAAATATCACTTTCATCATGTTCCTTCCATCCTAAGAAAGATTCATTAGATCCTTATGGCCTAATGCATGAAGTTCCAAATCTTTAATCACCTTCAATCAAACACTGAGTCTTGCCAATTTTGTCTCCTCAGTATTTCTCTAATGTGCTCTCCTTACCCATCCCTACACACACCACTCTAACTAAGGTCCTAATGCAACAGCCTCCACGATGGCTTCCCTGTTTGCAGCCTTGCAAATCTATCCAATGCAAACCAAAGAACTTAATATGGATCTCAGTTATGTGATTTTTAAAAATATACTCATTTTTTAGTTTTTAAAACTTTTTATTAGAGTATGACATACATACAGAAAAGTGCACAAATCATAAGGGTAAAATTCATGAATTATAATAAAAATAATAAAAACTTTGTGTAATCACCATCAATAACATAAAACTGAACATTACCAGCACCCTAAAAGTTCCCCTGGTGACCCTTACAAATTCCTTCCCCTAAGGTAGCCGTCATTCTGATTTCTTACCCCACAGATTGGTTTTGCCTGTTTTTGAACTTTCTATAAATGGAATCAAACAGTATGTAATCTTTTATATTTGATTTCTTTTGTTCAAAATTACATTCCTGTGTGTAGTTATTTCAATACCAATATACAAAGATACCACATTATTTTTTTTCATTCTTCTCTTGATAGACATTTGGATTATTTACATTCTTTGGCAATCACAAATAATGCTGCTATGAATATTCTTGTACTTGTCTTTTGGTGCACATATATATGAATTTCTATCATATAAACGTAGGAGTGTAATTGCTAAATCATAGGATATGCAGGTTTTCACCCTTATTAGTTAATACCAAACAGTTTCCCAAGGTGGTTGCAAGAATTTATACTCCTACTAGCAGTTTTTCTTGTTTTGTATCCTTGCCCTCACTTGGTATTATCAGTCTTCTTTTCTTTTTAAATCTTTTCTTTTGAAATAATTTTATACTTACAGAGAAGTTGCAAAGAGGGAACAAAGTGCTCCCACACCCCTCACCCAGCTTCCTCCAATGTTAACGTCCTACATAACCATAGTTTAATGATCAAAATGAAGAAACTGACATTGCTGCCAATACTCTAACTAAACCCTAATACAGGTCATATTGGATCTCACCAGTCTTTCCACCAATGCCCGTTTTCTGTTCCAGGATCTAACCCAGGATTCCATATAACATTGATATCTTCTTAGTCTCCTCCAATCTGTGATGGCTCCTGGGTCTTTTCTTGTCTTTCATGACCTTGATACTTTTAAAGGATACTGGTCAGGTATTTTGTAGAATGACCCTCAATTTACTTTTACTGATACTTTCTCATGGTTAGATTGAAGCCATATATTTTGGGAAAGAATGTCACTGAGGAGATGTGCCCTTCTCAGACCATATCAGGGAGCACACATGTCATGTATCCCATTACCTGTAATGTTAATCTTGATCCCCTGAGAAAGGTGGTGTCTACTAGGTTCCTCCACTGTATAGTCACTATCTTCCCCTTTATAATCAACAATATTTGGGAAGAGACACTTTGATGCTGTGCAAACACACCGTTTCCCCTTAAACCTTTATTCATTAATTTTAGCATTCATCGGTTGTTCTTGCTGGCGGCTGCTTTTATTATGATGTTCTCATGGAGATTTTTTATTTTCCTTGTTACTTCTACATTTTTTAATTGGAATTCTTTTGTACAGAAAAATTTTCCCTTCTTCCCCACTTATTTACTTATTCAATCATTTATTTATATCAATATTGATTCATGGATATTTACTGTCTTCTTTGACTTAAAATTCAATATTATCATTAATTTTCCTTCTCAAATTCTTCAATATTTTGCCATTGGTTGTTCTTTCAGGTTGACTTCTGTGTCTTTTTTCAGAGTTGAATTTGAGTATAATTTATTAATTTCGGCAGAATTTTAAATATATAAACTTTTTTTTTTTTTTGTGAAGAAGATCAGCCCTGAGCTAACATCCATTGCCAATCCTCCTCTTTTTGCTGAGGAAGACTGGCCCTGGGCTAACATCTGTGCCCATCTTCCTCTACCTTATATGGGACGCCGCCACAGCATGGCCTGACAAGCAGTGCATCGGTGTGCACCCAGGATCCGAACCCGAGCCACCAGCAGCGGAGTGCATGCACTTAACCACTACACCATGGGGCCGGCCCCATGAATTTTAAATATATAAACAGGATAATTTTGCCATGAACTTTGCCAAAATATCTTCTAAAATCAATCCTCATATTAGTTGCTTCATGAACTTATTTTTTTTAATAGTGGTAAAAAATGTATAACATAAAATTTACCATTTTAACCATTTTTAAGCATATAGTTCTATAGCATTAAGTACTTTCACATTGTTGTGACACTATCCCCACTATTCATCTCTAGAACTATTTCATCTTCCCAACTATGTACACATTAAACAACTCCCATCTTCCCCTCCCCCCAGCCCCTGGAAACCATTATTCTACTTTCTGTGTGAATTTGACTACTCTAGGTACCTCATATAAGTAGAATCATACAGTATTTGTCTTGTGTCTGGCTTAGTTCACTTAGCATGTCTTCAAGGCTCGTCCATGTTGTAGCATGTCAGAATTTCTTTCCTTTTTTAAGGCTGAACGATATTCCATTATATGTATATAGCACATTTTGTTTATTTCTGTGTCTTTTTGATACGCCTATTTATTTATTTATTTATATTTTTTAGGGGCTTTGTCATCACAAGATGCTCTAAGCTCGTCTTATATATTCTCTATCCCAACATTAGTATCAAATCCTTCTCCAAAGAGCTCTGGTTCTTTTTATTGGAGGATGGTATTTAGAAACCAACTGATTGCACTCATCATAACTGGCATGTCACAGCTTCTAGGCCCTGTCAGTGGACAGAGTAGGAAATGTATGTATGTATACTAACCCATTTATACATACATATTTGTATTTATTTCTGTACCTATTGAACTATAGATATAATTAAAAACAGAACAAAACATGAGTACATACTGATACCTCCAACTCCAATCCGGAATCAGAGGGTTCATTCTAGCATTCTACCTTTGCTTATTTATAACTTTTCTCTACCAGTGAGAAAACTGGCTTGCATTGTCTACAATATATTTACTTATTTGTTCAAACCCCCATACATGTCAAGTAGTGTCAGAATTGCTCACTAATATCCTTGTGATAAATAAATTTACCAAGTAGAGTACAGTGTTTTAGAATTTTCTTTTAGCATAACAATATCCAGTCAAAATACTGTTTTCCAAAGCTACTTAGGTCAGCTCCTTTCTAACCCAACCCTTCAATGTGGTCACTCATGTGTAATGCAATTAGATTAATTTGTAATGCAATTAGAGTCATTGCCAAAATTCTGCATTTCTTCTTGATTGCCAATCCCACATCCTGTCTATTTTTTATTTGCATACAATAAAATTCACTGATTTTGGTGTATTGTTCTGGGAGTTTTAAAAAACACATGGAGTCATGAATCTAGCGGCTCAGTAACATAAAGTACAATTCTATCACCTAAAAAATTCTCTTGTGCTGTGCCCCTGTGTAGTTAACACCCCCAACTCCTGGCAACCACTTATCAGTTATCTGTGCCTACAGTTTTCCTTTTCCAAAATGTCATATAAATGGAATCATGTAAAATGTAGCCTCTTAGGTGTGACTTCTTTCACTTTGCAATATTCATTTAAGATCCACTGATACTGTTGTATGAATCAATAGTTCATTCCTTTTTATTGCAGAGTAGTATTCCATTATATAGACGGAGCAGAATTTTTTATCCATTCACTGATTGAAGGATATCTGGTTGTTTCCAGTTATTGGTTGTTATTAATAAAGCTTCTATAAATATTTGTATACAGGTTCTGTGTGAACAAAAGTTTTCAATTTACTTGGGTAAATACCTAAGAGTGAGATTGCTGGGGCACGTCATAAATGTATGTTTAACTTTTTAAAAAACAGCCAAACTGTTTTCAGTGTAGCTGTAACATTTTGCATTCCCACCAGCAATCCATGGCAGAGCTGTGCCAGCACTTGTTATTTACAGTGTTTTGATTTTAGCCCTTCTAATAGGTGTACAGTCGTATGTCATTGTGGTTTTCACTCGCCTGTCCCTGATGACTAAAAATATTGAACACCTTTACATATGCGTATTTGACATATATCTCCTCTTTAGTAAAGTGTCTATTCAGATATTTTGTCCATTTTTATTGCGTTTTTTATATTCTTATGGTTGAGCTTTGAGGGTTCCTTATACATTCTGGATACAAGTCCTCTACCAGATATGTGATTTTCAAATATTAGTCTAAATCCATGGCTTGTCTTTTCATTCTCTTAACAGTACCTTTGCAGGGCAAAGGTGTTTAATTTTGATAAAATCCAACTTATCAACTTTTTTTATTTTGTGAGTAACACTTTTGGTGTCAAGTCTAAAAGATCTTTCTCAAATCCGTAAAATTAAAGGCTGGTTCTTTGAAAAGATGAATAAAATTGAGAAACTTCTAGCCAGACTGAGCAGGAGATAAAGAGAGAAGATACAAATTACCAATACAAAAAAAAAAAAATGAGAGAGAGAATATCACTACCAATTCTACTAAAAGGGTAATAAGAAAATATTATGAACAATTTTATACTAATAAATTTGTCAACTTAGATGAAATGCACAAATTCCTTCAAAGATATAAACTATCAAAGCTACTTCAACAAGAGATAGGTAACATGAATGGGCGTATATCTACAAAAGAAATTGAATTTGTAGTTTAATACTTTTACATGAAGAAAACTCTAGGCCTAGATGGCTTCATTGGTAAGTCCTACCAAACATTTAACTAAGAAATAATACCACTTCTATACAAACACTTCCAGAAACTGAAGAGGAGGGAACTCTTCCCAATTCAATTTATAAGGCCAGCATTACCCTGATCTCCAAACCAGACAAAGACATTATAAGAAAAGAAAACTATAGGCCAATATCCCTAACATAGATGCAAAAATTCTTAATGAAATTTTACCAAATTGAATCCAACAATATAGTAAAAACCATAAGACACCATGACCCACTGGGGTTTATTCCAGGAATGCAAGGTTTATTTTATTTAAAATTCAATCAATGTAATTCACCATGCTAACAAAGTAAAAAGGAAACATATGATCATCTCAATAGTTACAGAACAAACATTTGACAAAATCCAATGTCTATCCAACGTTGTACTAGAAGTTCTATTTGGTATCATAAAGCAAGAAAAATAAATAAAAAGCATCCAGACTGGAAAGAGAAAAAGTAACTGTCTTTATTCACACATAACATGTTTGTCTATGTAGAAAACCATAAGCAATCTATAATAAAAGCCGCTAGAACTAATAAGTGAAATATCAAGTTTGTAGGATACAAAAATCAATTTAAAAATCAATTATATTTCTCTGTACAGGCAGTGAACAAGTAATTTAATTTTTAAGACATTATTATTTACATGACATCAAAAATATAAGTATTTTTGACCTGTTATATTTTTGACCTGTTGAAAAGTTTTAGTGGAAAAAAACTTCTTAGTGTTAAAAACTACAAAACATTGCTGAGAAAGTAAAGCCTAAGTAAATAGAAGTGATCTACTATAATACAGGATTAGAAGTCTCAAGATTGTTAAGGTGTCAGTTCTCTAATCTACAGATTAAACACAATCCCAGTCAAAATCTCAGCAAGCTTTTTTGTGGGAATTGACACACTGATTCTAAAATTTACATAGAAATGCAAAGGCTCTAGTAGGCAGAACAACTTTGAAAAAGAATAAAGGTGGAGGACTTCCACTATCCAATCTCAAAACTTATTATAAACCCACAGTACAGTGGTCCCCCCTTATCCACTGGGAATACATTCCAAGACCCCCAGTGGATGGCTGGAACTATGGATAGTACCGAACCCTGTCTATACCATGTTTTTTCCTATACATACATACCTATGATAAAGTTTAATTTATAAATTAGGCACAGTAAGAGATTAACAACAATAATAATAAAATAGAACAATTATAACAATATACTGTCATAAATGTTACCGTAGATCTTAGCAACCTCAGCATATGATGTTTTTTCTTTCCTTATTGTGTTGAGAACTTGCACCTTTTCGTTTAATGGAAGCACTTTATGGCTTCTCTTTAGCACATCCAAATTGCCAGCATTGCTACCTTTGTGCTTTGGGGCCATTATTAAATAAAATAAGGCTCACTTGAACATAAGCACTGCCATACCCCAACAGTCAGTCTGATAACCCAGAGGGCTACTGAGTGACTAACAGGCGGGTAGTGTATACAGCATAGATACGGTGGACCAAGTGATGATTCACGTCCTGGGTGGGATGGAGCCAGACGGCTCAAGATTTCAAATGTTCATTATCTTGATTGTGGTGATGGTTTCAGGAGTGGTTTATATAAACTTATCAAATTGTACACTTTAAATATGTGCAGTTTATTCTATGTCAATTATAACTCAGCAAAACTAGGGAGGCAGGGAGGCTGTAGCTCATACGCTGTGTCAGTGAGTAAATCACCCCTTCCCTCCTGGCCACTACTGACTGGATCACATCTTATTTCGTAAGCCAAACACAACTCTGCAGTACTGGACTACAAGGAAATCAGTGCCTCGGAGCATTCTGGACCTAAAACTCTGCCCAGTAGGAGTGCCCCATTTTGGATGCTAACAAAGGACCAAGATATTGTACAGCAAATTAGGAAATTTCCCTTCCTTGTTATATAAAGTTACTGTATATTTTTATAATAAACTCTCATTACTAGGGATAATCTGTGCATGTTAAGGAGCTGGAAAAGTACACCTACTTACACTCATCCTCCACACACTTGAAGCATTCTTCCAGAACTTCTAGCCAATGCAATAAGAAAAGAAAAGGTGGGTTAAGTTGGAAAAGAAGAAACAAAATCATGTTATTTGTACTGTTTGGTTGTTTACCTAGAACATTCAAGAGAATCAAACCAAAGATTTATTAGAATAAATAATAGGTTTATGTAATATGGCAAGGTACAAAATTAATATACAGAATTCAGTATTTCTCAAATATCATGTAAAAAACAAATACGATAGGATGGGAGGGAAAATGACATCAGGCAGAATAATAAGAAAATCTTTACCATCCTGGTCACTTCCTTTGAACATTTTCTAGTTCTTCAGTATCCTTCTCAAAGTGTTATCTTGGGAATCAACTAAAATGTGTTTACGATCATGATGCCTTTCCAGAGAAGCTATCACTGTGGTATCCAAAGTGTCTCATTTCCTCTTGATTCAATGTAATGCCTTGGTTTCTATTTCATCATCAGATCAGTTGAAAACAATGTTCTTCATGCCACGAGCATTGGCCTGATCCTTCTTACCATTTAGTTGTCTAGGAATTTACTAATGAGTTAATTTACACAAAATGATCCTTCTTCACTGGATATTTTTCTATATGATAATAGACTCACATAATTTGGGAGAGCTGTGTGGGTAAATAATGTGTTTGTAATTGTAGATTTAAGTTAAAAAAAACAAGGCCAATGAGGAAATATTTGTGTACTCACCGACTTGTACAAATAGAATTTAAAACTTTTGCTGTATGGCATTTAAAAATATATCTCAAAATAAAAGTATGAAAAAATTAAAATGTTTTTGATTATTTAAAGTCAAATAGTGTTTATTTATTTATTTTTTTCAGTGAAAGATTCGCCCTGAGCTAACGTCTGTTGCCAATCTTCCTCTCTCTCTCTCTTTTTTTTTTCCTCCCCAAAGTCCCAGTACACGGTTGTATATCTCAGTTGTAAGTTGTTCTAGTTCTTCTTTGTGACCTGCCACCGCAGCATGGCAACTGACAGACAGGTGGTGTGGTTCCAAGACCAGGAAGTGAAGCCCAGCCGCCGAAGCGGTGAGCACCGAACTTCAACCACTAGCCATCAGGGCTGGCTCCAAATAGTGTTTGTTATTAAAAACATCCCAACTGTTCACTGTGGGACCCTGAGTCCTGAGGGCACTGAGCTCCCTCACTGTGTGCAGATTATTGAACCTCTCTAGGTACAAGAGTCTCTTATATAAAATGAATGAACTGGAAATTGGTAATTTTAGGTCTGTTTAGCTAAATATTTTTGTCATTCTCTATAATCTGTACATGTCAAGTGTTTTCATCTTCTGGCTTTTAAAATATTATGCAGTAAGCAAAGTTTCCCTTTAAAGCAAAAAGCGCTGTGGGGTAAACATAAGTTTTTGTGCTGCTATTGTTGAAAATTTGATTGTAATATTACTATTCTTCTATGTATCCTATATTAAAAATATTATGACATGGTACATAGAGAACGTAAAAGGAACCATAACTCTATCTTCACTTAACTAGATTGAAATTTGACTCTCTACTAAATCTGATATTGCTAAAATAAAATGGGAATTAAGTTTACATCTTTAAATACCGGGTCATCATTTTTATCATTAATAATGAATAAGTAATGAAATATCAATAATTGAGTGATTATTCAGTTAATATTTATGAGGCACTCAAAGTCCTGGTACAGTCCTTATTGAAATGAAGTGATAAAGAGCAAAGAAAGACCAGTCCATGACGTTAAGGAGCTTGCAGTCTTAGCAGAGAAATAAATATATTTAAAGCACATTTCAAGAATGTATGTTATTTGAGGAAAAGTACATGTCTATATTCAAGCAATATCCCTTGAAATAGTTTTCCATGATACCATATGCAATACTCCTTTGGAGATAACTAGATATAGGAAACTAGCTCCAGTGTCTTAACATTCATGTCAAATATTTTGGGGCATATTTATTCACTCAACCAATATTTACTAATGCCTGCTTTGTGACTCACACTGTTCTAGGCACTGGGAACACAGCCTCGTATAAAAAAAGACCTAGTCTCATCAAGCCTACATTTTAGAGGGTATATATAACTTGTAGCCCAAATGTTACTTTTTTCCTTAAAGAAATGTATCAACTTTATTTCACTGTTTTCCCTAGTTATAAGAGTAATTCTTGTATATTGGAAACAAACTACAATGATACAGAAATGAAGATCCTTTTGTATCCCTTGGTATAATTACCATGAATAGTTTGGTGTACATACTTCCAGACTTTTAAAAGTATTTTTGAAATTTGCAAACTGGATCACTCTTCTGTAAATTGTTTTTTTTACTTAGCAATACAGTATATTATTACAGTATACCAAGAGTGTGTTTTCATACCGATGCATCTAGACCTAATGCTTCCTTTTTATTGGTTGCATAATATACCATTATATACATACTACATTTATCTTAACCATTCTTCTGTTGATGATCGTTGAGGTTATTTCCAGTTTTTCCATTATGATTGGTGTTTTGTTTAAGAAATCTTTGCTTAGCCCAAGGTATTTTCAAATTCACATCGTAGGACCTAGAGACAGAGAGAGCTCCAGCTTGCAGCTGTCTCATGGGACTGGGGAGACGGAAATGGGAGTTTCGATACTTTGGGCAGCCAATGTCTGAGAGCTTAAGATCCCAGGGAAAAGAGGAACATAGAGCAGTGAGCCTGGTGCTCTGTATGCAATCTCCCTGCAAGGCTTTTCCAGTTCCTAAGTCGTTCCAGTTCTAACTCAGAGTAAAAGGCCGAGAAACTCAGCAAAGCAGCTAGGTGCTAAGAGTCTCAAAAATCTAAGGAGAGCTTTTGACAGTCTCCCTTGTTTTTCTTTCCTCATTTCCTTTGTGTGTGTGCATGTGGGGGGCGTGGATTGGGGGGACCGGCAAGAAGAAGGCCTTAAATGCCGAGCTAAAGCCCAGGAGCTGGTAGAAAGTCACCAAAGGGTTTTAAGGGAAATAGGGGCCTGACCAGGAATCAGTTATACAATGTTGGCTCTGGGAGGGCCCCTTGTGACTGTCCTGCCAGTGAAGAGACTGCAGCACAGGGAGTTGTACCCCACTACAGTCACACATAACCCACAGCAGCAGAGCTAAGACTACGACCCCTGGTCTAGGCTTCCTTAAACTACCACAGGTACCTCAAAGCCACGTTGGCAGTGTGTGTGCAAGGGCTGTTCAGAGGCCAGGAGAGGTCTGGCCAAAAGTGGTGACTTGGAAGTCTGAAGGATGAAAGGATATTGGAGGCCAGGAAACGAGGAGAGAGCGGGGAGAGAGAACTCAAGCATGAACAACAGGACCCCAGAGTTTTCTCTCAGAGAAGGATGTGGAAGAGGAGACCTAGAATCAGAAAATTAGAATGCTGGAGGAGTCTAATGGAGGAGGGAGGGGGCAGGATGGGAAAGATGATGACTTTGGGAGCTGTTGAGTTTTGTGGACTGGCAAGACCTATGAGTCTGAAGTTTAAAAGAGAGATTAGGGCTTTTCCCTATTCCATTCCTTGCCTTCCTTTATTCCTTCCTCTTTTCTGTCTTTATAAATTTGAGAATCAACTATATAGTTGAAGTTGCAGAAATGAATGAGATCTTTAAGTGAAAAAGTGCATAAAGAAAAGAATTTTCTAAAAGCATGGTATATGAGAATTTTACAATTAAATAAAAAATCCCAGGGGCTGCCCAGTGGCATACTGGTTAAGTCTGCATGCTCCACTTCGGCACCCTGGGGTTCGAGGGTTCAGATCCTGGGCATGGACCTACACACCGCTCATCAAGACACGCTGTGGTGGCATCCCACATACAAAATAGAGGAAGATTGGCACAGATGTTAGCTCAGGGCCAATCTTCCTCACCAAAAAAACAAACAAACAAACAAACAAAACAACACCCAGTATAGATAATCTGTCTCATCATGAAAACTAGATGTCATGGCTAGAATCCCAGAAAAAGGGTCATCTAGATTTTACTGAACCTGTGTCATGCCTGTGGGATTAATAGTAGTTAGAATGCAGTTTATTCCATGGCCAGACATCTCAAATCCTTTGAAAACTTCTTGTATTGAGTTGAAACTTGCTTCTCTATAATTTTTGCTCATTGGTTCTGTAATATAAATACTCAAACTTTTATCTACTTTCCATGATAAAATGGTACAATTCAAGGAACACAGTAGGTCTCACTAATTACTTACAATTGGCCAACTAATCATCAGCATATAATTAGATCTATAAAAGAGCAACAGAATATTAAAACAATGTGATCTACAATTTTCACATATTAGATTTGAAAGATCGATGCTACCTAGTGTTGGCAAAGATGTAGAAAAACATTCTTATCCTCTGTTGATGAGGTATCAATTGGTACACCTTTTCTGGAGGACTCTTTGTCAAATAGATACCCAAATTTTAAATGTCCATTTTTGATGTAGCAATTCCACTTCGAGGAATTTATCTTAATGACATAATTAAAGAAGTGTTTAAGTATGCACATTCATCAAGTATATTCATTGGCTTATTTTTTATTGTAAATGTTTTAATTGAAATATACATATAGTAAAATATACAAGTCTTAATTGTGTAGCTCAATGAATTTTTACAAAATAAATACTCCTGTATATCTGCCATCAAGATATAGAACATTACTGGCGGGCTGGCCCTGTGGCTTGGTGGTTAAGTGCGCGCGCTGCGATGCTGGTGGCCCAGGTTCGGATCCCGGGTGCGCATCGAGGCACCACTTCTCCGTTCATCCTGAGGCCGAGTCCCGCATACAGCAACTAGAAGGATGTGCAGCTACGACATACAACTATCCACTGGGGCTTTGGGGGGAAAAAAATAAAATAAATAAAATCTTTAAAAAAAAAAAAAAAAAAAAAAAAGAACATTACTGGCACCCCAGAAAGCTCTCTCCTACCCTTTTCCAGTCATTACTTCCCCAAAGGTACTCACTACTCTGACTTCGAAGATTAGGTTCTCAGGGAAACAAACTCTGAGATTATGGTGCAGCTGGGACCAATACTTCTGGGAGAGAAGAAAAGAGGAGGGAAGGGGTGGAAAGAAGCACAATTGGGCAAAGGTAGAGGTTGGGCTGAATTGCAATATTAACAGAATCTTCAACTACCTCTATAGGGAGCTATGAAGCTGGGATGGCCCTTCACAGTTATCCCAAATTGGGATGAGGACATTTATACCAAGCCCCAGGGTTAGGGATATAATCTTGGGCCAGGTAACTCTCTTCAGCTGAGATACTTTCTAAGACCTTTATTCTGAAGGGGGATCTTGATGGTGCATTCCATTAGTTCTGCTTGGTTTTGAACATCATGTAAATGGTAGCATAGAGTATATACTCTTTTGTGTGTAGCTTCTTTCATTCAACGTTATGTATGTGAGATTAATCCATATTGTTTCATTCTATTTCGGTATACCATCATATATTTATTAATTCTCTTGTACTTGAGCATTTGCTTAATTTTCAGGTTTTGGCTATTATGAATACTGTTGTTGCTGAACCCAAACACACATTCATTTACCCACCACACAGTAGGGCCAATAAGGAAAAAAACTGAAACATCAGGCTTGTGGCAAGGAAAGAGGTTTACTATCAAAAGGCAGCCAGATGAGGAGATGGGAGCTAGAACTCAGATCCACCTCCTCAAAGGCAAAAAGGTAGGGGTTTTTATCTGGGGTTTTAGGTAGGGGAGGGAGAGCATGTGCTGGGGTTTTAGGTAGGGGAGGGGGAGCATGTGGCCGTGCTGGTTGGCACCTTCCCACCAGCCTGTGTTTGGCCTTGAAGACTGAATTTCTTTTCCCTTGACTGTCTGGACTTTTCTGGTTACTTTTCCTCTTCAGCCTGCTTTTGGCCTCTTGAGGCTGAATCTTGAGGTCTGGACCGTGACTTCTTGGGAAAGATAGCTCACTCATATGCTGAGGAGGAACAGAAAGATCTGGTTAGTTTTAAACAACAGTTGATTACGCTGAATATGCACAGGTGCAGTTAGCAAAGCTTATCTCAAAGTTTTTTGCTCTAGTGAAGATTTTTTAACTTCTTCATGCTCAGCTTCAGTGTTGCTATGGATATTTTTGTACATGTCTTTTTTGTGTTTGTTTTAATTTTATTTATTTATTTTTTCCCCCAAAGCTCCAGTAGATAGTTGTATGTCATAGCTGCACATCCTTCTAGTTGCTGTATGTGGGACACGGCCTCAGCATGGCCGGAGAAGCGGTGTGTCGGTTCACATCTGGGATCCAAACCAGGGCCGCCAGCAGCAGAGCGCATGCACCTAACTGCTAAGCCACGGGGCCAGCCCTGTACATGTCTTTTGATGTATATTTATGTGCATTTCTGTTGGGTATATACCTAGAAAAGGGTCATAGAATAAGCATATGTTCAGCTTTATTAAATATTGCCAAATAAAAAGTAGTTGTACAAATTTATACTCCCACCAGCAATGTAACAGACTTTTAGTTTAGTTCAAGTATCACCAATACTCAATATTAAGTTTTAGCTATTCTGGTGGGTGTAATGGCGTCTCTATGTGGTTTTAATGCATTTTCCTGATGACTAGTGATGTTGAGCTCCTTTTCATGTATTTATTGATCATTTAAATACTCTTTTTAGTAAAGGGTCTTGTGGCCATTTTTTAATTGGGCTTTCTGTCTTTTTCTTGTTGATTTTTAGGAGCCCTTTATATCTTCTGGATACAGGGCCCTTGCTATATATATATTACACATATCTTCTATTCTGCCACTCATGTTTTCATTCTATTATGCATAGAAGGAAAACAACTCTAGGGAAATTGACTAAAATGTCAACAGTAGTTTTATTTGGAAGTTGGATTTTCCTCCTTTTCATTTCACATTTTCTAGTTAAGAAGCATGTGATGAAAAGAAAAATTAAAGCACAATAAAAGGAATGAGTTGTTTAAGGAAAATGGCATACGTAAAACATGATGATGTAGTTGAAAAGCAACTCATTGGAAAAAGCCAAGACAGGAACCCGGCCACAATTTGCCTTTAATGTTACCTACATGCCTACTCAAATCTGCTAGAGACACCTGGTGGAGAGTGTTAATAATTTTACAGCAAATGTTTGAATATGCTGAAATGTGCTTGAGATGTGACAGCATAAAGGGCCAGCTTACTCATCAGGTGAGAAATGTACGCAAAACACACTTCGGTTCTCTTAACATCTCACTTCTCATATAACTAAAAAGACCCTTCAACTCCCAGTTGGGGTAGACCTAGCTCACCAGTGGGCTGGGTTTGGGCCTGAGCAGCAAATATGACAAAAATTCAGAAAGAACATGTGAGATTAGAAGTAGAAATGGGACCAGTTCAGGGTTGGCTATATAATTTGCAGCACCCAGGCAAAATGAAAACGCAGGGCCCCTTGTTCAGAAAGCAGGAGAAAAGGTGCCATTAAATATACTGAAGTAAAAAAATTTTTCCTTTCTTCCACAATCTCTCTCTCAATCTGTCATGGTATTATTTGCTATTTAATGTCATTCTAGGTAAAGAAAATTTTAAAACTTGAATTATTAGCATGAATTTTACCACTCATCTTTATACTGCACAATGCCAGTTTTAAGTGTAGATATAAGGTGGAATCACCAAAATTACACGATTCATTTTTCATAGCTCGTACATGGGTATATATTTTATTCTTAACAGAACAGTGGAAACAGTGCACAAAACTAACTCAACTGTTTTTATTTTGCTTCTTGACACACACACATTCTGCCAACCCTCTCTACCTTCAACTTACTGGCAAGGAAGGACTGGAAAGAGAAGGAACTATGAGTGGCCCTATCTTTCCCTTTCCTTCCACGCCATCATTTTCAGCCTATGTGATTTGTTAATACAGGAAAATAGCACAAATAACAAGGGTGTGTTAGGTTTCTTCGCTCGTTCATTTTCTTAGAATACCATTGCTTTCTTTTTTTTTTTTTTGTTTTTTTTCCCCCTTTTCTCCCCAAAGCCCCAGTAGATAGTTGTACGTCATAGCTGCACATCCCTCTAGTTGCTGTATGTGGGATGCGGCCTCAGCATGGCCAGACAAGTGGTGTGTCGGTGCTCGCCCAGGATCCGAACCTGGGCCGCCAGTAGCGGAGCACGTGCACTTAACCACTAAACCATGGGGCTGGCCCCCTACCATTGCTTTCTTTTTACATTGGAAGCAAGTTCTGATCCTGCGGGCTGTCAGCACCCCCACTTCGTGATAAATGTAATACACTTACCTTGTGCTTGCTTTGAGTCTCGTCGAACTCAATCCATCACGAGTCCAGGGGAATTCTGTGCTCACCGGGCACTGTGACCACTACGTGAATGGAAAGGGGCTGCAGGGAAAGGGGGGAACACATATTGTACATCGCGCCTCCGTTCATGCGCACACTCCACTGTCCTTTCGACTTAACTTACACATTCAAAGATAAAATTTTTAAGAATTTCAAAATGGCAATAGCCGAACCAATCACAGTGAGCTTCTGAGTGAGGAGCCTTCCGCAACTGTACAAGTCACAAGTCCATGAAGCCAGCCCCGGAATGGTTGTTTTTCTTCTTTTAATGAGTAAAGGGAGGCAGCTCTTAATCCTGCGTGATCATGGCTCTTTTAGGATCAGGAACACTGAAAATACAGCCTAGAAAAGAAAAAATGATATTTAAAATTATAGGCATTTTGTTACAGAGCCAGAATTTTGGCTAGCCTGATTATCAGGTAGTAATAATAAGCAAATAAAACTTTTTAAGAAAGATGTCAATTCTCAAAACAGCCACTTCCCCTGGAGCAGTTTCAAAGAACTCTTTGTGCACATACCAGGCTTTAATTGAGTTCCTGCCATTCTACGGGGACATTGCAGTTATGTAGGCTTGCTTTACAAACATGTGTTTCAACCAAGTACCAAGCCAGACACAATTAGAGGTGTTAACTACTGATGTGAAAGGTTACAACTTGCTGTTTCTACTCTCTCTTTGCTTTTAGCACTTAGAGAAAAAAATGGAAAAAAAACTAAAGGACAAGAAGGAAAGTGTTGGAAATTTTGTTTGCGTTTTTCCCCTCTGGGAAAGCAGCAGATGTGTGCATCCATGTTTGACTTTTTCTGCCGTGGAACGGGCAGTGCTGTTTTTGTGCAGTAGCTGTGTTTAAGGCTGGTTCCAGTAACAGACTCGGGGCTAGGGATGCAGGAGAAGGAGTTATGACCAGCTGCTGTGGACTGGGCTGAGCAGGCTCTGTAAGTGGAATGGCTAAGCAGGGTCTATAAAGCAGACTTGACACAAGTGTGTCTGCATGCTGAGCACTAACAGACAGAGGCAGAAGGTGTGGTCTGATAAGAGGGGTCAGTAGGCCTCTGGGTGAATTGGCAGGATCAAGAATGCCAGAGATTTCTCACAGGTCTCAGGAGAGGAATAGCTGTGCTTATGTTTGTCTTATATTTTCATCTGTACTTTTGCTGGCAGGATTCCCTTTCTTTATCATCTTGATGAATGTATGTATTTATGGCACTTTTAATTATTTGGGGAATAAGTGGGTAAGTACATCATAAGTAGATAAGTGGATGTGGCTAAGGGTTGGAGTAATCTGGCTATGAAGGTCCTGAGACCTTAGTGATAAGAACAAGGGCTGTATGATCAGAGGTCAGACCCAGGCCATGGCCTGGACAGCTCAGGTGGACTGGGTGATAGAGATTGCTGGTTGTCCACCAATACCTGTTTCCCATCTTTCAGGGGGATAAAGTGCCTGATTTTTGGCTGGGTGCATGGCTGCCCAAAATAGAGACTACATTTTCCAGCTTCCCTTATATGTGTAGTCAAATAACTAGGTTCTGGTCAATGAGGTGAGAAATCACTCATCCTTTCCTTTTTCTGTCTTTTCCTCTATCTTGCTGCCTGAAATGCAGATCCTGTGGTCTTAGACCATGAGAAGAAGAGCCATAGTCTGGGGATGGAGGAGCGGTGAGAGGGAAGGAGCCTGGCTCCCTGAGGACTTTAGGGTGGAGCCCCCTTTCAGCTCTGGACCACTTACCAAACCACTTTTATCTTATCATGCCATTGTTATTTTGGCATTTTGCCTCTCATGGTTAAACCTAATGCCTACTGATGTAAAGTGTTACCGCAGACATCTGGCTGGATTTCTTCTGGACAGAAGGGCTAGCTTATGGATTTTACACATAGGTGCAAAAGTCTGTTTTTTATACGCCCATCATTATAACATAGCAGAAAGCCCTTTATAGAATACTCATCCCTCAGCACTTCAAAATCTCATGCAGGGAGCCTATAACTAAGAGGTCAGAAGCCAGGGCAGAAGATTGACAACATACAAAGTGCATTACAAGGGAATGATCTTTAGGATCTTACTCAATGTGGGAGCCAATCCTTAAAAACAGTTGGGTTGAGTAGGAGGTGATGGTAAATGGAAGCAAACGGCTGACGTAGAGAGTAACAGGTGAAAGGAAACTGTAGTAAATGCTTTACAAAGCAGATCTTGAAAAATTATTTTATTCATTAACTACTTTAGATTTTTAAAATGCAAGCAAAACATCTAGTCAGGAGGAAGAGACAGTGTTATGCCATGGCAGCTGGGGATACACAAATTTTGCTCATTATTTTAAATAAAATAATGCAAGTAAACGTCTAACACAGCACTTGGATTATAGTACTCAATATGTGTTGGCTGTTAATATAATATTATATACGTTATTATATTACAATAAAAGAATTAAGCCTATTAACAAATTGTCTGAATTACTGACTGAATAAAATGAGGTCTCTTTTAACTTATTTTGTCATGATTTTGTTTCCTGATAATTTTTAGGCTGACTACATTATACATGAATAATAAAAGTATTAGTAGCTATGTTTTATTGAGCATCTACTATGTTAGAGGTGTTTTACATACATTATTTCATTTGCATCTTACAAAGTTCCTGAGAGATGGCATAAATCATTTTACCAGATGAAGAAACTGGGATTGAAAAAGGTTACATGACTTAGTATCTAACTTAAGATCACATCACAGGTGGCAGTGAATCCAGGTCTGTTTATGCCAAAACACATGCTCTTTCTCTTACACCAGTTCTTACTCTTTCCTTGGTAGCAAGGTATATGTTAAGTTTCATTTGTGGTTCACTGTGGCCTATTGAACCAAAATGATGGACAAGAATTTTCCTGTAGTCATGTTGTTTTTAATAGATTTTTATATCAGTGAAGATACTAATATCTTCACTGATGCAAGTAGTATATGCTTGAATGAATCAGTAGTTATAACATGGGAAATGTGAGAAAAAAACAACAAAATGTAAATGAGTAACTTACAGATACGGCCTAGGAAATAAAACTATTATTAAATATTCACTAATTGCTTTTATTAGTGAACTTAGTGCCTTAGTGAACTATTGCTTTGTTATAATATTCATCAAGTGGCAAGTTAAGGTATTTTATTCCAAAATTTAAAGCTATTATCCCATTGCAAAAATTGAGTTCTAGAGATGTCTACAATGAATTATGAATATTTTAGGGTTTTTTTTCCCATAAAATTCAGTATGCATTTCTTCTTACAGCATAGCCAGACTAGCCACATTTCAAGTGCCCAATAGCCACCTGAGGCTAGTAGATGCCATTTGGGCAACACAAGTCTAGACTACCTACAGATTGGATCATGAATCTCAGAATAATCTGGATAATTAGATCATAATCATTAGAATTTATTTTAAAAAAACAACTGTAGAACCAACCTGCCACATGCATGACCTAGTTTATGATATATTAGTATGATAAATTGATAAAAAATATCTGTCCTGGGGAAAAATAATATCCAAGCTACAAATTTCCCACTTAATGGCACTCCTTCCTATGTCCTAAGGATAAGAATACATTAACTCTTCCTGGCTTTTCATTATTTTGCCTACGTCTATACTCTAAGCCTTGATATATCAATTTAACCATGTGATAAGTTTGTCCCCGCAGCGAGCTGTCCTAATACACCATGGGCATATTAGGTTGGGCTTGTTTGAAAGGGTGAGGTTGATAGGCTGTCCTGGTATAGATCTCCATGCTTTTAGAAATACTTGCCCTAAGGCAGACGCATCTACACAGCATCGAATCTCAAGCTACTGATTCCCAAACCCAGTTGAAAGGGCTTAGCTTTTGCTGTAGGGAGAGGTGGCCAGTTTCCTTCAGATTCTAGCTATTGCAAGCTCTCTTTCCTGCCCTATTATCAAAAGGACATTAGAGTGAAGGAAAAGTGACTTAACCGTTATTTTCTCCCTTAATGCCTAATAGAGTCGATATCCAGGACTTGAGTATGAGCTTGGGAAATGTTTCAATGTTTACTCTCTAACACAGGAGTCTTAGGTTACTTCAAGCATTAAAGTGATTGTTTGAGGGCCGGCCCCGTGGCTTAGCGGTTAAGTGCGCGCGCTCCGCTGCTGGTGGCCCGGGTTCGGATCCTGGGCGCGCACCGACACACCGCTTCTCCGGCCATGCTGAGGCCGCGTCCCACATACAGCAACTAGAAGGATGTGCAGCTATGACATACAACTATCTACTGGGGCTTTGGGGAAAAAAAATAAAATAAAATCTTTAAAGTGATTGTTTGAGAATTGAACCAACCAACTATAAGGACTAATTCTCAGCATTGCAGCAAAATTTTCTGAAGCCTTTTGGAAATAATTGATATTAGATTTGGAAATAGTTGATAATGCATATTAATTCTTGTCCAGTTTCTGAGCCCAATTCATTCATTAAATCAACATTTAACACTCATTTTGTGCCCAGGTGCTTTTCTAAGACAAGGCGATATATGATACATAAAAATCCCTGCCCCTGTGGAGCTAACATTCAAGAGTGGGGACACAGATGAAACAAATTCTACCTTGTGTTAGAAGGCAATAGGTGCTATGGAGGGGAAAAGGGAAGCGGAGAAGAAGTGTGAGATGGGTGTGGAGAATGTGGGTTGCAATAGAGTGATACAAAAAATCATACTGACATAGTGACATTTGAGCGAAGTTTTGATGGAGATAAAAGAGGAACCATGCCAGTATCTGGAGAAGAGCTTTCCAGTTAGAGAGAACAGCGAGGGCAAAGAACCTGAGGAGGGCGGAGCATGCTTGCCAAGTTCAGGGCACAGCCAGAAGGCAGTGTGGCTGGAACAGAGTGAGCAAGGGGGAGAGTAAGAGCAGATGAGTTCTTACTCCACAAAGGAGCAGGAAGGGCGGATGGTGGGCCTGAAAGGCTAGGAAAGGACTTTGGCTTCTCCCCTGGGATTGTTGAGGAACTGTTGGAGGGTTTTAAACTGAACAGAGACATGAGCTGATCTACGTTTGAAAAGGATCACTCTGGCTTCTGTGTTGTGAATAGACAGTACGGAGGCAAGTTATTGCCATAGTCCAGGTGAGCTTAAAGAGGGCCTGACACAGGGTGAGGGTAGCAGAGTGATGAGGAATTGTTGAATTCTGGAGCCAAGAGTGTTTCCTGAGTGATTGGATGTGGGTTGTGAGAGCAAGAGAGGAACCAACATTGACCTGGCTTCCCAGAGACTGCTCTTAATGATGTGTAGTGGAAGCTCCCTTATCACCCTCCATCTAAGTGACCTGACAGATTCATCTCTCTATCCAGTCTCCCGTAAAACACATTGGCTGATGCACAAGACACCTGATCTTCGTGACCGATAGGTAACTCGCTGGAACACCATCACTACCCGGAACTCCCATTCCCATCAATTCAGTTGTATGTTTACCAAGAGCTTTTGACTTCTTTCCAAAACTGCATATTCTGATTGTACTTTTAATAGTAGATTAATTAAAAATGTAAAATAATGGAACATGAGTTTGAAAACAAAGAATTGAAGGCCTTGGAAAGAGTCGATAAAAGCAAGTCAAAAAATTACTGAGTATCTTTTTTTTATTGATTCCTTAATAGTTTATAGCATTGTGAAATTTTGGTTGTACATTTTTGTTTGTCCATCACCACATATATGTCTCCCTTCACCCCTTGTGCCCACCCCCCACCCCCAATGCCCCTGGTAACCACAATACAGTTTTCTCTGTCCATGTGTTGGTTTATATTCCACATATGAGTGAGATCATATGGTGTTTGTCTTTCTCTTTCTGGCTTATTTCACTTAACATAATACCCTCCAGGCCCATCCATGTTGTTGCAAATGGGATGATTTTGTCTTTTTTTATGACTGAGTAGTAGTCCATTATATATATATACCACATCTTCTTGATGCAATCATCAGTGGAGGGACACTTGGGTTGCTTCCACTTCTTCGCTATAGTGAATAATGCTGCAATGAACACAGGGGTGCATAAGCCTCTTTGGATTGTTGATTTCAGGTTCGTTGGATAGATTCCCAGTAGTGGGATGGCTGGATCATAGGGTGTTTCTATTTTTAATTTTGTGAGGAATCTCCATACTGTTTTCCATAGAGGCTGCACGAGTTTGCATTCCCACCAGCTGTGTATGAGGGTTCCTGTTTCTCCACATCCTCTCCAACATTTGTTGTTTTTTGTCTTGGTGATTATAGCCATTCTAATGGGTAAGGTGATATCTTAGTATTGTTTTGATTTGCATTTCCCTGATGATTAGTGATGTTGAACATCTTTTCATATGCCTATTGGCCATCTGAATATCTTCTTTGGAGAAGTGTCTGTTCGTTTCCTCTGCCCATTTTTTTTTTTTTTTTTTTTTGTGAGGAGATCAGCCCTGTGCTAACATCTGCCAATCCTCCTGTTTTTTTTGCTGAGGAAGACTGGCCCTGGGCTAACATCCGTGCCCATCTTCCTCCACTTTATATGGGACGCTGCCACAGCATGGCTTGCCAAGCAGTGCGTCAGTGCACACCCGGGATCCAAACCGGCGAACCCCGGGCCTCCACAGCGGAGAGCGCACGCACTTAACCACTTGCGCCACCAGGCTGGCGCCCTCCTCTGCCCATTTTTTGATCGCCTTGTTTGTTTTTTTGTTGTTCGATTGTGTGAGTTCTTTATATATTATGGAGATTAACCCCTTGTCAGATATATGTTTTGCAAATATTTTCTCCCAGCTGGTGCGTTGTCTATTCATTTTGATCCTGGTTTCATTTGTCTTGTAGAAGATCTTTAATCTGATGAAGTCCCACTTGCTTATTTTTTCTTTAGTTTCCCTAGTTCGAGTAGGCATGGCATCTGAAAAGATTCCTGTATGACGAATGTCAAATAGTGTGTTGCCTCTATTTTCTTCTATGAGTTTTACAGTTTCAGGTCTCACCTTCAGGTCTTTGATCCATTTTGAGTTAATTTTTGTGAATGGCGATAGCAGATGGTCCACTTTCATTCTTTCACATGTGGTTGTCCAGTTTTCCCAACACCATTTATTGAAGAGACTTTCCTTTCTCCATTGTATGTTCTTTTAGCTCCTTTGTCGAAAATTAGCTGTCCATATATGTGTGGTTTTATTTCTGGGCTTTCAATTCTGTTCCATTGATCTGTGTGTCTGTTTTTGTACCAGTACCATGCTGTTTTGATTAGTATTGCTTTGTAGTATGTTTTGAAGTCAGGGATTGTGATGCCTTCAGCTTTGTTCTTTTTTCTTAGGATTGCTTTAGCTATTCGGGGTCTTTTGTTGCCCCATATGAATTTTAGTATTCTTTTTTCTATTTCCATGAAGGATATCATTGGGATTCTGATTGGGATTGCATTGAATCTGTAGATTGCTTTAGGTAATATAGACATTTTAACTATGTTTATTCTTCCAATCCTTGTCCATTTCTTTATGTCATCATTGATTTCTTTCAATAATATCTTGTAGTTTTCATTGTATAGGTCTTTCACCTCCTTGGTAAGATTTATTCCTAGATATTTGATTCTTTTTGATGCAGTTGTACATGGTATTATCTTTTTGAGGTCTCTTTCTGTTAATTTGTTATTAGCATACAGAAATGCAACTGATTTTTGTAGGTTGATTTTGTACCCTGTGACTTTGCTGTAGTTGTTGATTATTTCTAATATTTTTCCAATGGATTCTTTAGGGTTTTTTGTATATAAAATCATGTCATCTGTAAATAGTGAGAGTTTCACTTCTTCATTGCCTATTTGGATTCCTTTTATTCCTTTTTCTTGCCTGATTGCTCAGGCCAAAACCTCCAGTACTATGTTGAATGGCAAGAGTGGGCAGCCTTGCCTCATTCCTGTTCTCAGAGGAATGGCTTTCAGACTTTCCCCATTGAGTATGATGTTGGCTGTGGGTTTGTCATAAATAGCCTTTATTATGTTGAGGGACTTTCCTTCTATACCCATTTTGTCGAGAGTTTTTATCATAAATGGATGTTGGATCTTGTCAAATGCCTTCTCTGCATCTATTGAGATGACCATGTGGTTTTTATTCTTGGTTTTGTTGATGTGGTGTATCACATTGATTGATTTGCGGATGTTGAACCATCCCTGTGTCCCTGGTATAAATCCCACTTGATCATGGTGTATGATCTTTTTAATGTATTGCTGTATTTGGTTTGCCAATATTTTGTTGAGGATTTTTGCATCTATGTTCATCAGCGATATTGGCCTGTAATTTTCCTTCTTTGTATTGTCTTTGTCTGGCTTTTGTATCAGGGTGATGTTGGCCTCATAGAATGAGTTAGGAAGTGTTCCATCTTCCTCTATTTTTTGGAAGAGTTTGAGAAGGATGGGTATTAAATCTTCTTTGAACGTGTGGTAAAATTCACCAGAGGAGCCATCTGGTCCTGGACTTTTATTTTTTGGGAGGTTTTTGGTTACTATTTCAATCTCTTTACTTGTGTTTGGTCTATTCAGATTCTCTATTTCTTTTTGGTTCAGTTTTGGGAGTTTGTATGAATCTAAGAATTTATCCATTTCTTCTAGATTGTCCAATTTGTTGGCATATAGTTTCTCATAGTATTCTCTTATAATCCTTTCTATTTCCTTGGAATCCATTGTAATTTCTCCTCTTTCATTTCTAATTTTATTTATTTGTGCCTTTTCTCTTTTTTTCTTAGTAAGTCTGGCTAAGGGTTTGTCAATTTTGTTCATCTTCTCAAAGAACCAACTCTTTGTTTCATTAATCTTTTCTACTGTGTTTTTGGTCTCAATTTCATTTATTTCTGCTCTAATTTTTATTATTTCTCTCCTTCTGCTGACTTTGGGCTTTGGGCTTTGTTTGTTCCTCTTTTTCTAGTTCTGTTAGGTGTAATTTAAGGTTGCTTATTTGGGCTTTTTCTTATTTGTTAAGGTGGGCCTGTATTGCTATGAATTTCCCTCTCAGGACTGCTTTTGCTGCATCCCATATGAGTTGGTATGGTGTATTTTCATTTTTGTTTGTTTCCACATATTTTTTGATTTCTCCTTTAATTTCATTGATGATCCATTGGTTGTTCAGTAGCATGTTGTTTAATCTCCACATCTTTGTCACTTTCCCAGTTTTTTTCTTGTAGTTGATTTCCAGTTTCATAGCATTATGGTCTGAAAATATGCTTGTTATGATTTCAATCTTCTTAAATTTATTGAGGCTTGCCTTGTTTCCCAACATATGGTCTATCTTTAAGAATGTTCCATGCGCACTTGAGAAGAATGTGTAGTCAGCTGCTCTTGGATGGAGTGCTCTGTATATGTCTACTAGGTCCATCTTGTCCAGTTTTTCATTTTAGTCCACTGTTTCTTTATTGACTTTTTGTCTGGATGATCTATCCATTGATGTAAGTGGGGTATTAAGATCCCCTAGTATTATTGTGTTGTTGTTAATATCTCCTTTTAGGTTTGTTAATAGTTGCTTTATGTACTTTGGTGCTCCTATGTTGGGTGCATATATATTTATAATTGATATGTCTTCTTGGTGGAGTGTCTCTTTTATCATTATATATTGCCCCTCTTTGTCTCTCTGAACTTGTTTTATCTTGAAGTCTACTTTGTCTGATATGAGTATGGTAACACCTCCTTTCTTTTGTTTGCCATTAGCTTGGAGTGTTGTCTTCCATCCTTTCACTCTGAGCTTCTGCTTGTCTTTAGAGCTGAGACGTGTTTCCTGGAGGCAGCATATTGTTGGGTCTTGCTTTTTAATCCATCCTGCCACTCTGTGTCTTTTGATTGGAGAGTTCAATCCATTTACATTTAGAGTAATTATTGATATACAAGGGCTTAATGCTGCTATTTTATTGCTTATTTTCTGGTTCTTTTGCATTTCCTTTGTTTCTTGTCCCATGTGTTTCAGACTGCCAATTCAGTTTGGTTGTTCTGTCTTATGACTCTTTCAGTTTTCTCTTTACTTATCGTATGTGATTTTGTTCTGATTATTTGTTTAGTGGTTACTTTGAGGTTTGTATAAAAAATCTTGTGTATGAGATAGTCCACTATCTGGTGGCCTCCTATTTCCTTATACTAAGTCAACTCGATCTCTTTCCTCTTCCCCTTCTAAGTTATTCTTGTCACAACTTATCTATCTTGTGCTGTGAGTGTGTGTTTAAAGCGATGAGGTTATATTTATTTTTGGTGTTTTCCTTCCTTTGATCTTTGATTTTGGTATTTAAGTGGTTGCTAATCTATTGCAGTAAAGATCTACTATTTTTCTGATTTTTTCTACCTATTTTTCTCCTTGCTCCAAGCTTTGTGTTCCTTTCTCTTCTTTTTTTCAGGCCTGAGGGCCTTCTGAGCATTTCTTGTAGTGGGGGTCTCGTGGCCATTACTGAGTATTTTTAAGTTTTTCCTCTAAAGAAATCAAAACTAGGGGCTGGCCTGGTGGCATAGCAGTCAAGTGTGCACGCTCAGCTTTAGCGGCCCGGGGTTTGCAAGTTTGGATCCTGGGTGTGCACAGAGGCACCATTTGTCAAGCCATCCTGTGGTGGCATCCCATATAAAGTAGAGGAAGATGGGCATGGATGTTAGCCCAGGGCCAATCTTCCTCAGCAAAAAGAGGAGGATTGGCAACAGATGTTAGCTCAGGGCTGACCTTCCTCACACACACACACAAAAAAGAAATCAAAACTAGAGATCACACTCACTTGGGTATGGTTTATGCAAGAAAAACAATGCAGACCTATCAGCAGACACATGCTTAAAGAAGGGCCTTGGCTGTCCTGCAAAGATTGACAGTGAATGTGTATAATAGATGTTCACAGAATAGATGCGATTCCCTGTCCTACCCAGCTTTTTCCCCAATTGACAAACTGCCTGTTCAGATCACATTGAAGATGACTGTTTTCACTGCATTTTATCGATAATTTACATACTTTATAAATGTTCATGTTGACAAAAAATGCTTTTTTCTTGAACTATATTATATTTCTCCATTCTGATGCATATGAGCAAGACTAGTTTGTGGACTTTCATTTTTAGTGTGTTTTGTAAAGAATGAACTTGGACTTAAAATCAACCTTTAAAATTAGACTAAGTGGTAAGAACATACAGCTTGAAGAGCCCACAATCAATCACGAAGAACAATGAAGATTTTAAAAACTATAACCCTATCACTAAACAAATCGTTAATCTGCTGTATGCAAGAAAACACTATTAAAAAAAGTTTGTTATTTTCATCCGTTTGTAGAAAAATAGAGGATGCTGCAGAAATACCCTTTGGCCCCCAGAGGGCGCAAGGTGGAAAGAAGTCAGAGCTGAGTCCGATCCCTCCAGATGGCAGCACTATCTCCTTACTGGGGCTGCTGAAGAGAATACCACAAGTGGTTGACGTCCACCTCAGAGGATATTCAATATGGGATTCTGCTAGACACAACAACTGTATATATTTAACTCTACCTCTGGTTTTTGAAGTGTAGTAAAAATGCAAAAATTGCAGAAACCTCTTTATCCCTTTCTGCCTTGCCTACAGAAATGGAGTGTGTATGTGAGAGTATGAGAGAGTATTAGAATGTGTGAGAGTATTAGCGTGTGCGTGTATGTGTGAGAACGTGTGTGTGTATGTGTGTGTGTGTGTGTGCGTGCGCATGAGAGAGAGAGAATGTGAGAGAGAGTAGGAGGGAGCCCACAGTGCTCCAGGCTTTAATTCTTTTAAGAAACATAAGAATACTGTTGAAAGTACATGAACTTGGCTAGATTATGCATCAGATTCACAGTTCTAAATGTTCTGCCAAAGGCTAAAGCTGCAGATTTTTCCTTCAAGACAGGAAACAAAACCCAGGCACAGCCCCCTCGGTGCTCTCCCTAATATTTCAGTAACATTTTACTTATCGCTTAGATGTTTAGAGGAGTTTTACTACTTGAGCAGGAATTTTTCCTCTTTCTTCAACATTTTATTGAAGTGTTTCAAGCAGCTCTAATAGCACAATATCCACTATTAAGAATTTCACACATCTATTTAATTGCTGCATGAATATCATTTATTGAAATTAATATTATTATGAACACATAATGGAAAAATACTCCTCAAAAGAGGAGGTGAATGTTGACCATCAATAGGACAAAGCTATCTTCAAAAGATAGAGATGTGGGAGATAGTTTCACAGCTTGGTTTACAAGTACATGAGGACAGAGTCCATCTATGTATGTGTATCCACAGCTGCCAGATTTTGGATGAGGAGGCTCAGGAACATCTCCAGCTGCTTCCTTGATCTGTATGCAATCAGTCCTCCCTTGTTGGCCCAGCGATCCACTCCAGTAGCACCTTCGTTTTCCATGTGATATACCAACTGTGGTAAGTCAAGCCCCGCTTCTGGATTTCTTTCCAAGCATTCTTTTAAATCTACCATTCCCCCACCCATGGCCCTGAGTATGGCATGAGCAGCACACGAGTCCCACTTGAAGGTGGTGTCTTCTGAAAAGATATAAATGTCAACAAGGCCTTGGACAACACAGAGGCTCTTGTAACCTGCCCCGGCTGCCGAGAACACGCGCTCTCCACACACACGTGACAGTGCGGCTTTGATAGTCTCCTTTTCGCTAGTACTGATGACGGCTGAAAACAGGCGGGAGAATTCCGCCTCAGACCCGGTGTTTGCGGTCAGCTGGCTCTGTGTGTCACTGCTGTATTTTTTCGAGTTGGGAGGCTGAGGGGAATAGATTTGGGTCTCCATGTAAGAAAGGCCCCAGTAGCATTGTCCTTTCCACCTGTGGAAGAGAACTTTCCGTTAGTGGTGGTAGGTTATCACATTTGTTTATTGCTCATGTTGCTTTCTAACTTAACGATATGAAAAAGATATAATGAAATGAGTTTCAATGTCCTTAAGCCTAGAAATGGATGTCAAGTAGCTAATTCATTTCTAAAAGGTACTCCTGTGCATGCAGCTGCCTGTGTTGTTGCAGGTTAGGAATGCTTTGAGCTCTACAGCATTATCACACAGATCTAGGACAACGCAAAAATGTGTGGGATTTCCGGCCTCCCGGAACACAGCAAAATGTCATTGCCACTTTTGGCATTTAAACTTTAATAGGGAAAAAGATGAACAGAGAAATCATCTCTCTTTTCAATCTGCAAATCTTTTACAATCCTTACAAGTTTTTCTTCATTTGGTTACCTCCTTTTCACTCTCTTCTTCGCTAGCTCCACTCTGGCTTTTACACCAAGAAAGATGGACTTGTTATTTTTGGCAACAACAATAACAGCACCTATCATTTCTCAATGTTTAAATTACCATATGTGTTGGGTAATTTACTCTATTTACAGAGGAGGAAACTGAGGCGAAGACAACATAAGGGTGAGAATGTCAGTCAGTGGTTGAATCTCCATTCAAACCCAGGAAGTCTCACTGCAGAATCTGTGCCCCTAACTACTTGATCAACCACTTCTAGGCCACGATTATGTCTGTGTCCAGTCCCTTACTGAGAGTCCCTTTAAAGAGAACAGAAACACATTTTCATTTGGAAGAAGACAGGTGTAGAGGGAAAATGTCAAAATTCCAGAGGTGTAGTTTATGACTATTAAAGAGCAAATAATTCTTAGTTGCCTACAGCAACTCAAAGTTTAATAAAAATATTTAGTCCTATACAAATGGAAAAATATGACCTATTTCAATAAAAACTGAAACCATAGGAGAAAAGCTGGTTGCTTCCTCTTGGACTCTGCCATGCCCTGGAGTGAACCAAAGCACAGGCCATGATCAGAGGCAACTGGTGGCCTGGCCACCCTCTATGGTCTGTGCAGAAGTCCACGGAGGGCTGAGGATGGAGGAGGCAGAAGAGGAAGTGATGCTGACAGTATTTATAGGAAGAGCACCTCATAGGCAGGTTCTAACCCTGGCCATGCCTACTCATCTTTTCACTGGATAATTTTCACATTTTGTTTTGAATTTCTTCTACAATTATATAAATGTTCAACTGGCTATATAGTGATGGCATCTATCTTGTTCCAAATGTATTAGAAGATAGTGTTACCACTGCTCTATTAATCTGGTTGTGAGTGGATTCTAGAAAACAGGGAACAGGACTGCTATATTCCAAATGCAAAACTATGATTTCTCCAAGGTAGTATTTCTTTTAAAAGTTTCTACCAGCATGCACCTAGCCCCAAATAAAATTATGCCAAACCCAAGATTGAAAATAGAAAGAACTTTAATTCGAACATGTAGACTTTTAGTAGAAACACCCCAATGTACTGAGCCACAGGAATGTCACGTAGAGTGGTAGTCTTGACAAGAAGCAAAGCTGAGGCTATAAATTCTAAAAACCATGATATACCAAAAACGATCATTTTTTACCTGAGGGTGTTTAAGTCTTGTGATACAAAAGGTTGGTTGATGACTCCCATCAGGGGCACCCCTGTCTGTATGTCATAGACACCAATT
Organism: Ceratotherium simum simum; assembly: GCF_057802395.1. NCBI lineage: Eukaryota > Metazoa > Chordata > Mammalia > Perissodactyla > Rhinocerotidae > Ceratotherium > Ceratotherium simum. Next base: position 67,716,066 of record NC_141908.1, on the reverse strand, counting down.
AAAATGGTGACGCACTGAAGTCCACTGGGGAAGATTCCTTGGTTGGATTCAATGTCTGCCGAACCTTTTATATATTGATAAGTTGAATCTGAAAAACGAAGCAAATTTGTTTGGATTCAGGCAATGATTATTTAGAAGATAATGATGAATACATCTATAAACTCTGTCCTATATCGTCTCTGTCTTCTACTAATTTGGTAACTGCTATGGTCTGAATGTTTATGTCCCCCCAAAATTATGATCCCCAAAAGTTGATGGTATTAGTAAGTGGGGCTTGGGAAGTACTTAAGTCATGAAGTGGACCCCTCATGAATGAGATTAGTGCCTTATAAAAGAGGCTCCTGAGAGATCCTTAGTCCTTTCCACTATGTGAGGACATGGTGAGAAGGTGCCAGCTATGAACCAGGAAGAGGGCCCTCACCTAATCATGCTGGCACCTTGATCCTGGACTTCTCAGCGTCCAAAACTGTGAGAAATAAATTTCTGTTGCTTATAAACTACCTTTGTTGTTAGGGTTGTCAAGTCAATTCTGACTCCTAGTTGATTCCTAGTGACCCTGTGCACAGCAGAGGGGAACCCTGTCCGGTCTTTTTGCACCATCCTCTCACCTTCTAGTGGCATATCAGACAATGCTCCACTGCTATTCACACGGTTTTCATGGCCAATTTTTTCAGCAGTGGGTGGCCACGTCCTTCTTCCTAGTGTGTCTAGTCTGGAAGCTCTGCTGAAACCTGTCCACCATGGGTGACCCTGCTGGTATTTGACATACTGGTGGCAGAGCTTTCAGCATCCCAGCAACACGCAGCTGCCACAGTGTGACCACACACAGACGGGTAGTGTGGTTCCTTGAACAGGAAATGAACCTGGGCCAGTGCAGTGGGAGCACTGAAACTTAACCTCTACATCACCAGGGCTGGCTATAAGCTACCTAGTTTGTGGTATTTTGTGACAGCAGCCTGAACAGACTAACTCAGTAACCAATCAAGTTTTACCGTTGGGTGTCAGTTGTACTGAATTGTTATTTAACCTCTTGTACTTCACTTTTAAGCTGCTTGTGTTTCATTTTCCCAACTATATGGGAACTCTTGAAGGAAGAGGACATGTCCATAGTTCCTGTGGCATCTAGCATAGCACCTTGTATACGATAAGCACTCAAATATCCATCACATGTCAAAAGCATTTAAAAGCTAATGACTCAGGATAAGTGGTGGGATTCTTTAGAGCTCTTACTCATCAGAGGACAACTCCAATGTGGGTGGGAAAGCCTCCTTCCGGAATCTGTCAGGAGTGGAATTACCTTTTTTTCTGTCCCTCAAATTAGAAGGAGGCAAGAGACAACGATGGCGGCACAAAAGGAAGAAATTGATGGTACTCTTGTGAAAAAGAAGCCAAGGAGCTAGGTTTCTCCTTAAGAGATGCACACGCCAGCAGCTGACCGCCAACATCCGGTGAGTTAACACCCAGTTAAGGATGTGCTGGGCAAAAGATCCAGAGAGCTGGCTAACAGAATCAATTCAGGATAGAACCAAGAAACAGGAGATCATTGTCCCTCAGCAACCTTAACTGAGGCTGATTTACCCTTAAGTGATCAGAGATTTTGGGAAAGGTTCTTAGTTTGCATACATAATCCATTGGCTGGATGTTCATAATTCTCTGATGATTAAAGGCATTTTTTTTTTTTTTTTTGTGAGGGAGATCAGCCCTGAGCTAACATCCGTGCTAATCCTCCTCTTTTTTTTTGCTGAGGAAGACCAGCTCTGAGCTAACATCTATTGCCAATCCTCCTCCTTTGTTTTTTCCCCAAAAGCCCCAGTAGATAGTTGTATGTCATAGTTGCGCATCCTTCTAGTTGCTGTATGTGGGATTCGGCCTCAGCATGGCCGGAGAAGCGGTGCGTCGGTGTGCGCCCAGGATCCGAACCCGGGCCGCCAGTAGCAGAGCGTGAGCACTTAACCACTAAGCCACCTGGCCAGCCCATAAAGGCATTTCTATAATGTGCTTGTAGGAGGGGGAGGGTGGGAGGAGTTTACCTGTTCAGCATAATGAACAGTCTCAGTTGTGTTGGGTGGATTATGCCAGGCAGGTGCGAAAGAAAAAAAGAAGAGACTTCTGAAAATTAATATCTAGGGCATTGTATTAATAGCATCATTGAGATAGGCCCATCCTTTTAAAACAATGAGCTATAGATTATGGTTCTACCACAATCATGACCAAAAAAATAATGAGTGAGGTTTACACCGGGTTCACAAACTGACTGCTAATGAGTCACATTCAACTGTGTTTTACCTGACCTGTACAGTGGTTTTGATTGTTTGCTTCTTTAATTGAATTAGTAGCCAATGGTTAAAAATTGGGAGATCTCACTTAAAAACCTGGATTTTGGTTTTCCCTTTAAAAATCTGAAGATCTGGACTGTACTCCCATATGGCAACAATCTGCTGGAGTGGAGTGTTCTTTAAATGGCACGTGTACTCAATTAGTTATAGCTACTATCACTGCACTCTTCTCTCATATTTACCAGTCTGACCCGTGAAGTCTTTCAAAGATGAGTTAATTCAGCTTTGTATATGTGCCTGTATATGTGTGTATGTATATCTATAGTACACATCATAACACATACACTTCAACACTTCATTTATCATTTTAAAACTTTAAAATTTTAAAAACTTCTAGAAGAGTTAAACTACACTTTCAATTTTTATTTTTCTAAGCCCCTCCTCCCCCAAAAATGGATTACTAATAAGAATAAACAAAAGCAAATGCTCTCCTCTACTTACCTATGGGATCCACCCAAATTCCCAAAATGTCCTGTGGAATGTTGATCTCCATCGAATCCAGAGTTGGGTCAGTAAAGGCGACATCCTGGTGAACCACCTTGGCTAATGCTTCGGATGCCAACTTGTTACCATTAAGGACTTTGCTAAGAAGCTCTACTGTTTCTTCCTCTGTTGGACACAGTCTCAAGATAATCTTTTCCCCTAGAGTAAAGACAAACTAAAAGCCATTACATTTCAAGAGTTTCAGGGGAGAAAGAACCACAGAGCAGTGGGAGGAGCAGAAGCCGTGCACTTCGACTAGGGGAGGGCAATATATCCAGGGCAGGGGGTCCTAACCTGGCTGACTGCCAGCAGCACCCAGGGGGCTTCAGAAAGCCACAGCTGCCCAGTGGTCACTCAGGCACCTCATGTGAATAGTGAGAGATGGATTCCAGGTATCAGAGGAACTTCTCCCCAGAAAAATGTCCACATGGGCACATGCACACAATTTTGTATCCAGTTTAAGGGGGCTCATGGACCAGTTGAGAACCCCTGAATGCTGAGTTCTTGATAACTAATCTTTTATTTATGTTTTTTGCCTTTTGCATTTTAATATACATAGGTCACAAAACTGAATCAAGAAGAAATAGAGAACCTGAATAGAGCAATCACAAGTAAAGAGATTGAAACAGTAATCAAAAACCTCCTAAAAAATAAAAGTCCAGGACCAGATGGCTTCTCTGGAGAATTTTACCAAACATTCAAAGAAGACTTAATACCTTTCCTTCTCAAACTATTCCAAAAAATAGAGGAAGATGGAACACTTCCCAACACATTCTACCAGGCCCACATCACCCTGATACCAAAGCCAGGCAAACACAATACTAAGAAGGAAAACTACAGACCAATATCCCTGATGAACATAGATGCAAAAATCCTCCACAAAATATTGGCAAACCGAATACAACAATACATTAAAAAGATCATACACCACGATCAAGTGGGATTTATACCAGGGACACGGGGATGGCTCAACATCTGCAAATCAATCAACGTGATACACCACATTAACAAAACGAGGAATAAAAACCATATGGTCATCTCAATAGATGCAGAGAAGGCTTTTGACAAGATCCAACATCCATTTATGATAAAAACTCTCAACAAAATGGGTATAGAAGGAAAGTACCTTAACATAATAAAGACTATATATGACAAACCCATAGCCAACATCATACTCAATGGGGAAAAACTGAAAGCCATCCCTCTGAAAACAGGGACAAGACAAGGGTGCCCACTCTCACCACTCTTATTCAACACAGTACTGGAGGTTCTGGCTAGAGCAATTAGGCAAGAAAAAGGAATAAAAGGAATCCAAATAGGCAACGAAGAAGTGAAACTCTCGCTGTTTGCAGATGACATGATCTTATATATAGAAAACCCTAAAGAATCCATCAGAAAACTATTAGAAATAATCAACAACTACAGCCAAGTGGCAGAGTATAAAATCAACTTACAGAAATCAGTTGCATTTCTATATACCAACAACGAACTAACAGAAAGAGAACTCAAGAAGACAATCCCATTTACAATTGCAACAAAAAGAATAAAATATCTAGGAGTAAATTTAACCAAGGAAGCAAAAGACCTACACAATGAAAACTATAAGACATTATTGAGCAAAATCAATGATGACATAAAGAAATGGAAAAATATTCCATGCACTTGGATTAGAAGAATAAACGCAGTTAAAATGTCCATACTACCTAAAGCAATCTACAGATTCAATGCAATCCCAATGAGAATCCCAATGACATTCTTCACAGAAATAGAACAAATAATACTAACATTCATATGGGGCAACAAAAGACCCCGTATAGCTAAAGCAATCCTGAAAAAGAAGAACAAGGCTGGAGGCTTCACAATCCCTGACTTCAAAACATACTATAAAGCGATAGTAATTAAAACAGCACAGTACTGGTACAAAAACAGACACACAGATCAATGGAACAGAATTGAAAGTCCACAAATAAAACCTCATATCTATGGGCAGCTAATCTTTGACAAAGGAGCTAAGGACATACAGTGGAGAAAGGAAAGTCTCTTCAATGAATGGTGCTGGGAAAACTGGACAGCCACTTGTAAAAAAATGAAAGTAGACCAACCTTCTTTTGCGATACACAAAAATTAACTCAAAATGGATCAAAGACCTGAAGGTGAGACCTGAAACTATAAAACTCCTGGAGGAAAATATAGGTAGTACACTACTCGCCATCGGCCATAACGGGATCTTCTTGAATTCCATGTCTACTCAGACAAGGGAAACAAAAGAAAAAATAAACAAGTGGGACTGCATCAGATCAAAGAGCTTCTACAAGGCAAATGAAACCAGGATCAAAATGAATAGGGAACCCACCAGCTGGGAAAAAATATTTGCAAACCGTATATCTGACAAGGGATTAATCTCTATAATATATAAAGAACTCACACAACTGAATAACAAAAAACAAACAACCCAATCGAAAAATGGGCAAAGGAAATGAACAGACACTTCTCCAAAGAAGATATACAGATGGCCAATAGGCACATGAAAAGATGCTCATCACTAATCATCAGGGAAATACAAATCCAAACCACACTAAGATATCACCTTACACCCCTTAGCATGGCTATAATCACCAACACAAAAAGAAACATATGCTGGAGAGGCTGTGGAGAGATGAGAACCCTAATCCACAAAGAGGCTTATGCACCCCTATGTTCATCGCAGCATTATTCACTATAGCCAAGACATGGAAGCAACCCAAGTGTCCCTCGACTGATGAATGGATAAAAAAGATGTTGTATATATATACCATGGAATACTACTCAGCCATAAAGAAAGCCAAAATCGTCCCATTTGCAACAACATGGATGGACCTGGAGGGTATTATGTTAAGTGAAATAAGCCAGAAAGAGAAAAACAGGGCATGGTTTCACTCACATGTGGAAGATAAAGCAACACACGCACAGATAGAACTGTTTGGTGGTTACCTGGGGCTAGGGGCTGGGGGGTGGGCACAAGGGGTGGAGGGAGGCACTTATATGGTGACTGATAAACAATAATGTACAACAAAAATTTCACAATGAAAAAAAAGAAAAAATATACACAGGTCACCCTGTTTGTGTTTTGAATGTTATTGAAAAGAACAGGGGTTTTATCAGCACAGTAAGTGCTTCTACTTCCCTCGGTGATACTGCTTTTAACTACAAATCGTTTATGCTCAGTGAAGTAATATCAGATGAAATTTACTAATCTTTAAATGTGGTGAAACTGTATGACTCTCAACAACAGACGTAGAAACAGCTCTCCTCTGGGGAACCCACTGGAGATCAGGAAGTAAGCAAAGCTGCTTCTCAAAATGAAACCACGAGTTACCAAGTCCAGGTGCTTTACCATCACTTTAAACAGGCTTCTTAGACCCGTGGCTAATTTGGTTTCCAGCTCCCAATAAAAGCGAGGGAAGAGGCTGGCAAAAATAGGCAAACTAATAGCAACAAAAAGTGACAGCAATGGAGAATATAAACTTCTAAAAATTAAGAAAACATGGCACTTCGGGGCTTTTGAGGTATATAGACAAATACTCCTAGCTACCCTAGCCATTCCAGGGACCAGCGGCTCCAGCATCACCTGAGAGCTTCTTAGAAAGTCAGGGCTGCAGGCCCCATCCCAGACCCTCAGAGTTTTAATAAGATCTCCAGGTGACTCATACAACCGTTAAAGTTTGGGAAGCACAGTATGAATCTATTACAATGAGGACTGTGAATCAGCAAGAAACATTCAATTACGTTAAGTTAAATTCCAATTAAATTAGACTGTTCAAGTTGGGGATAATAATGCTAATCACTGCCCCTGACGAGGCATCTACACTGGGCTCAGTAAAACTCATGGGATCATTCAAAGAAGCAAATCATATCACAGCACTCCTTTGCTTAAAATCCTCCAGTGAATTCCCAACACACTTAGAGAGAAATCCAAACTCCTTCCTACGACCTCCCACCATCTGTTCCTGCCTGCGCTCACCTCATCCACCAGTCCCTCCCCTTCTCTTCACATGTCTCTGCCCCTCCAACACGCTAACCCCATTCTCTCCTTCAGTTCTCAGGAAAATGGACGTGGAATGCCTTTTTGCCTCTATAATTCTAGATGAATGAAATATTAAAATAACTGTTTACAAAGCAGTCAAACGTAGGATTTTAAGTGTAGGATTTCTTATGAGTAATCACAAGTTTTGTTTTTTTTAACTTTAAGGAGTTTGAATGAAATTTCTCTCTTCTTACTGAGTGTCACAGAACTAACTGCATCTTAATACAAAGCCCATGGAGGAGACAAAAAATTTTCCAGAGTTAATCCAGAAATTAGTTTTTTTCCTTTGTAAATGTGCCCCTAGACATTTAACTATTTGTCACTTGATCAGTGTTTCAAGTTCACTATTTTAATCTTCTACCATTAAACAAACAAAACACCCAAACTAAAAGTAATTTGTTTCTCTGAAGAGAGTCATAGATTTTGATATTTTTCCCTCTACCACAAGGGAACATGGAGGTCCATCAAAGGAGAATCTGGCCTACAGGAAACTCATTAAATAACTTAAAACTTGGTACTGAAAGGAACTTTTAGTTAGTCCAACTCCCTTTACAGAGGTTCTGAGGCCAGAGGAGAGGTGAGGTGATTTGCTCAAGAACATACAGTATTTCAGGGACAGGGCCCCCTCTGCATTCTCAGCCAAGGCCTTGGACTTCCCAGGGGGTCCACGAATGGGTTTAAACCTTGGACCTGCAATTGTCTGCACAATTGTGAAATGTGAATCTTTCTGGGGGCATCAGGAACTTCCATCAGATTCTCAAAGGGCCGTGCAACTTTCCCAAAGGTTAAGTCACACATTAAATACTACAGATTTATATCTAAAATAATACACGTAGACTTGCTATATAATTCTAAGACATCACACCTCTCTCACTTAAATGGCATGATATTCTGAGGTACTGAATGAAGCTTAACGTTCAAATAGCATATTATGTTATTTACATGAAAGGCTTCCAAACATCCATTTATTTCATGATATAAGTGGAAAATTAGAATATCATATGATAATTAAGTTATAAAAACACATTAAGATTCTTATACTTACCCAAAGCATTAGTAAACTCATTGGATTCTTCTCCAAAAATTTTTTTTTCCAAGCCTGGAAACTGAATGATTCAGAGTATGACAAAAAACCAGAAATAACCACCACCACAAAACCCGACATACATGTTCAGTTCTGAACAGATTTCCATTTTATATTTCAAATTAAATAGCACAATTAGATCTGAAATTTACAATTCTAGAAATCAATCCAAGTATAAAAAGTGAAGTCAGCTTAGTTCAGTACTTAGTTGTCTAATATTTTCCTGTTCCTTTGCCCATCTAGAAAGTCCAAATCATAGAAGTCTGGTTTCCTCATGTCCTGTTGAGTTTGCAGAAGTACTTCTAGAAACTTCAGCCTTCTACTTACGGGCCATAGAACTAGAATGTTTATAAAGGAGATATCTTAACTGTTGCTCTTAAGCAGCACCCTAGTAGCTTATATGAGTCAATATTATTGACCAAGTACCTAAATTATGACTTGAGACTGGAGAGAAGGGATTAGAGGATAACATTAGATTTTGTTTTCATTTTCAGGTGTGTTTCCTGCAGCTGTTGGAGGTATCACTAGCCTTCAGGCTAAGAAGGTAATACAGCAAAAAAAGAAGGGAAATATTTTATTGATGAAAAGAATGGAGCTAAGTAAGAATCTTCTCTCATCTCCATATGACCAGGAAGGTTTCAGATATACTTTGCTTCTGATCCTCTCTGTAGTAAAGATAATTTTTCTCAAAATATGTATTAAATTATGATATGCGTGATGTTCTCAGGGAACAAAAGTAAGGAAGAGCTTCGAATATTTGAACTCAGTCATTAGCAGACAGTCAATAGCTTTAATAGTGCCCACAACCACTTGTTATTTTTTCCTCTTATGAAGAGCAGTGCAGGTCAAAAGGGGCTGCAACGAGCCTATTCATCGAGGGCTGGAGCTCAGTCTCCCAGGCCTGCTTAAAGGCCTGTTTCTGAGGCTGCAGGACGTAAAGGGCATGAAACAAAGATATTTTATACAGCCAAAAGTGAATATCATTTATTTGTTCATAAGTCCTGGCGTATACTTCATGAATGAACAATTGCCTGAACTTGTTATAATGCTTTGGGGAAAACATTAGCCCATAAAAATTAACGTTGAGGCCCGGCCCCATGGCTTAGAGATTGGGTGCACACGCTCCGCTGCTGGTGGCCTGGGTTCGGATCCCGGGCGTGCAGCGATGCACCGCTTCTCCGGCCATGCTGAGGCCGTGTCCCACATACAGCAACTAGAAGGATGTGCAGCTATGACATACAACTATCTACTGGGGCTTTGGGGGGAAAAATAAATAAAATCTTAAAAAAAAAAAATTAACGTTGATACATTTCTAATCCAGTTGCTCAACCATCCTTTGCACCCAATTATCTTGATCAGTAACAAAAATAAACTTGCTTCACTTGGTTTATTGGAGCCAGATATTATAGGGCATGAAAAAGTATAGTTTGTAGAGATTTCAAGGAGTCCTTTATTCTCTCTTCCTGCCTGTGGTCAAGAATTCACTTAATTCTAAATGATTCCCAATATTTTGAGAATTTCTTGGAAACTATTCTAGTATTTTGTAGTGCTTTCTGTCATAAAGTTCTATCCTTCCAAATCTAAAAAAGCAGGTAATTATTAGCTCATATAAAAGGCAATATAATATTGCAAAGAGCACAGACTCTGGAGCCAGTTGGCCTGTGATCAAAAACTGGCCCTGCAATTCACTAAGTAACCTTGGGCAAGTTACTTACCCTCTCTGCGCCTCCCTTTTCTCATGCACTACATTGGCATAAGAGCACTTACCTCATAAAGTTGTTATGAGAATTAAATAAATTAATATATTTAATACCCTTAGAAGAGTGCCTGGCACACAGTAAGCGTTCATAAGTGTCTGCTAGTGCTATTGTTTGTTATTAATACTTATGAATATAATTTCTCTTCCCCAGTCAGCTTAAGAAACCTGAATCACAATCATCGTTAGTTATAAACATAAACAATGTTTTTCTACTAGAATAAAGGGGGACTTTTAAGCTCCAGGACTGTATGAGCCCATCACAGAGGCAGCCACCAGATAAATGATTATGTCAAAAAGGTGGAACTTAATATAGAGAGTGAGAAAAAAAAAAAGGTTATAGAACAGCATGTTCTCATTTCTGTTGAAATAAATTAAATGTGCCACGCACACACATACACATAGAGGGAAAACGTTCTAACAATATTTAGCAAAACATAGCTGTGCTTTTCTCTTGTGGTGGGATTAAGAGGATTCTTATTTTTGCTTATTTTCCAGAGGACATGTATTATTTATTAAAAAGAAACTCATTAATAAATAAAATGTTCTACACCAAAATGTTTCTCTCTACCTTTAAAATTGTGAATGATTTTTATTTGCTTTTCTGTCTTTTTTAAATTCTTCTGCAATGAACATCTTAGTAATATTGTACTCAAAACAAGGTGTAGGGGGGGACCCCAAGGTGTTTATTTGGGTCTAAGGTGCTCGTATTCTGAAGGGAGAAAGAAAGGAAAAGGCATGCTATTCTATCTGCGGACAAAAACCACAGGGGACAAATATTTTGCAGTTACCTTGGCTGTGACCTTTCTTACCTTGTTCTCCATATTCTGTTTTATAACTTCCTGTACCAGTACATCAGCCAGGGTCTTGAAGTCAACTGCAAACTTCTTGTTCTTGTCTCCCTCTTTCTTTTCTTCTATCAGCAGCTGGAAGAGGGCTTCCTGCTGCCTGCACGCCCGGGCGATATTGGCAGCTTTCTCAGAGACACGGAGCAGCTCCCGGAGGATAGCTGACATTTCTGAACCTTGCTGTTCAGTTGCAGCTGCTGGTGGAATCAGGACCCACCCTCTGGGCCGTCAGCTGGAAAAGTACAAGAATGTGAAAGAGAAAGCAGTTCAGAGAGTGTGGTCAGGATGCTCCAGCACACTACTAACAACTCATCTGGCAGCCAACCTGGTCAGCACGGCTGAACAGCTAATATTACATCACAGTCTCATCCTCAGTGTGGAAGACTCGAGATCATCTAAAGTTTGAAACATTTTTTTTTTAAATCTTAAATATTTATAGCCTCAAAAGTCCATTATGCAAAGAATTGAATTCTCAGTGAAAGAACGTCTTTGAGAATCTACAGTATATTTATAAATCCCTAAACAGATAGGCAGGTGGACACACAAGCACCGTATTAAAAGGAAAGTCGAATTCTTGTAACTACCTTAGAATGACCACACGGGCTTAGTGGCGGTATTGAAGTAGTGCTCTTTCTTTCACCCTAAGAAGGGAGAGGTGGGAGAGGATTTATCTTATTAGTCCTGGTCCTTAGCACTTTCTAAAGACTAAGCACCACACTAGCAAGCACTGTTGTGTCCTGCAAGACTCTGAGGCCACTCTTGGGCTAGCAGCCCAAGCAAGCTCCCAGCCACCTCCCCCCCTTAAAAAAAAGTCCCACTCTCTGTGCTGCTCTTCTACCAAGTTTAAACAATAAAATGAAGTAAAACATGCAACTTATTGGGATTTGAAAACATCGGGCTCTGCAAGTGTTATGCAATCATACTTTGGTATAGCTACTGTATCTATTTTGCAATTAAGAGAGAAACATTTCTCATTTTTGCATAGTAACTCCATTTTATCGAAAGCTTTAATAATTCCTATCTTATTATTGTGAGAATTATCAGCCCTGTTTTACAGTCGAGGAAACTGAACCTTAGAGAGGTTAAGTAACTTCTCGAGTTACATAAGACTAAACGGCAGGGCTCAAAATAGGTCTTGCACAGAAGCCCACGCTCTTCGTTATCAGAATCGACAGTTTATTTCTTTTTTAAAAAGTTCCCTTAATGGACTCTAAGAGGCTGAGAATTAGTACAACTATGAAGATGTCAATGCAATGGAGTTAACTGTGAATTGTCATAGCTGGTTTGTCTTAAATAAATTTGCTGAAAAATTTGCTATCTTTTTAAGATGATGAGTCAACCACCATGAGAAAAAAAGTCCAACCTCAATAGTTATAAAAGGAAAGTGAATTAAAACAATGAGACAGCCTCCTTCACTATTAGATAAACAAAGCTGTTTTTAAAGTAAACATTCATTCTTGGAGAAGCTGTGATGAAACAGGTGCTGATACTCTGCTAATAGGCATGCAACCAAGTGTGTTTCCTGAGGGCAACTTGAGATAAATATATCAAGATCCCTAGAGCTGTCACTACCTTTTAGCCAGTAACTCCAGTCTTACCTTATTTTATGTTAAGATAGTCAGAGTTAAAATATTTCTGCACAAGAATGATTAATATTATTTACAGTAGCAAAATGTTGAAAATAATTTTAAACATTGGTAAAATATAAGATAGACTACTATATGGTCATTAAAATATTTTTGAAGAATATTTAATAAATGGAAATATGTTAATGTTGTAATGTTAAGTGGAAAAACGACCTATGACCATATATACAATATGATAGTATGTTACCACTTTGTGTTTATATACACACATATACTCTCTATATACATATATATAGAGAGAGATTGAAAGACTAGTAGGTGATGTTTTAATGGTAGTTAAACAGATGTTTAATGGTAGTTATCACTGAGTACTGGAATTGTGGATGGCTTTTTTTCATTATGCTTTTCTATAATCTTCAAATATTTTACAATAAATATATACTGCTTTTTTTTGTGTGTGAGAGGAAGATCAGTCCTGTGCTAACATCTGCCAATCCTCCTCTTTTTTTGCTGAGGAAGACTGGCCCTGGGCTAACATCCGTGCCCATCTTCCTCCACTTTATATGGGACACTGCCACAGCATGGCTTACCAAGCGGTGCGTCGGTGCATGCCAGGATCCGAACCAGCGAACCCTGGGCCAGCGCAGCAGAGTGCCCACACTTAACTGCTTGCACCACTGGGCCGGCCCCAAATATATACTGCTTTTATAATTAGAAATGGCATTTTAAATTAACTTCGGATAATTAAGCACGAAGGACAAGAATTCCTCAATTCCTGGAGACAACTGTCCAAACAAAGTGGTACTATGGTAATAACACAAAAAGCCGCCAGGTGGTAGAGAGTATGGAGTTAAAGACTAAACAGAAACACCTGCCTACCTAAACGCCTTTTTTTCTGGAGTGAATATGTTCAAAGATTCACTTTGGTTGACTTGAACCTAAACACTAAGAAAAACAGTTACATTAATATAACTGGGGCACTTTGACATAGAAATGCTTTATGGCATCTGTATGCTATAAATTATGAGTTATATATAATATATACACACATGGATGCATGCATATCTTAGTAGAATACACAAGCCCCAAGAGTATAAATTCAATAACCATAATTTTGATTTCTTAGTAAATGTTCTGAGGCTATAAGTGAAGGGAAGAGAATCAATGAACCACAAGTATCTAAATAGCTGCTTATCTTAAAAACAGCACGAAGATTTTAAGGAGTCCAATTTGAAAGCTTTCTAGGTAAACAATATCAGTATCATCATTTTTCACCCAATTTTGTTAAAACCAATTAAATTTTTTCCCTAAAAGAAACACTGTACTGCTACACTGTGGCTACCCCAGAAACTCCCCCTATGATGCCGTCAGAACGCTCAGGTGAGCTACTCACACCGGCCACAAGCTCCGGGAACCACCCCCACCTCTTCCCTCACATGGAAAGCTCTCTGTCTGAGCCTTGATAAGTTTCCATACAGCTGCCCCAGGGATCGAGCGGTTTCTGCCCTTCGGACGGGACCTTTATTTCCTCAGTAATGACCATTCTCACCCCACTTGAGCACTGCAACTTGACCCCTGGGAAAGAAATATCAGCTATAAACTGCAGCCTCTAATTAGCAGGTGTACCAACTTTAGGAATTTGTCATAAAGCAAAGTTTTTCAGTTCCAAAATTATCCCCGAGTTCAGCCTTAATCACTCTTACTTCTGACCCTAGGGAACACTATCGTGTTTTGTCAAGCTCCAGGCAGAACGCCCCACTTCAGCTTGGGACTAAGCTTTCTCTCTCATCCTGTAGAACCCAGCTCTTCTTCAGCTATTTACCTTTCTCCAGGGTCCCAGCTCCCTTAAAAAAAAATCTCTCACAGCTTTCTCCTCAACATGCAAGTCTTTCTAATTAATTTGCATGGCTAGCCTGCTACTTTCTGACTGAATGGACCATTTCCTCCAAACGAATGGAACCCTCATTCTCTGTGCTCCTCTGTAAGCTACTTCTGTCTCTCTCTCTGTCCCCACTTCACTCAGGCAGGCCACAACCCCGAGGGGAGCAGTGGACAACGCATCCTCACCTTGAATGACTCAACTTGAGATACATTGTCGACAGAGAAACTGTGGGCTACATCCAATACAGAATTTCTTCAGTTTTATTAATAGCTCTTATTAACACTCGGGGAAATTATCTTTCAGACGATTTTTGAAAGCAAGATTGCAGGGGCCAGCCCAGAGGCACAGTGGTTAAATTCGAGTTGGCGCGCTCTGCTTCAGTGGCCCAGCGTTCGCAGGTTTAGTTCCCTGTTGCGGCCGACGCACCGCTTACCAAGCCATGCTGTGGCGGCGTCCCATATCAAGTGGAGGAAGATGGGCATGCATGTTAGCCCAGGGCCAGTCTTCCTCAGCAAAAGAATAGGAGGATGGGCAACAGGTGTTAGCTCAGGGCTAGTCTTACACACACACGCACACACACAAGTTTGCAAGCTCATTATTGACTTAAGTTAGTTTTATTTAAATATTTCAAATACTCTAAATGAAAATTATTGTAGACTCATGATTGGTAAGTTATGACATTTATCATAACTTAATAGCCTTGAATATAGAAGAAATTCCTTTTGATTAGTATTTCTTTCTTTTTTTTTTTTTTTTTTGGTGAGGAAGATTAGCCCTGAGCTAACATCTGTTGCCAGTCCTCCTCTTTTTGCCGAGGAAGATTGGCCCTGGGCTAACATCCGTGCCCATCTCCCTCTACTTTATATGTGGGATGCCTGCCACAGCATGGCTTGATAAACGGTGCGTAGGTCCACACCTGAGATCCAAACCTGCGAACCCCGGGCCCCCAAAGCAGAGTGCATGAACTTAACCACTATGCTACCAGACCTGCCCCTTGATTAGTATTTCTTAATGCACGTTCTGAGAACCACCTGTATCAGAATTACCCAAGGTGCCTACTAAAAAGAGAGATTCCTTGGCTCCATCCCAACTTAGTGGATCAGAATCTCTGGGGACAGGGCGGAGGAATCTGTATTTGTGTCAGCTTCCTGGATGATGCTAAACACTGAGATTTAACAGCTACTGTTCTTCATGCTGCTTGTTCTTCTTTCACACTATGCTGGCAATTTTGGGGGGGCTGGCACCTGGTGGCAGATGATCTTGGTGGAACCACGTAGGTGCAATGTTTCTGCCATCAGTTATCCATGTGCAGAGATAGGCCCAAGTTAAAACAGTAATAGCTAACATTTATTAGGTGCTTACTGCATGCTAGGTATCCTTCTAAGCACTTTATGTATATTAACTCATTTAATTCTCACACAACCCTATGAAGAAGGTACTATTATCTCCATTTTACAGGAAACTGAGGCATAGGAGGTTAAGTAATTTGCTACAAATCACACAGCTAGGAAGTGGTCGGGGCAAGATCCAAGCCCAGCCAAGCTGGCAGAAGCCCACACTGTTAGCCAGTAGTCTAGCCAATAAAATTCTTTCATAAATTGTTAGCTGCTAACTAAAGGAAGAAATGAGTAATTATTGGATAAATAATCATAAGCAGGTTATTATTATTAGGTATATTATATAGTAAAAAGTCGAGAAACACACACCTAGCTGAAAGCTGTGGCTAGTTTGACTATTACAAATCACTATTTAATTGACACCTGACTTCCCTTCTACTCAGAAAAACTGTTCCCCTAGCTGGTCCTCAGTCTCACTACAAACTGTCTTTGCTGGATGGTAAAAGCTCACCCATCACGTTCTACTGATGTCTCTCTTAACTGGCTGTCATGGCATCAGTGCAGGGGGCTCAGCTCATGCCGAACATCTAATACCTCTTGTATTAGTTTGCTAGGGCTGCCATAACAAATACCACAGACTGGGTGGCTTAACAACAAAATTAATTTTCTTTCAGTTCTAGAGGCTGAAAGTCCAAGACCAAGGCGTTGGCAGATTTGGTGTCTCCTGAAGCCCCTCTCTTTGGCTTGCAGATGACTGCCTTCTTGCTGTGTCCTCATATGGCCTTTCCTCTGTGCGTTAGCCTCCCTGTCTCTCCCTCTTCTTATTAAGACACCAGTCAGATTGTATTAGGGTCCGCCCGTATGACCTCACTTAGTCTTAATTATCTCTTTAAAGGTCCTATCTCCAGATACAGTCACATTATGAGGTACTGGGGGTTAGGGCTTCAATATACAAATTTTGGGGGAACACAATTCAGCTCACAACACTTCCCCTGAAAGAGAGACCTTGATAATCTTAGCAAATGCCAACACAATCTATTCCTTTGTCTTTTATTTTCTGGCCAAATAGTAAAAACAGGGCAGGGTTCTCTTCCCGATTTATGTGGTCACTTTAAGAGCCAAATCATTAACGATGCAGTGAGCATTGAAATAACCTCTCATAAGCCTTGCTTTGTGACAACCTATTTCAAGCTACATTTGAGCAGAACAGGTTTGAAGAAGTTACATTCCTCACCATCTCAGACCAAATGCATGTCTATATTTTAACATAAGATTGTATCACAATGTTAGATAGAAATATTCTCTCTAGCTTTTGTGGACTATTCACATCCAGTTAAAGAAATATTGAATAAATCAAAGTAGGTCAGAAAAAAAAAATGCTCTTAAGACTTTTCCTGAAAGGCCAGATCTCTCTACAAAGACAAAAAGAAATGAGATGACCATTCTATCATCTCATCAGAATGAACACCAGAATTTTCAAAATCATATCTAAATAACTTACACATATTTCAGACATGATAAACAGTGTAGTGGGAAAGACACAGGTTTTGGAGTCAGATAGACCTGGGTTCAAAACCTGGCTCTGCCATTAACTAGCTGTGTGGCATCAGGTAATTTACTTAGCCTCTCTAAGCCTCTCTCCTCATGTGTAATATGAGGATAATACTTACCTTGCAGGGACATTGTGAAGATCAAATAAGATATTTCTAGAAAAGTACCCAGCACAGAGACTTGCATATAGCAGATAACAAATGACAGCTATGACCATTAATTACAACTTCACAGAAACCACAGTCACATGTCCTTACTTGAGAAAATAAGAGGTTGGAAACTTTATATGGGCCACTGAAATCTTTTTTGAAAATTTACCAGTCCATTAAATCCAAAAGACTGGGAACTACTTGTAATTCTCAGAATGACCCTGAATAAATTTCCTTTATGCAGGCCAGTTCTGATTGCTTCAGTTTCTGGGCATCTGGGTGGAAACTTTGACTCCTGGAGGCTGCAAGACTACTCTGGCTTCATGGTAGACCATTTATGGACGGCTTGGGAGGGTCACTATCCTGCCAAGGGGGGTATTTTGTCAGGAGATTTTGTGGATATTCTAGGGGCAAGGGTGTCCCTTGCCCCTCTTGTGTGCAGAGCCTGTTTGTACCAGAAGCTGGCCATGCCCTTTTGTTGTTCACAGTGACAGACGTGTGACAACGCAGTTGAGGGCCCTCAACAAAACAGAACTGCTCCCTAATGAATAGGCAACTGGGTCAAAGCATTTCCCGTTGACATTCCTTTCTTCCTGCAGATAATCTGCTACTTCCACCGAGCACATATTTTTGCCCATTACACAATGACTCCAGCCCAGGCCCACCATTCATATCCTGAATCCAGTCTTCCACTCATCCTCTAAGGACTGGCGATTAGAAGCTATTGTGTGGTCGCCCTGCCTGACAGCTATTGCTGTTGGGGGGAAAGGCCGGACTTCCATGAAATATCTGGGTGTTTTACAAGAAGGTGTTTGTGGTGACTTCTCAAGGCAGTGGAGCTGTCCAGGAGTGTCCCTAGGTGGGCACAGGCTGAGGGGCTGGCCAAGGCTCTGTTTAGCTCACATTGCTGTTGTAGGGGAAACACAGACCTCGTTCCCCTTCCCTTTTGCTCCATACTTAGGGCTGTTTTAAGGAGTAGTTTAAAGAATGGAGGCTGCCCCAGCAGAAGGGACAGGGGAACACAAGTGGGTCCATACAAAATGTTGGGGGCTCAATTTGCTCAACTTCTGGAGCAACCAGGGATGGCTGAAGTGCAACCTGCCAAGAGTAGCGTCCTCTGACATGCCTCTGAGATGTTCATCTGCTCACCTGGTTACCTAGGCAGAGGGAAACTGGACCACAAGAATTACTAGGGCCTTACAAATACTACCTTTTAGCTCACTGGAAACGAAATTGTCCTTCCATTGTATAAGCCTTGTTCAATTTTCAGGTATTTGACTGTCAAAGATTTCTCAGAATCCACTAAGTAGTACAGTATGGGACTGCTGGTACTTTTTTGGTGTTATCTTACTTTGATCTGTGTGATATTGCTGTCATCACTTCATAGGCTATGATTAAGTTTAGCATTTTAGTAGCTGATTGCCCATTATCTGTCTACTTACTCCCATGCTCTGGGCAGACCATTAATTTGCACATGCTGTTCCATCTGGTTGACATGCCCTTCCTCCTGCCTTCCATGCCTAATGTGTCAAGTCACTTTCTCAGAATCAGCTCAAGGGCAAGAAACTTGAACAGATTTTCACAAAAGAGGATATTCAAATGGCCAATAAACATATGGAAAGACAGTCTACCTCATTAGTAATCAGGAAAATGCAACTTAAAATCACAACAGGATACCACTGCATATCTAGTGGAATAGCTAAAATTAGAGACTGAAAATTTCAAGTTTTGGTCAGGATATGGAGCAATGAGACTCTAATACAATGCTGGTGTGAATGAAACTGGTACAACCATGTTAGAAAACTATTTGTAATTTGTTGAATATAAGCATCACCTATGATCCAGCAATTTACCTTGTAGACATATACCCAACAGAAATTCATGCACATATACATTAAAAGACTTGTACAAGAATATTTAGGAGCAGCATGATTTGTAATAACCTAATACTAGAAATAACCCAAATGACCATCAATAATAAAATGGAATAAACTGTGGCATAGTCACATAATACTATACAGCAGTGAGAATGAATGAATTACTGCTGTAGGCAACAATGTGGATGCATCTCACAAAAACACACTGTTGAGTGAAAGAAGTCAGACACTAAAGATATATGCTGTGCAATTTAATTTATTTGAAGTTAAAAAACAGGCAAAACTAACTTGTGGTGTTAGAAGTCACAATGGTGGTTACCCTTGGAGAAGAAGGAGGGGTTACTGACCGGGAGATATGAACATGGCTTTTAGGCACTGGTAATGTTCTGGATCTGAGTGATGGTTACATCCATCAAGCTTTACATTTTGGACTTGCATACCTTTCTGTACATATTTCTAATTTGAAAAAAAGTTTTTTAAAAGGTGTGTGTGGGGCCAGCCCCATGGCTTAGTGCTTAAGTGTGCACGCTCCGCTACTGGCGCCCAGGGTTCGGATCCCAGGCGCGCACCGACGCACCGCTTCTCTGGCCATGCTGGGGCTGCGTCCCACATACAGCAACTAGAAGGATGTGCAACTATGATGGAAAACTATCTACTGGAGCTTTGGAGGAAAAAAAAGGAGGAGGATTGGCAATAGATGTTAGCTCAGTGCTGGTCTTCCTCAGCAAAGAAAAGAGGAGGATTAGCATGGATGTTAGCTCAGGGCTGATCTTCCTCATAAATAAATAAATAAATAAATAAATAAATAAATAAATAAATAAATAAATAAAATAAATAAATAAATAAAAGGGGGGTGTGTGTGTCTGTGTAGAGGAGAGTCAGTTCAACAGTTGGCTCCCCCAGGAGCCATTCCTGACTCTCCTTCATCTTGGGTACCTGGCCATGGCAGAACAGAGCAGGCCAAATCTCGATCCTAGCTCTCCAACACATTGTCCATTAGTTTGTTTATCTATGCTCTGTCTGGCAGGAGATTTAAACGTGTGTGGTTTCTTATGACTCTTAGTGCCTACTTCAGAGGTGTTCAATATGTGTTGGCTGATGAATTTCCTTTTAGCTTTGTAAATAGAGTTCATCCTTGCCATATTGTTTATTGCACTTGGATATTATCAGAATTACCCAGGTGCTGTTAGCCATGTGGGCCCATATTTATTTATATAAAAGTCTACATATATTCTGTATTCATTTACAAAAACAAACTAAAGCTGTATCTGGATGACTAGCACTGAACTACATTTTTTGAGCACCAAATCAGAATTGGAATCCTAGCTACTAGACCACCAGGGAACTGTTCAGAATCTGAAATTATGCTCTGTCATCTAGAGGTGAACTATCTTGACAAGATTAATTTAGTTGATTAAATAACCAAAAATAGTAAGTTTAATTTTGTTTCATAAGAAAAGACATTAAATATGGGATATATAAATCCATCTATTTAACCTTAACCTTTCTCCCTCCCTCCTTCCTAACCTTTAAATGACATACATGCCATTTCTAAGCTGATCAGTCTACCTCACCCTAGCTTCATAAAAGGTGATTTTGCACAGCAATCCCACTGGTTTTTAATACTTAGATTGCGTCTTTACATACAGAGATTTGGGTGTGGGTGGAGGGGTTAATGAACATTCTGAGAAGGGCTAAGCCCCCCACCCAAGCCAGCTCTTGGGGCACCACAATTCTCTCACTAATATAAGCTATAAGTTCCTTGAGAACAGGATACACATTTTTTCCATCTCCTCATGACATACAGTGGGAGTTCTGTAAGTTCACTGACTGATTTTCATTCCATTAAAGACAAACATGTTTAACAGGATTTTCTTGTAACAAAATTAATCTGTAAGGAATTGTTCATTATGCAAATTTTAGGATTACAAGTTAGAAAATGTGATTCAAAGTTCTTTACAGAGCTTTTTAGAAGATGGTTATTATTTATTTCTGCAATGATAAATTACACGATCTAAAATATATTCTCTGAATATTATAATAAGAAAGCAAAGCAAACGGCTGGCCTGGTGGCATAGTGGTTAAGTTCGTCCACTGTGCTTCGGCGGCCGGGGTTTGCAGGTTCGGATCCCACATGTGGACCTACGAACCGCTCATCAAGCCATGCTGTGGCAGGTGTCCCACATATAAAATAGAGGAAGATGGGTACGGATGTTAGCCCAGGGCCAATCTTCCTCAGCAAAAAAGGGGAGGCTTGACAACAGATGTTAGCTGAGGGCTAATCTTTCTCACAAAAAAAAAAGAAAGCAAAGGTCATAGATTACGTTATGTATCATTTTGGCAGACCGGGTTTAGCAGTATATCTCTTATCATTCTACTTCCACTTTGTAGGGGGAAATGTTTATTTTTAACTGATATTTACAAATGTGGAATACAGCAATATAGAATACTGAAAGTAACATTTGCCATTAAAGGAACACAAACTGATAAAACAATATTTATGTACCTTTTACTTGAAAAGGTCAAAGTACTAAAAAGATATAAACGGCTCTTAAAGCCACACCAATATATAAATGTACTAAACTCTCTTGCGTTCTTACTAATCTTGCAACCATAGATAAATGTCTAAGCTGGTTAATATTTATCTTCTTGATCTGATTCTTTATTTCTATTTCTCCTATTCTTTGCTATTCATGAAGTTTACAATCAGCCATATTTTTAAAATAGACCTTTCATTATTCCCAGATCAAACTGGGATTATATGTGATTATACATGATTCTTGCAAATTCCCAAGAATTAACTAGAGGGGTTCTCTAGAACTTGGAAGATCAGATCCTATTTAAACAGCTACTGATAATGAAAAATTACGGCATCAATTTAACTAAATTAGAGTTTCCTTAAACAATGTTAAAACAACAGTTTCCTTTGGTCATTTGAATTTAACTCCTTTGCCATTAATTATAACTCTCATTAGCATTGAGGGAAACCAACCATCATCACTCAGTAAAGAAAAGAACAAATTTAAGAGCCAGCCCTGATGGCCTAGTGGTTAAATTTCAGCGTGCTCTGCTTTGGTGGCCTGGGTTTGCTTCCCGGGCGTGGAACCACACCACTCGTCTGTCAGTAGCTATGCTGTGGTGGCAGCTCACATAGAAGAACTAGAAGGACCTACAACTAGAATATACAACTATGTACTTTTGGGTTTTGGGAAGGGAAAAAAAAATTTAAGTATCTATTGATAAAGTTAGCAAATATTTACATTAATTTAAACTTGGATAATTAATTTAGGAGATTTTAAATATTTAGTTGATGAAAAATTAAATAAAAACAAGCAAGCGAACAACCCCCCTCACCTTTGAAAAAAAAGAAAGAAAGAAAAGGAATGAAGAGAGAAGGAAAGGAAACTCTGTGCGAATTCATCTTAATGAATTATTTCATAGATGTTTAATACTCTCTTTTATTAATTTGTTTTATATATAATTGACCATGCTTTGTGCCCAGGTAAAGTTTTTTTTTTTCTTTTTAGGATGGAGTTGGGTCATTTTAATAAAAGCTATAAATAAGTTATTAAAATTTGCATGCTTGTCTTCCCTAATTAGGAACACAAAAGAGGTAACAAACAAATCTGTTATATGAAAGAGAAATGATCAGGTACAATATTTTGCTGTGGATTACTAGTCACAGTAATCTGCATTAAAATTCATTAATAAAATGCTTTTATAACATTAAAGGATTTGAATTAACATTGCATACTACGTAAAAGAGACTAAATACGAAAAAGTGCTCAATAACCAGAAGGCTTGCCTACAAAAGGAATAAATGACTTGCTAAATGGGTGACATCATCATACTAGTAAAACCATAGCTTCCATTTAAGAACATTTTATGTACAGGAATGCTAACAGGTTATGTCTGCTATTCATTCCAGCAACAGTTATTTCTCACCTGTGTTTCCCAATCTTGCCTTTTTCGTTTGTTTTGATTTGCCCTTTTTAAATATTATCATTTTGGCCTATTTTAAATATCTTCTTTCCCTCAGAAATTCCGATTCAGGAAGGCCCAAGTTGCAACCTGGGAATCTTTTTAAACCACTATTTTCCACCCCACACACACTCGCCCACCACTGTAGGTAATTTTTAAAATTAGACAAGTCTAGGAAGCACTATTCTACACTAATCCAGAGAGATGGGTAGCAAAGTGCTGTCAATTCTGCTTTTATTTCTAAACTCCAAACCAGACAAAAACATCAATGTAGAGGATTTTATTAGCTTCATTACAAGATTCAAAATATTTTAAGAAGGACATTTAAGGACACACATCCAGAAAAAGTTCTCATATACACCATCCTCACCTTTAATAAATGAAGACACTCATTTTTATTAATCACTTTATATAACATAATTATCTTTTACGAAATTTATCTACAAGATGATATAGAATAAGACATTTTCAAATTGCTGTCAGAGACAGAAATAAAAGAGGAGATACATATACAATGAATAACTTTATAACTTTTGTTTCACAGGCCTTCTATGTCAAAAAAGACAAATTTTCATTATTTTCAGGACCACAAGGATAGCTATAATTTAAATCTGTAATATTTCACATTAAATGGCACGAGTCCAAGCTGCAATTTCCAAGCAAGTGGTGGTTTAGTTCACAAGCTTGAAAAGAAATGGTAGCTTATTCCACGCAAAAAGTAATGTGTAACTTTACGTATCTTACATAACGCTCTTCATAACTAAGAACTAACCTCCAGAGTAGTATAAAAATCCATAAAAGCTTAAAAATAAAGTAGGTTCTAAATAAGAATGCAAACAAATATCTGTCTTGAAAAAATGAACGCTTCCATTGCCTTTATTTTTCCCCTTATATTCCATATTTTAAAAGGTAAAACTGAGGTCCTTAGCTAATTCATCAGTTGACAGCAGTTCAGGGGGTTATTTTCATCATTAGACTATTATCAGGCTGAGCAGGGCTGATCTTTATCAACTTCTTTGGTTTCAAAGCTAGGAATCACAGGAAAAGGGCCAAAAAATGTTTTCTTCAACATGTGAGATGCACTTAAGTAGTCTGTCCATACAGCCTTAACCCACTACTCTTCTGAAGTGAACACCATTCACACAGTGGGCAAACTTCTGCTTATTCAACGCCTTAAAATTAGCTTTAAAACTGGAAACCTCCAAAATACACACCTTGATTGTTTACACGTATTCTTCATGAATGTACTAAATACTCTAGGGATTTTCTTTCAAGCTCTTTGTGTCTAACAGTATACATGATTCAGCCAAACCCATGTTAAATATTTTTTCCCACCTACTACCCTGGCTACACCAGCTAACTATGCACATCTCACAAAACCACCTTTCAAAATGCAGAGAATTACAAGCAAGGAGGTAGACTTTTCTAAATATAGTCCCATCATGTTTATTTTACACTCATCTAGTAGGTCACTAGCGGCAGCCAACAACTATGGACACTTAAAAAAAAGCACCTCTCAAAGCAAAACCAAGGGGCGCCTGACAGCTCAGCCATCTACCTGTTGAACCTGGGCCACCGCTCTCGACAACTGCCAGATCCCAGCTTCTACGACCTAGAAATGCTAATGATTGATTTTTTTTTTTTTTTTTTTAGTTGTTTGCTAATCTTTCTTCCCACTCTCTATTTCTTTCAGGTCGTTTCTGCAGAGCCGAAGGAGCCGCAGGAGCCGCGAGCTCCTCCGCCTGGCTGGTTGCAGCAGCGATGCGGGGCGGGGTGGGCCGGGCGGCAGCCTCGCTGCAGCGGACAGAGGTCATCGCAGGCCGGGCGGAGAGGCAAGGAGCCCTCCCGGGCCAAATTTACTCACCTAGGGTCCGGAGAGGCGATGGGGTGCGGGCTGTTCGCCCAGCCCGGGGATCCAGATCCGAGGAGGAGGGACGCAGTGGCGTCGCGGCGAGGGGGGCGTTAAGCAGGAAAACGTATTACCAAAGCCGGGGATGCGGAGCCGAGAAGGAGGTTGCAGCCTTCTCCTCCAGAAACGGAAGAGGCGTGGGAGGAGGAGGAGGAGGAAAATGCGCAGGAGGAGGTGGACGGGCGAGGGAGGCTAGCAGAGGGGCGCCAGGCGTCTGGCCGCAGGCTCAGCCCGATGGCGAGGGGCGGGGAGCGCGGCGGCGGTCATCGGAGGGGAAGGCGAAGCCGGCTGGCGCGCTGCCTCGCTCCGCCCTGGATCGCAGACCTCAGCATCCGCCGGGCCGCCGCCCCCGCCTCTCCCCCGGGACCGCGGCGTGGAAACGCGGTGACGCCTCGAGGCTCCCGGGTTGGGCGAGGGCATCCCACGCCTGCCGGAGCCAGGCGTTTGCGACGTCACAAGTGGAGCGTGATGATTAAGAGGGGAGTGCCAAGAAGAAAAGGGCTCTAGGGTCACCTAATCCACTGTTTTTGTTCTTTTCTTGTAGCCGCCCACAAATTCGTTTTTAGAATCTTCCTCCTCCATTCTTCCCCACTCTTTTTTGGGGATTACGGGTTTCACGGACGGGTTGGCAGCTGTGAAGATGGGCTTGCTGCCGGTGGCAATGGGGTCCCATTGTTCTAATAGAAATGTCAAGTGGGCTGGTTGTTCTTCAAACCGTAGCAGTGTCTCCTGGGCGCTTACCTTACGAGGTGTGGGCCACCTTGACAGGAAGCACATCATGGGTAGGGAACTCCTCTCTTCAACCCTTTAAACTGTGGTACTTAGTGTTCCTTAAAGATGGTTTTGGATGGTGGGTGGGGATAGGAAGGGGAGATGATGGGGGGAAGGGTAGAAATTAAAAAGGGCAATATAAAGTTTTGCGTGCAGAGGCCTGGCAGCTGGCCCAGCAGGCTGAATGTTGTTTGTGAGTGCACTGGGCCTTCTAAAGCAGTGCTTCACACACCCTTTCACTTCATGGCACACCTAGGAAATAACCATGTCTGCAAGGCCCAGAATGGGGTAAACAGAAGAGGCGGGAGTGGCTGGGCCCTTCCACCTGGAGGGCCAAGGAGACCAATATCTACATACTTGTAACTCATTCCATGATATGCAATTGGAAGCTCTGCTTAGAGTTCCAGCTGGCAGGTTTTCTCATCTACATTTTCCCAAACCACCCAAGACTGGCTCCTAAGTGGTCAACACTTCAGTCCTCAGGGCAGTGAGGAACCACCAAGACAGAAGCCTGGGGCAATACTCAACTTGTCATACTCCAGGAAGTGGTGCTTAAAACTTTACAGCTCCCACAGTGAACTCATCTTTCTGCTCCCAGCCTGCTTCTGTGGTCTCTAACTTGAGACAGCTCCACTCGCCAACCCCATCCCATTCCCCTGCTTTCGCTCACTAGCAAGTGTGCTTGACTCTATCTTCTCTGTCAGATTCATCTTTTGGGTCCATCCCCGTTGCTGCTGTTTATTAATTAGTCTCATAATTGTATCTATGACAGCAAAATCAAGAAACAGTTTAAACATGATATTTAGAAGTAAAGAGGCAGATACCAGAAGAAATAATTAGGGGTGAAAGAATTTGCCTTTAGGGAGCAGGAATTTAGGGAGGGGAGGCTGGAGCAGGGGACTGCCATTTTTGTGACGTTTTTCATACTACGATATGAATCTAGTCCATTTTCCACTTTGCTACCATAGAGATCATCCTACATCACACATCTCAATGGGTTTCTTGCTTGCCTAAACGCCTTCATTGGCTGCCAATCTCTGATAAGATCAAGAGCAAGCTCCTGGGCATGGCTTTCAAGGCCCATCTCCCCCTCCCATCTGTCAACCCTGCCCCTCACACTTGACACCTCATTTTACCACACCACATCTAGTTTCCTAAATGCACAAACTTGTTTCATATGTTTGTACCTTTATACATGTTATTTCTTTCGCCTAGGGTATTCTCTGGCTGCTGTAATAGCTAATGGCACTATGCTAAGTGCTTTTTGTGTTTTATGGCTGTTCATTCTTACCTCAACACTATGGTATTACTGTTATCTCCACTTAATAAAGAATAAAACTGTAACTAGAGAGGTTAAGTAATTTACTCAAATACGTAGTATGTGGTGAGGCCAAATTGGAACTTAGCAATATGACTCATATTATATTACCTATTCATGCTTTAAAAACCTTTCTCAGACACTAAATTGGAGCAGGATTAAAAGATTTAAATTTTTTAAAAGTCCTCAAAGTGCAAGGAGAAAATATAAGTGAACTGCTTTTAATCTCAAAGCAAGCTTGGAACAAAGGGCAAAATTACAGAGAAAAAGTGACAGATCTGACCATAGAATTTTTAACTTCTTTCTTCAAAAAGACCCACAGAAAAAAACTAAAAGACAAGTAAAAATTATTTAAACATTGGTAATATATATGAAAGATAAGAGAGTAACATCCTTATTTAATAAAGAGATCTTACAAAGAAAATATAAATATCTTGTTTAAAAAAATGGGCAAAAATGTAAATTACTTAAGTCATGAAAGAAAAATGTAAATGGTCAAATATATTTTTAAGGGAAGTGAAAACTTAAAACAATAATGCACTGTCAAGGTGACTGAGAATAAAAGAATACTCAGAGGTAGTGATTTGGGCCAGAGACCTTTGAAGCAGGATGCATGGTGAATGACCAGGCTCAGTACTGAGAAGGGCATAAACTGCTTCAGTGTTTCTGGAGGGCAATTTGGCAGAATGCAGTAAAAGCCTCAAAAATGTTCACACCCTTTGACTCAGAAATTACATTTCTGGGAATTCATAATACACGGATTGACAAATGTTTTCCATAAAAGCCCAGATGGTAAACACTTTAGGCTTTGCAGGCCACATATGTCTCTGTTGCTTTTCTTCTTTGTGTGTGTGCTTTTTTTAACCCTTAAAAAATATGAAAGCTATTAACTTGAGGTCTGTAGAAAAACAGGCTGTGGCCTGAAATTTGCCTGAGGGCAGTAATGTGGATAAAAAGTACACTACAAGGAAGGTCATCACAGTGCATTCAGTAATAAAGAAAAAAGAAAGCAAACTAAATGTCTGAGGCTAGAAATTAATTACAACCAAATATGAGGAAACAAGTTTTTAAAAAGTTTTGAAAAGTTACAGAATGATATTTATTGCATGAAATAGTATGCATGATTTAGTAAGTGGAAAAATACGTTCACAAAAAGATATCTCTGTTATCATCCCCTATACAACGTAATCGTGTGTATATATGCATAGAAAAAGATCTGGAAAGATAAACACACGAAGATGTTGATAGTGGTCTTGGGGTGGGGTGCGATTGTAGATATTTGGTTTTTTGTTGTGTGTATGTGTTTCCTTTAATGAATATGTATTGTTTTTGTAATAAGTTTTTGTAATAAGCAAAAATACAAGAAACTTCTTGGGCAACAACAAAGCACCTTAGTTGTCAATGTAAGAACATCTTCCCTGAACCCACTCTCCCTGGTGGAGTTGGTCTCTCTCTCTTCTGTGCTCCCTGAACATATAATGGTCTTTTGAGTACCATTATTTACTTAATTGGAGAATGGTTGATACCATCTTTTAGTTAAGCATTTCCTATATTGGACATTTCGGTTTCCAACATTTCACTATTATAAGTATGTTGGTTATTTTCTCCTTGCTGTCTGCCAGATCCATTTTCCATCCTTCCCTGGTAAACTCTGTGCCTCGGAAGGCAAAACTTTCTCGACTATTCCCTCTGGGCTCTCTTGCCATCTGGCTTCCAGGTAGGATTGACCAATGGGTGACATCAACAATAGATTGGATGGTAGAAAAAGAAAAGTTTGGGTTATTTCTTCTCACCTCTTTTCCTGATTTGGACCTCCTGATTTTGGCTTCTGCAAGGCAGCGTCCCCTCCACTGCTCTGCTAATTTGATCTCCTCCCCTTATACTTTCAGTCCTGGCAGTAGTAACAGCTTCTTACTGTTGCAAGAGCCTGGGTACCTCCATGTCTCTTGTCGTCTCCATGTCATGTTGCTTCCCTTTACCCAACCCTAAACCTAACCCGGAACTTCTGTAAATAGTTCCTTCAATAAAATCTCTTCTGTTGAAATCTCTGAGTGGAAGTTGGTTCCTGTTAGGACAGACTGATATATTAAAGAACACTGGGGAACATCATAGAACACAAGTCTTTTATTTCTTATGCAACAGGCCCTGGATATTCTCAGATTTTACCTCTGAGCTTTTGACTATTTGCAAAGTAATTATAGAATGATTTACAAGTTTCCTGAAGCAGGAATTTGAATTACCAACTGTGAGGCCCGTGTTTGGGAATGTAGCACTCTGACTATTGTTCTCCACTTCTCCAGCAGTTTTTGAGAAGTAACACTCCATTGCATTAAATTGAAGAAATCATATACTACAGTATAGTGGTGGTCAAATTTTGATGTTTTCAGTGGAATCTTTAAGAAAATATTCTTATATCAAGTCAACATATAAATGAGATAAAAGTCACACGCAGAGTTAGGGGAAACTTCTTCCTCATCTTTGAGGCAGACTTTGGGACACCCTGCAGAATCCAAGGGCTCCTTGGAACACAGTTTGAAACCACAGATTTGGAGAGTCCAAGAGTCTAGGAGATATATTCTTGTAAATATCAGGGGTCTATTGTATTTCTTTAGGTTGGATTCCTAGAATTACATGGTCAACAATGTGACTTTGCCAATTGCCCTTCAAAACACTCCTCACTGTGAATGATGGTGCCTATCTCATTACCGCATCAATTATCAAATACACACAAATAAAAAACCTCTCCTCATTTCTCATCATAGTTTTAATTGCATTTTTGTTATTAATGAGAGAATTTTTTTTCATGTCCACTTGGTCGCCATTTATATTTCCTTTTCTCCTCTTCCTCCCCGCCCTTTTTAGCTGCCTTTTCATGTTTGACAATTTCTCTGTTCATTCAATATGTGTTAATTCCTTGTATTGCATCTGGGCATTATGCTAATGGATATAAAAGGTAAACAATACAGTTATGCCTCTGCCCTCACGGAGCTGACAGACTAGCAATATTGTAGTCTTGTTATTTATCTTATTTAATTCAATTAACATTAGAGTAAGTATGGCAACGCTTTGTCACATTTGTTATGAATAATTTTCTTAGTTTGCCTTGTAATTTTATTGAAGGGTTTTTATTATTTACAAAATTTAAAATTTTCTATGTTGTTAAATCTATGGATCTTTGTTTTTATGCCTAGGAAATTCTTTTTAAACCAAAGCAATATTCACTTATATTTCTCCTAATATTTTTACTATTTGATTCTTAAGATTTAAGTCTTTAATAATCTGGAAGTTATTTTGAGAAGCTCTAAATTGATTTCCTCCCCAAATATCTAGCCAATTTTTCTGACAGCGTTATTGAACAAACATCTTTTTCCCACTAATCCGTGATGACCAATGCATCATATGTTAAGTTCTTTTATGCACTAAGGCCATATTTCTGGGTCCTCTATTTTCTTTCATTTATCCTCCTTTGGATTACTGTGCCAATGGCATAGCTTTTTAATAGCAATATGGTAACTCTCCCCCAAAATTCACTTTTTCAAAATGTTCTTAATATTTATGCTTTCAGATGAAATTTATTAACTATGTCTAATTGACTTTTTTTCTGGTTATAAAATTAATGCCATGTGAAGAAAAGTTTGTGGAAACTCTGAAAAAATGTGAAAAAATATAAAGAAGGAAACAAAACTCACCCCAAATAATACAACTGTTAACATTTTCGAGTATAACTTTCTATCCTCTCTCTGTTTGTATGTGTGTATTATTTTTACAAACATTACTAAACATATTGTTTTGTAAACTGTTGTTTAATCATCATATATGAGTATTTTGCCACATTACCAAATATTCCTTTGAAATATGATTTTTTAATGACATTAGCCAAGGCCTCTAGAATAAGGGTCAATAGTAGCAGCGTCAGCAGGCAGCTCTCACAGTCTTTCTAGACTCAGTCATATCCTTTACTCAGTCATATTAAACTAGCATTGAAGTCACCAATTGCTGTTACATAGATCAACATTGCACAGCTGTCACTGCCACACCTCATAATTTGAAATCAGTTGCTGGAAACCTGAAGTTGGGTTTAACTGTAGTTCACTGGGTTACAATGAGTTTTGCAGCATTTGCCACCTACATCTCTTCTGTTAGGCATATGTAACAAATGATTTGACCATAGGATAACAAATACAGGAAAATGTGGGTTACCCACACAAGGACTAGATTTGAATTGATTTAGTTGTAAGAGATTCCTAGCACCATATTGCACAATCTTATATTTGTGTTCCTTTAAATCATTAACTTAATATAAATCATTTATACTTGCCTTAGAAAAGATTGAATAACTCTCATGAAAACAAAGCATATCTATGATTTTTAAAAAAGATCTGGGAAGGAATCCTTAACATTTGTTATAAAATATTTAAAGCTCTGAGTTTTTCTTAAGTTACCATTGCAAGTTTATTAAACTATATAAACTAGGGGGAGTTGAATGTAGTATTGAGGACTACAAGTAGCTGAGATATCACAAGCAAAGGATACACTTCTAGAACAAGTCATGCAGATATATTTATAGTCACTTCCCAAGGCATGGGAGTATAGGCTTCTCTCTAACAAGGTTTCACTGGGTCTGAGTATTTATCTTTATTCTATCACACTCTACACACACACACACAGTGTACATATGTTAAACTTCATAAAAGGGGAATTATCTTTTTCTCACTTACCTTTCCACAGAAATGTTGCTTACTGAATTCCCAGATGTAAAATATAGTAAATGTCAAACCCTTGAAGTATACGGATTCTTAGGATCTGAGTTCCCTTCTGTCTGAAGTGAATTAAAGGCTGGAAATCTGAGAGCAAAAAGTTCAGGGAAGGGACGCTGGATTGCCTTCCCCTGCGCCTCATCTGAACATTCCTTAGTAAAGGGCCCAGCCCAGCCCAGCCACTGCTGATTAGGTGTAGAGTTCTCTGCTGTGCAGTACAAAGGTTACCCTCTGGAGCAGGCGTATTATCAATGAGTCACTTCCGTCAATTCTTAAACTTTCCTGAATATTTTCTCGTTTATTTTAGCTATCCATAGAAAACCCTAAAATCAACTAATTGTTGGATCCTCCCTGATACTCTAGTTTGTAAAATCATTTTATTGCATACTTTCTTTTCTCGAATATTTACATTCTGATTGTTTATTCCTTTTGTGTGTTTTGCTTAGGAATAAGTTTGCCTACTTTATTTTTAGAACTGTTAATTTTGTATTCTACCTTTTTGATGTTATTCGGCAAATATGAAAATGAAATTAATTTCGTAGGGTATAGTGTGTTAAAAGTCTTTTAATTTCTTAAGCATTCAAAAATAGAACTTTACAAGTCTTCTTTGAAGCGTCTAATACACAGAATCAAATTCTTTTCCTAAACCACACCCATTGTGTTGCCTCCACACCTCACATTACCAAATCATTCTGGTAAAAACTTCAGCCAACAAGAGACCGGAAAGGCAAGAGGAGACAAGAAGTAGATCTCTCATGTGCTGATTATACTGTGTTTTTAATTCGTTAAGTAACTTCCTTCTGTGATATATAAAGTGTCTCATTATTTAGGTA
The DNA here is from genome assembly GCF_057802395.1 of Ceratotherium simum simum. Classification (NCBI taxonomy): domain Eukaryota; kingdom Metazoa; phylum Chordata; class Mammalia; order Perissodactyla; family Rhinocerotidae; genus Ceratotherium; species Ceratotherium simum. The sequence goes on along the minus strand of NC_141908.1, from coordinate 67,683,545 downwards.
ATATTTGGAGACATACTAAATATATTTAAGCATAAGGGACTGTACTATTACTCCTAATACCTTACAACAAAAAAATAATTTTAGCTTTCAAAATGCCATCACACAATGAATCTTTGATCCTAAATTCTTTTCACGAGTTTTTTTAATAGAATATTCTGACACTGAAATGTTTGCTTATTGTGATTAGTCTCAAGTTTCCACAAATGAAATGTGATAAATGGAAAGAAAACATTGGAAAATTAGAACATATACATGTCTCCTGGTTGTATTTTTTATTGTACTTATTTCACATAGTTTCTTTCTTTATGCACATCTTCCCCCTCTTTTTCCACAAGAAAAGTTAAATATATTACCTGACATATATGGTTAAATTTTATCTTGGAAACAGCAACAAATGCGGTTCAGCAGATGCTTCTGCGAGGACCAAGGAGTTAAATGAAAGTTGCAGACCATTGCTTGATATCAAGATAAGGAAAAAGAAGTGAATTCCCAGTCACCATTCACTTCTCCACTGCCATGTCTGGTCTCCCGCTCTCCATCCCTTTAGATAGTCTTATCTTCTGGGTGAGTATGGAGGTTTTGACCTCAACATACTCCAAAGTCTAGGAGAACAATCAGCATTCAGCAGCAGCTGTCTCTAATTTGTTGTTGTTTTTCCTGTTAAAGTCAAACTTAAGACTTGAAAAAAAGAAATCTTGAATATTACCATTTACCATATACCTTTCATAGCATTAACCTGCCTCATCCACTTAGAATCTTAAAAAGACATACCAAATGTCTTGCCTTCTGCTATCTTTTTGCTCTAAGTGACTCTTGTGCTCCTAAACGTAGGCGGAAATTATACAAGTTTCAATTGATTTTGCCACTAATATCATGGGATGAGAATTTTCTCTTTCCTTAGCTCTTTCTTTATCTTCCATCAGGAAAGCCAATAGGACATTAATAGTAGAAAGCCTCACCAACAAACACCAGAACAATATAAAAGTGATGCTGGAAAGGACTCAAAGTTTTCCCATATGAGGGGAAAAACATACTATCTTGACACTCATTTGATTTTATTTGTGTTCTCCATAATAAATATCAAATTTTAAGGAATCTAACGTTCATCAAAGGGAAGTGTATGCATACTTTACAACAAATTTTAATCTACTTACATATTATTATTGCTATGTACACATGTACACATACATACAAACAATTCTAGGGAAACCCAGAAGAGTTTAAAGGCCATAATTATTACAAAAGATCTTCCTGATTACACAGTTCCCTGTGGGACTTGCTAACATCACAGAATTTGTAACTCAATTTACCGTATTTGGTAGGATAGGTCAGTTTACTCATTTGGGGATGTTTTAGTGGTAATTTTAAATATTTATTGCTAAAATGAGGTCATCAAGACTGTATCTATATAATATGCATGTTAGAAAATAATGAAGATAATTTAACATTGCATATTAGAAATATGCCCATTATTAGAAACATACAAATAGACATTGTACTATTACTATGTACCAAGGCTTATGTTCTTTGAAAATACAGTGCAAAGTCTTTATAATATCAGTGTTATTTCTTAGGTTGTGTCTGTGTTATGTATATATTTTTGTTTTAATTATTAAGGACTCGGGCCGGCCCCGTGGCTTAGCTGTTAAGTGCACGCGCTCTGCTGCTGGCGGCCCAGGTTCGGATCCCCGGCGCGCACGGACGCACCGCTTCTCCGGCCACGCTGAGGCCGCGTCCCACATACAGCAACTAGAAGGATGTGCAGCTATGACATACAACTATCTACTGGGGCTTTGGGGGGAAAAATAAATAAATAAAAATCTTTAAAAAAAAATTATTAAGGACACAATTTGGCATGCAATATATCCAAATCAGGCAATGTATTAAAGCTTTTTTCTAGGAAATCTGATCTGGAAGGACTACCTTACAGAAAGACATAAGCCTTTCAATCTTCTTTGATGCGATATATTCATCTCCTGGTGACAACTCAATGTAGTAAAGAAAAAACTTGTCCAAAAGGGAATTACCTATAAAGAAAAAGACAGTAGGTTTTGTGTAATGTTTTTTATTTCCTCAAAAATCACTTTTATTTTTGTTATAAAACAATTATCTATTCTCAAGATAAGCAATAGAAAATATAAATAATTTGAGAGAAGTAGTAAGTCTCTCTTATTTCCACCACCACCCAAGGATAACCACTGTTAATATTTTGGGTAGATATTCTTCTAGAATATTTCTGTGCATATATACACACTTTTTTTTCCTAACAGAAACCATCTTTGTTTTAATTAATAAAATTTCCTATTTTATTAATGCTCCTATCTTTATCAGCTGCTATTTGAATCAATACTCTCAGCATGGATACTGATTGATGATCTGACAAATAAGCCATCATTGCCTGCCAAACCCACATAATTTTGGAATCCATGCACATCCCCAGTATGCAAAGAGATGATTAAACCCCATGGCCTCTTGATTCAAGGTGGCCCATTCATAGCTCAAAAAAGTTAAATAAGGCTAATCAGAGTGCTCTGCTGAGTTCAGAAAATAAGAAACAGATTGGCCAGTTAGCAAGTGTGACAAAAGCAAAATAAATAAGTAAATAAATAACTACTTAAAAGCCATATTGTGAGATGATGTCATGAAGTAGAGTTGGGATCAGACGAGCCAAGGCAAGTCAATACCTCTTTAAGGTGAAGTTAGTATGAAGTGCAAAAAAGATATAGGAAGGGGTATGGGGAGCCAGATATGTTTTCTCCGATCCACTGGCCATGCTTCAAAGTGATACTGATATAATTCTAATCTGATTATGTCATATTTCTGCTTAAATACCCTTAAAGTTTGCTTCATAGGCCCTTTGTGATCTGATCCCACCCTACCTTTGCAGTGCCATTATCAGAATGCTGGAGTCCCATGTTTTGCTCCATCTATGCAGAGTTTTTCTATATCTAAAACATTTACTTCTTTTGAGAAGACTTCTCTGGTTCCTAGACTATGACAGGTGGTCCTACTACTTGCTTCCATAGCACCATGTAACCTCCAAGGCTGTAGGGCCCAACACCTAACACAGCACCTGGATCACAATAGGCCCTCAAGGACTTGACAACACCAAGAGAAAAGCAGACATTCCACAAGTCTGCATGAGATTCCATATGGCCAAGGAGAGAGAGAGAGAGAAGAAATGGCACCCACATGTGGCTCAACCTCTAAGGGTTTTCAGATCCAATTTTGGTCTATGTGATCCTTTCAGTAACTCTGCTATAATGAAGATGATCCAGTCCTGTTTGCTGGGTTGAACACAACGATTAGCACAAGTGCACAAAAGGGCAAGTGTAAAACTCAAAATATTGAACAGCTGTGGTACACTGCAGTGCTGTGAGGGCAACTCTAGGCATGCCAGCCTGCAGCAGGCAGTCTCAGCCAAGGGAGGAGCAACCTGATGGGCACCAGGCAGATGCCTTCTGATACGCAATCACTATTGCCCGGGTTATATCTTCCCTAAAAGGACCTGGCCCACTGTGAACACATGGGGATATGGTCTAGTGTAGATAACTGTGGCCAACTGGCTGGGGTACCAGGTTGGTTTCGTCAGCAGTGCCTACCTGGAGCTCCTTGGGGCCAGAGTGACTGGGTTGGCTGACAGTGGGTAGTGGGTGTCTACTAATTGGGTTTTCAATATCTTAACAATCATACAGCCATACTGATGGCTACTCACTTGTGGAAGGCTTATTGAACTTGCTTTGTGTATTCAGCACAAGGGAAGAGAAAGGATCCAGATTTCATTACTCAATCTTGGTCATCTCCAAAACCTTGGGGTCCATAAAGCCACTCATCCATGCTTATAATACATGGTAGAACATGGTAAATGCCTTAAGAGAAGGGCTGTTGGGTCAAAGGCCCCACAGTATCCCATACTGCCCACCTTGTTCCATATAAGAAAGGGTGTTGATACCCTTTTGGGATCCATAAGTTGAGATCAACATTGTCTTCTGGAGTCATTGGGTCAAGGTCTTTTTTCTGCACTTCTTGTTAGTCATAGTCAAGTGATGCCTTATTTCTTGGCCTCCGATTATATGACCCAGTTTCTTTTGTTGGGGAAGACACCTGGGACTTCGAGTAGGTGGTCTACGTTCTGTGCATCCTGCAGTTGGCCCTGGCCAAAGGGGTACACTGAGACCACCACACTCACAGCCTTGAGGTAGGGACCAATGAGATCGTTGTAGGCCAGGATCTTGCACTAGGGCTTTGGCAAAGAAGAACACTGGTGTCAGAACGCTCTTCCCACTTTGCAAAGTTTTGGGAAATTCAAGTGTGAAAAGAAGGTGAAATAGGCAGGCTTCGGCACCCTTCCAAGGGGTGTGAAAGAAAGGGGTAGAAGGTTGAGACTTAAGACTTTCAATATTTCATTTCTTTTTATTGCTAAATAATATTTCATTGTATGGATATACTACTTTAAAAAAAGTCAATCAGGGCCGGCCCGTGGCTTGGCGGTTGAGTGCACGTGCTCCGCTGCTGCTGGCGGCCTGGGTTCGGATCCTGGGCGCTCGCCGATGCGCCGCTTCTCCAGCCATGCTGGGGCCGAGTCCCATATGCAGCAACTAGAAGGATGTGGAACTATGGCATACAACTATCTACTGGGGCTTTGGGGGGAAACATAAATAAAGTTTAAAAAAAAAATGTTAAAAAAAAAAAGTCTATCAGTTGATAGACATTTGGGTTATTTCCACTTTTTGGCTATTATGAATAATGCTGCTATAAATATTTGTGTGGACTATGTTTTCTTTTCTCTTGGCTGTACATCTAGGAATGAACTTGCTAGGTCTTATGGTAATTCTATGTTTAATCCTTTGAGGGGCCGGCCCGTGGCTTAGTGGTTAAGTGTGTGCGCTCCGCTACTGGTGGCCCGGGGTTCGGATCCTGGGCGCGCACCGACGCACCGCTTCTCCGGCCATGCTGAGGCCGCGTCCCACATACAGCAACTAGAAAGATGTGCAACTACGACATACAACTATCTACTGGGGCTTTGGGGAAAAAGAGGAGGAGGACTGGCAATAGATGTTAGCTCAGAGCCGGTCTTCCTCAGCAAAAAGAGGAGGATTAGCATGGATATTAGCTCAGGGCTGATCTTCCTCACACACACAAAAAAATCCTTTGAGGGACTGCCATACTTTTATTTTGAAATGGCCACACAATTTTACATTCCCATCAGCATCGTATGAGGATTCTAATTTCTCCACATCTTCATCAACACTTGTTATTATCTGTCTTTTTGATTATAGTTATCCTGGTGGGTATGAAGTCATATCTCATGAAGTTTTTGATTTGCATTTCCCTGATAGCTAATCATGTTGAGCATCTTTTCGTATGATTATTGGTCATTTGTATATCTTTGGAGAACTGTCTATTCAGATCTGTTGCCCATTTTTTAATTGGCCTATTTGTCTTTTTTATTACTGAGTTCTAACAGTTCTTTACATACTCTAGGTACAAGCTCCTTATCAAATATATCATTTGCAAAATTTTTTCCCATTCTGTGGATTGTCTGCAACTAGAATTCTTTTTTTTTTTTCCTAAGGAAGAGTCACCCTGAGCTAACATCTGTTGTCAACCTTCCTCTTTTTTTGCTTGAGGAAGATTTGCTCTGAGCTAACCTCTGTGCCAGTCTTCCTCTATTTTGTATGTGGGTAGCCACCACAGCAGGGCTGATGAGTGGTGTAGGTCTGAGCCTGGGATCTGAACCTGCAAACCCAGGTTCCGAAGTGGATCATGCCAAACTTAACCACTACACCATGGGGCCAGCCCTACAACTAGAATTCTTAATCCAAAATGATATAAACACTTTTGAAAAAGGTCTTGTGTTCCATGATTTGCCCAAGGTTGTGAAACTAGTAGCGTGCTAGAGACAGGACAGGACTGACCACATAATTTGCAGGGCCTAGTGCAAAATGAAAATGCAGGGCCTCTTGTTCAAAAATTATTAAGAGCAGAGCATTAAACCAAACACAGGGCCCTTCTATGCATGGGACCTTGTGTGACACATGTTGTAAGCACGTGAAGCTAGAGGGACAGGGAAGATTTGAACCTCGGGCCAAGCTCTTTCCAATAAAATGCTGGGTCAGATGATTTGTACGTTTATTGTGCACACTGAATGAGACATGATGGCGATGTCAGATGGTGATGTCAAATAGCGATGTTCCATAGCCATTTAAAAACTGGATTTTTGAGCCAGCCCTGATGGTCTGGTGGTTAAAGTTCTGCGCTCTCACCCTCTTGGCCCAGGTTCATTTCCTGGTCTCAGAACCACAACACCCGTCTGTCCAATGCCATGCTGAGGCGGTGGCTTACATAGAGAACTAGAAGGACTTACAACTGTGATATACAACCACGTATTGGGGTGCCTTGGCAAGAAGGAAAAAAAAAAAAAGAGGAGGATTGGAAACAGATGTTAGCTCAGGGTGAATCCTTCCCTGCCAAAAAAAAAAAACCCCTGAATTTGCAAAGAAAAAACTACTTATCCTTCAAAGCTCAATGTGTGATACTTTCTCCAAAGGTCTTAGCTAGAATCTCCACAATATTCTAAGGAATTACTCTTCTTTTTTTTTTTTAAAGATTTTATTTATTTATTTTTTCCCCCCAAAGCCCCAGTAGATAGTTGTATGTCATAGCTGCACAGCCTTCTAGTTGCTGTATGTGGGACACGGCCTCAGCATGGCCGGAGAATCGGTGCGTTGGTGCGCGCCTGGGATTCGAACCCGGGCCACCAGCAGCAGAGCGCGCACACTTAACCGCCAAGCCATGGGGCCGGCCCCGAAATTACTCTTCTTAAAATCATTTTTAGGGGCTGGCCCGGTGGTGCAAGCGGTTAAGTATGCACGCTCTCCTGCGGTGGCCCTGGGTTCGCCGGTTTGGATCCCGGTGCGCACCGACGCACTGCTTGGCAAGCCATGCTGTGGCGGCGTCCCATATAAAGTGGAGGAAGATGGGCAGGGATGTTAGCCCAGGGCCAGTCTTCCTCAGCAAAAAAAGAGGAGGATTGGTGGATGTTAGCACGGGGCTGATCTCCTCACAAAAAAAAAAAATCTTTTTTATAACATTTTTAAATCTCCCCATCCTTGAAATGAGTAAGAGTTTAAGGACTTATGAAACTTGTTAATATATATTTTCCTTGAAAATTGCATTTTGATCCATCTCACAACTCATTTGATATGTGATGTTTATCATATCTTGACACGTCAGTCAAAACTTTCAATTTAACATTCTGTCACAGTAATTATCCCAGGGAGAATAATTTATCCTTATGCACGCCTGTCTTATCCACCAGACTACAGGCTGGGACTGTCTCAACTGTCTCACTCACTTTGCTCAGGTTATCACTAATATACCGCTGTCCCAGAAAGGCCTTTCCTGACCACCTTATCCAAAGTAGTGTTCCCAGTCAACCGACAGAGATAGAGATAGTAAATCAGAGTGGAATATAAATTTCACAACGGCATCATTTACTTTCTGTTCCTTCTGGTATTTCTAGCCCCTTACGTTTCCTAGCATAAGTTACAAAAAAAAAAAAAAAAAAAAAACCCAAAACCAAAAAAACAAAACCACATTGCAGGTCAGGAGTTCCTTCTGTGATGCTTATTGTTTGTGTTCTGTTCAGTGGGTATTTGGTGATTATATCTGACCTAGCTTAGAAAAGCAATTTTTGATCGAAAACTTGACAGTAACTTCCTAAATGTCAAGGAACTAAGACTAACTCCTTTAACTTCTTTCTCTCCAAAATTTCTCACTGAATTCCTTCTTTCTGATGTGTCAATACTTTAGTGGTGATGAAATGTTTGCTGCTGGACATCTGGGTGTATCTGGATGCAGAGGAACATTCTTCTGAATCAACTTAACAGTGGATCCTAGTGGATGGGTTAAATCTTGGTTTTATTTAAGAATAAGCTACTTTCTGAATGTAATTACCCTTTCACTATAACACTAATTTTTAGTTTAGCTTGTGAAGACGTCATATTACCTCTTAAGGAGACAATTCTTGTCCATCATTGAGGAAGAATGGGGGATTTATAACTTCCAAAAAACTGGAAATATCTCAATCCTAACATGAAAGGAGTTCTGCTGTGTTGGGTTAGGAATAAACTACATCAATGTCCTCCTGTTATCAAGTGTATTTCATCTGTTTGAGTCTCAAAGAAAAGAATACTAAGTTTATATTTTTAATTAAAAAATATTAAAATTCCATAAAGGTCCTTCAGGTCAATCCCTGCTAGTCAAATTAAGCAGCCCAAGCCCAAGGCTTTTCCTAAGAGAGCCTCCAGAGGGCAATCTCTTACCTCCCAATCGGCTCGCGTCTGCGCTCTGGGGCTCCTCCAGCCCTGCCCCGACGTTGGCCCCGCCCCGCCCCCATCCCAGGCCCCGCCCCGCCCCATCTCCCTTCCCCCGCCCTCAACCCATTTCCTCAGGTAGCTGTTCTCGCTCCGCCCCTGAGCGCCGCTCAGCGGAAAAAAAAAAAAATCCCGCCGTGGGCCGCTCTGGCCCGCTGGAGGACTTGCCCTCTGTGTCCGGCTGCGCACGCCGGCGGTGGGCGGGTCTGACGTGAGGCGCGCGGAGCCTGTCAGAGGCGCTGCGTCGGGCGCCCTTAGGTGGCGAGTGTTTCGGCCATGGGGTCGCGCGAGCTGTGCAGGCTCATGTCGAGGTGAGTGAGCGAGCGGCCTAGGGCACGCTCGTCAGCTGCGCTCGCCGACGTGGAGAAGGAGTCGGGGGGGGGCCGGCCTGTCCTCGAAGTTTCGAGTCGCCCTTGGAGGCGCAGCTCTCAGACCCGCGCCCTGGCCGGTCCGGAGCACTCCCGTCCCGCCCCCGTGTCTCGCCCTTACTCCTCTAGCACCTTCTTTGAAGCACCACCTTCGTTTTCTGCCGCTGTAGCTCTTAATCAGCCTTGACCCCCATTTCTTTCTTCAAAGTTGAGTACAGTTTGGGGGACACGCAGGGTTTCAACGTGGAGGGATTTTGTGGCGTGTTGTGTGCAGCTCACAGACGCTGGAGCGTTGCCAGTTGTTGCAGCTGTGCCCGGTGTGTGACTTGATCGTTCCGTCGATCGGATGGCCCCGCCTTAATACAGGTGTCTGGAGATTTCAGCCCCGTGTTGCGGGGACACAGCGCGGCGTGGTGCAGCAAGTGTGCAGACGTCGTGTTGGACTTGTGAAAGGGCTCCTCGAGGCGGCTTGCGCTCAGCTGAGGAGGCCTGGTAGCAGTCGAGTTAGGAAGTTAGGCTGCATCAGTCTTGAAGTCTGCTGCCTGCCCCCCTACATTACCAGGCCGAGCTGTGACCACGTGAAGGGAGAACCGTCTTATTTCCTCGACAACTTAAATTCCTCGGTTCTTTAGCTCACGGAGACACTTGGTAAATACCAAGAAAACCAGGGCATGTAATCATTGCTGCTGCTGCTTTGAAATTGTGAGCAAATGCCAAATTATTTGAGAAAGAAATTGGAAGACATGTTTGTTAACAAAGTTAACTGACCCAAGAAAGAATCTGTCATTCCCAGAGTTCAGGCTGGCTCTATTCCACCCCGCATTTCAAGGGGTAGACTGGCTGGGTGAGTCCTGGGCCAGTTTGGGAGCTTTGATCAGAGAGGCCTTTTTCAGGGCCTGCCATTACCCTAGCAAAGCAGGCGCCCGAGACCAAGGCCATCCAGTCCACAACAGCCTAACCTACAAGTGTGTTAAGCAATAGGGGGCCGCAGAGAGTGTTTCTGAGAGGAAATAATGCCTCTGTGCTGTGGTTGACATGGTTGGGTAATCCCTCTTGAACTCCGGCCTTCCGTGGCTTCTCTGACACAGTCTTGCTTTCCTCCTCCCACTTTCCACTGCGTCTTATTTTGCCACAGTGCCAGTTCAGCTCTTGGACATTTTCTTGTTCCCAAATAAAGCACGTCTCTCTGAAGATAACTCTCAAATTGGTATGTTCGGCTTTGACTTATTCTGAGCTCTAGTGCTCGTCACAACCACCTGAATGTCTCATTTGCACCTCAAATATAAATTTGCTCATTAGTGAAACCTTTACACCTCATATGCTCTTTCAGCTTCTTAGCACTATCATTCTTCTAGGTTCCTAAAGTTTTCTAAGTTCTCCCACACTCCCAATCCTGATCGCTTCCTGCAAATTTGAGTTTTAACAATCCTCTCAAAATTATCACTTGTTCATTTTGCAGGGTGGACTTAGATCTTCCCAGTTTGAGTAGGTCCTGCACAGGACTGCCAGGTTAATCTTGTTCAAGTTTACCTCAGGGCCTGCCATTCCTCCGCTCAGAAGCTCTTCGAGGTGCCCTCCTGCCTGTGGAATTAAATAAAAACTTTCCAGCCTGACTTGCTGGAAAGATTTGGCTGCAATTTACTTCATGAATTCAAGATGCTTACTGTCGTGTTCTAGCTTCTGGGGGGTACTGTTCTAGGCACTTCTGTTATCCTGTAGCCAACCTGGACTACTTGATGTTCTTACTGTTTCTAATGTAAGGCCCTCGAAGGCTGAAAGGAGAGCAGCCATGAAACAAATATTTAAGCAAAAGTAATACTTAGTTGCCAACTCTGATAAGTGTCTCAAAGGAAAAGTACGATTATGAGACAGCCAGATTTAGAGAGGAAGAGGGGATCAGGGAGCCTCTTCAAGGAGGCTGATCTTTAAGTTGTTAATTGTACTCATTCCCTTCTCCATCTCCTCTGTACTCTGCCAAACTACACTGTTTTGGTTCTTGCTTCTTGGGGACTGCCTCTTTTACTTTTATGTGTTGTTTCTGAAGGCTTAATATTTGATTTTCTGTTAAGTTTTTTCCTGTGCTGGGAGTCACAAACCCAAAAGCAGAGGCATTGAGTGATACTGGCTAGATGGCAGCAGTGGGGACCAGTGGGGGCCTAGGAAGCTACAGAGAGCGCTCTGTCTAAAGGAGGTGGCTTCTCAGCCCCAGGCATTGTTGCCATTATAGAATGTAGATCCACAGTTTCCATAACTACCAATTTTTTTTAGAAAAGCTGAAAAACTGCACTTTTAGATGAGATCTCTTGATTTTTAAATGTTTGTGGTTTTAAAACACTGCTGACCAAGCAAAACACAGTTGTAGACCCGGGTAGCCTTCAGGCGTCTAGAGAGCTGAGTGGTTCTTACGCCTCAGTGTCTCTGCACGTGACTTCCTGATGTGTCATAGCTTTACTTTCAAGCTCATCTCTCTTCTCCACTTGTTGTTGAATATTTCTACTCATGTCACTATAAACTCAAGAAATTTAAAATCGAATTCGTAGTTCATCCTACAAACCAGGTAGTTTCCTTCCCAACCTTTTCAGTACCTGTATTCTCTTAGCTGTCCTGCCTTGAAATCTTGGAGTCGTTTTTGACATAATTCTTTTCCATTGAGTTTTTACTTCATAATAACTTGATAAGTCATGCCTTTCTGTTTCCACAGCTGCTGTTCATCAGTTCATGCCTGAATTTTTTGGCCTTTGATTTGATTTTCTGCTGTGTTCATTTTCTACCTTGCCTACTTCTGCTGTAATAATCATTAAGCACTGTTTTCATTATGTCATCTTCTTAAACAGTTTCATGAAAAGTTGTTTAATTTTGTAAGCCCATGTGTGTTTTATGGGATAATTGCAAAAATCTCCTAAATGATAAGGTTCTCATTCTTCTGAGACAGTTGTTTTTAACTTTAGTGTGTATCAGATCACCTGGAGAGCTTGTTAAACACATTTCTGGGCATCACCCCGAAGTTTCTGATTCAGTAGGTCTGGGATGGGGCCAAGAATTTCCATTTCTAATAAGGTCCCGAGGGACGCCCCTGGTGCTGGTCCAGGAACCACACTTGGAGAACAACTGCTCCGTGCAGCCAAGCTGACCATCACCTGAAGGAAATAAGCCTTCAGATGATGACGTGAACTAGTAAATTAGCAGCAGCTGGGATGTGCATGCTCTCTTTCCCTCCACCAGATGGCAGTTTTGGAGCCAATAGGAAAGAGAAGCCCAGAAATTCAGAATTGCTTGGGGACTCTGAATATGCAAATACATTTTTGAGATATAAAAGTTAATATCAGATTTTAAATAACAGCTGAGTATGAATTGGAACAAATAGAAGCAATATGATTATATAAAATCTGGCAAGGAATTTAGTTGTATTTAGGTTTGTTTGTTTTCTCTTTTGTTTGTAGTAATGGGTCCAGGGATTTTTGTGACCTATAAATGCCATGCACGGTGCTTTGCCCTTGCATTTGGTAGGTTTACATTGACTTTCTTTGAATGAAATAAAATTCTATCTCATAAATGAAACTGGGACTTGAAGCTAGGCCTGTGTTTTCTCTCTCTTTATTCTTTATGCTGCAGGTGGTACTTAAACTGTTATGTAGGAGTTGCCAGTCTGGCAGCACCGTCTTGAACCTTGAACTGGCATTTGGGTACTAGCCTCATTAAGGAATTCAGAGTTATTCTGGATCTAAAGAAACTAGCACTTAAATTTTTTGATACTTGAAAAAAATACCAAAAAGATAAAATTGAGTTAAATTGAAAAAATTTTTTAGAAATGGTGCTTCAGGGTAAGTATAGTTCACATTTTAAAAGTCTATGAAATCCCTATTTAGAAAATACTCCTAGATAAGGTAGGATCTGTCACTTCAGGTTACTTTTTAAAGTATTGATTTTAATGGCAACTGGCCTGCACTTTGGAATCATTTGGGGGAGCTTCAAATAAAATACCTATGTTTGTGTCCCACCTCCAGAGTTTGATTTAATTGGTCTTGGAGATGACCTGGGCTTTGGAATGTTTACAAGAGTCCTCAGGTGATTCTAATGAGCAGACAAGTTGTGGAATTACTGGACTATGATAAAAATAGGTTACTTGTGGTAAGGCAAATTCAAAATATGCTAGTCTAGAAATGTGAAGTGTGACTGATTTAGACAAATTAGTGATTTCCCTCTTTTTTGTAGTAGTATTCAATTTGAATGTAATATAAAAGGGAAGTAATATAAATTTTGAAAAGTAAATTGTATTACAAATATTTTTATAAATTCAGTCATCTAAGATGTGGTTACAAGTGGTAACAATGGTCATATTGCCTTTTTAGAAAAATGCCTTAGCTAAACTATTGCCCCTCAAATAATGTCAAAATATTCTTGAAAAATTAGTAAGTTGGTAATTTATCAGTGCCATCAGATAGTATATGTATCTACACACGTGCACAGTCCTTATCAGGCTGCTGCTGCTACTTATTCCAACTTGGACCTCTCTCTATACATCTTCAATTTCACTTCTTATTTAGCTTGCATCCCAGTATATTCTAACTACAGTATTTTTGTATGCCTCTCTCTCACTATACTCTGAGTTTCTCAAGGGCAAGAGTGATTTCTGTTTGGGAAATTTTTAAAAGGCCCAGAGCATAAAGGTACAATCTGATGAGTTTTCACAAACCGAACATACCCATTTCACTGGCCCCTGGATCAAGAAACAAGATAGTACCAACATCCAGAATCCCTTCTCATGCTCCTTCCAATCACTACCCTTCCTGTGTTGCTTTTACGTACTTAGTTAATTATAACATACATAAAGTACTTAAATGTGCTATTCTGAAGTCTATAGCCTAGTGAACTTTTACCTGTGTATACAGTCCTGTAACCATCATCTGGATAGAGACAATTTCCAACAGTCCGTGTTTCGTCATGCCCCTTCTCCACTTCTCCCCTCCACTATTCTTTTTTTTTTTATATAATTTTATTTATTTTCCCCCAAAGCCCCAGTAGATAGTCGTTATGTCATAGCTGCACATCCTTCTAGTTGCTGTATGTGGGACGTGGCCGCAGCATGGCCTGAGAAGCGGTGCGTTGGTGCGCGCCCAGGATCCAAACCCGGGCTGCCAGCAGTGGAGCGCGCGCACTCAACCACTAAGCCACAGGGCCGGCCCTAGATGACAGTTTTTGAATTATTGCTATATTGTTAGATATTTACTTCATTTCCACTTTTTCCCTTAGGTAAATAGTTGTGAACATCTTTATAAATCAAACTTTGATCATATCTCTGAGATTTCTTTAATACAAATGCTTGTGTAATTATTAGGTCTAAGCGTATGATCATTTTAAAGGTTGTGGATCTGTATTTCCAGATTGTCTACTGGAAAGACAATACCAATTTACATCTCACAGCAATATCTGAGGATGCTGTTGCATCTTTACCAAACTTTTTTTTTTTTTTTTGTGAGGAAGATCAGCCCTCAGCTAACATCCAGTGCCAATCCTCCTCTTTTTTGCTGAGGAAGACTGGCCCTGGGCTAACATCCGTGCCCATCTTCCTCTACTTTATATGTGATGCCACCACAGCATGGCTTGACAAGCAGTGCGTTGGTGCACGCCTGGGATCCGAACCTGCGAAGCCCCGGCCGCTGAAGCGGAGTGCACGCACTTAACCACTGTGCCACCGGCATGGCCCCTACCAAACTTTTTTTTTTTCAATTAATGGATTTATTTTTTAGAGCAGTTTTAGGTTTACGGAAAAATTTAGCAGAAAATTTTGACAAATGTGTAATGACATGTCTCTGCCAGACTAGTTTCACGGCCCTGCATATTCATGTGCTCCACCTGTTCTTCCCTTTGTCCCTTCCCCACACCACTGGCAACCACTGATCTTTGTACTGTCTCTAGAGTTTTACCTTTTTCAGAATTCTGTAGTTGGAATCATATAATGTATAGCCTTTCCAGATTGGCTTCTTTTGCTTAGTATGCATTTAAGGTTCCTCTGTGCCTTTTTGTGGAATGATAGCTGATTTCTTTTTATTGCTGAGGAATATTCCGTTGTATAGATATACCACAGTTTGTTTATTCACCTATTGAAGCACCTCTTGGTTACTGCCACATTTTGGATATTATGAATGAAGCTGCCATAAATATTTGTTTGCAGGTATTTTTGTGGATGTAGGTTTTCAGCTCATTTGAGTGAATGCCACGGAGTGCAATCGCTGGATCATGTGGTAAGGGTATGTTTTAGTTTTGTAAGAAACTGCCAAGCTGTCTTTCAAAGTGAGTGTACCATTTTGTGTTCCCACCAGCAATGGAGGAGAGTTAAACCCTTTTTTTTTTTTTTTTAAACTTCTGTTCTACTACCGTTTAGAAGATGCTAAAGTGAAAGGGAATATAGTATGTATAGATTGAGACATGACTACCCACATTATTGTGTTCATTGTATTCTACATTTGTTTCAGGTTTAATTCCTTCAGAAGGACTAATATCGTACTGCAACATTTGGTAAGTTTGGACTTTGTTTTGCTGGCCTTATTAGGTTATGATGTATAACTTAAAATGTCGTTGTTAGGGAAGTAGAAATACTGGCATGTTTTCTTGACCTTGGTACACTATGGTTCCCAATTTTATAGTGTCAAGACACACATAAGTGGTAGGAGGTGACGTAAGGTTATGGATAAGAGCATAGATCTTCAGGTCAGAATGGCTGGGTTTAACAATGGGTCCACTACGTAATCTTGGGCAGATTACTCAGTCTCTCTCAGCCTTCTTTTTTTGGTGTGTGAGGAAGATCAGCCCTGAGCTAACATCCGATGCCAATCCTCCTCTTTTTTGCTGAGTAAGACTGGCCCTGGGCTAACATCCGTGTCCATCTTCCTTTACTTTATATGGGATGCCGCCACAGCATGGTTTGACAAGCTGTGCATCAGTGCGTGCCCGGGATGCGAACCTGCGAACCCTGGGCCACCGAAGTGGAGCACACGGGCTTAATCGCTGCGCCACTGGACCAGCCCCTCAGCCTCCTTTTTGACATATATAAAATATGGATAATAGTATCCACCTGAGAGTGCTTATGGATAATAAATAAGATAATTCATTAAAAAATCTAGCATAGTGTTTGGCAAATAATAATCATTTTATACATGTTAGCTACAATTGTACTAACAGTACCCTTCCAAAGCTTAGGTGTCCTTAGTTTATCACATTGCAAGGAAGACATAATTTTTATTTTTGTATCTCTCTGCTGCAGACTGGATTTTTGTGTCATCTCCAAATTCCTATGTTGTAATCTAATCCCCAATGTGATGGTATTTAAAGGTGAGGCCTTTGGGAGGTGATTAGGTCAGGAGGGTGGAGCTCTTATGAATGGGATCAGTGCCCTTATAAAAGAGACCCTGGAGAGCTCCCTCACTTCTTCTACCTTGGGAGGAAGGACACAGTGAGAAGATAGCCATCTGTGAACCGGAAAATGGGACCACACCAGACACCGAATCTGCAGATCCCTTGATCTTAGACTTCTCAGCCTCTAGAACTGTGAGAAATAAATGTATGTTTTATAACATACGCAGTCTGTGGTATTTTCGTTTTAGTAGTTCCAGTGGACTAAGACACCCTCATACAGCCTGACAAGTACCTTGAGCAAAAAAGTGACAGGTCACTCTGATATAGCACTTACTGCATGCTAGGTGCTATTCCAAGTACTTGATATGGATTAGCTCAGTTGATTCTCATTAAAGTTCTATGGAGTAAAAACTACAGATCTTTTATCTGCAATTCTGAAACCTCAAAACTAAAAGTTTGATTGCCTGGCAAAATCTCAGCTAAACATACTTGAAGCTCTTATTGTCTTTATCCTCACTAGTGCAAATATTCATGGTTTGGTGCAGAAGTATTAAAGCATTTGATTACAGTGTACTGACCCAGACTCCACTTGAGGTGTTTTACATAGTATGTAATATGTACTGTGTTAGCTTTTGAAAATCTAGAAAATTTTCTGAATTCTGAAATGCATCTGGACCCAAGAGTTTTTTTTGGTTAAGAGATTATGGCCTTATCCCTATTTAATGGATCAGAGATTGAGGGACAGAGAGGCTAAGTAATATGCCCCAATGTCACACAGCTAGTAAATAGATGAGATTTGAATCCAGGCGATCTGGCTCCATAGACTTACCTTCTGCACTCTACAGCCTCTGGCAGAGTGGGCACTAAGTGACTATGCAGACTGTTTCTCAGGTAAGCCTAAGTAGAGATGGGCGTGTGAAGACTGGGATATCCTTTCCTACCCTTATCTATTTTAGTCAGCTGATATACATGGGGGCTGAGGAATTTCCTGGAAAAAGAACTTAAAACAATGTCAGTGATTCATATTTAGACATATGCACACAGATGAAATAGAAAGCCATAACAGAATCCAGATCACTTGGGGGCTCTGGTGACCTGGGGCGTAAACCACACTGAGGGAAGGAAGATAAACCTGACTCTCATCGACAGCCTGAGGACTGAGTGGTTCTAGGTCCCAATGTTGGTTTTTTACATGTACTTCAGAGATAGGCCATATCCCAAACAGTCCTTCTGTGACCCTTCTAAGAGAGCCAGTAGAGAGCAAGAGCCCTTTTTATTTCATAGTGGAGTGATGGAAATGTGGCATTGATGGCAGTATTGTAGGCAGACTTATGATTTGTGATAATAGTGTGACATTTCTTGTGACCCTTCCAAGATACTAGATGAAGAATAGAACCTTAAAAGGAGGCCAACATTCTGCATTTCTGCAGATGGGGTTTGTCAAGCTAATGCAAAGTAGTGGAAGCTATTAAGGAGGTGTCATTTGTATCCATAGCGGATCTGGAGGTATTTTTACTACAAAGATATTCACAGAAAGACTTCTTTCTCCATAATGTTCTATTTTAAACTCTTACACAGCATTTTAATTTAATGTGCAAAAGCTCATTTCTTCCACATAGTTTTGAACTGGACATGGAGAAAACTTCTTTTTTCTTTCAGAAAGTAGTTCTCTTCAGTATGAAAGTATACCGATTGGACTCATGAAATGATACTGCACATATTTTCATGACAGCAATCGTGTTCTTATGCTCTATGTCCAGATGATGATCTAGAATCAGTATCAACCAATTTATAATCTGTGCCATTGAACAGACATTTATTGTTTGTTTCGTGTATGCAAAGAACTTGACTACTTTGAAAATACTATTATGGAAAAGACAGTTCCTGACCCTAAGAAATGAATAGTCTAATGAAAGAGAGAAATATGTACTAATAAAATGTGGTAAAAAGGCCAAATACATAAATTAAAGGTGTGAACAAAGATGGGATAGGCTGATGTTGACTTTGAAACCAATGAAAGCTTACTGGAGGAATATAATTTATTTCGTCTGGGCCTTAAAGCATGATCAAGGGTTTCAACAAGTAGAGATGGGAGGTAGTGGAAGTTCATATAGTAACCCTAAGAGGTGATTCTGTTATCTCCATTTTACAATTGCAGAAATTGAGGCTCTGAGAGTAACTTGCCTGAGGGTGTATTGTAGTGAGTGGCAAAACTAATGTTTGGGTTCATCTGACTTCAAAATGTGTTTTCTTTCTATTACACAATATGCTTATTCTTTGGTGGCAAGAACTGCAAGATAGGAGAAAGGAGGTTACATTCAGGGCTTTCTGAGTATCCATTATAAGGAATGCAGTGAGTGTTGCAGTGGGCCGAGAGAGTTTACCTGGGCAGATGTGGAGAGACTTGAAGCCCATGTCAGGTAACTTGGATGTTTTTGAAGTTAGTGGGGAGTCACTAAATATTTTTGATTGGGAGTGACAAGATTAGAATTGTGCTGTAGCAAAATTTCTCTGATGGCAGTGTGAAGGATAGACCATTGGGCAAAGATTCTGGAAATCTGCAAAAAAGGAAAATTATAATGCTGTGTGGCTAGGGCAATGAGAATGGAAAGTAATGGATAGATAACAGAGTCATTTTAGAAATAAGATTCTTTGGTACTTGGTAACTGCCTCAAGTTGTTGGCAGAGAGGAAGGGAGAACAGGTAGAAATCAAAGATAAGACCAACATTTTGAGCTTTGTTGACTGAGAAAATGTGATGCCTTTAGTTGTGATGTGTTACCTTAGGGAACGGAGGAGGAGAGACAGATTTTGTGGAGAGAGATTTGTGGTAAATTTGGCTTTTAACAAGTTGAGTTTGGGGTGCCGTCTAGTGACTCCCATAATTATAGCAGGTACTTGGAAATAAGGGATTGGGCCTCTGGAGAAGTAAAGATATAGATGCAGGTTTGGACCAGCTGCTTAGAAGTAATAATTGAGGATGGAAAATAGGTGATATTACAAAAGGTGAGAAAACAGAGCCCAGCTAAGGACGATTTGAGAGACTCTCTAAACTAGTGCCGCGTGGAGGACTTCACTGACCCAGTTTGAAGTCAGGAAGGATTGAGTGAAGCTTGAGTAGTCAGCATTTATTAAATGTTTTTTGATCCTAAGAATCATACTTGTGCTTTGGTGTGTCATATTTGTGTTATAATAATTTAAATTTAATGGTATTCTTCAATATTGGCTAGAAATTGATGAAAATCTTAGTAGTAGGAAGGATATGAGACTGGATAAAGAGGAAAGTCAGTAAGATGGGTTAAAAGAAATCATGTTCTGCTAAACGTAGAATATTTCCCTGAGTATGTCTTTGAGTTGCAACCCTGTTCAATGGCAGTGGATGTTATATATCATGAAAGGTGTGTGCTTAAGATTGGGACTTGGGTGTCCACAGTGTAAAGCTTGTCTCAGGCTTGTGTTACAGCAGGACTGCATCAGTAAAATGATGGATTATTCATTCAATTTATTAAGCATTTTTGGGGTACCTGTTATGTACCAGGCGCTGAATTTTCCTCAATGGAAAGGTTCATTTCTCACAATGTTTTTATGAAGTCTCTAAAGTGTTTTCCAAAATATAGCCTGCAAAATGCAAGTCCCAAGAGAGATTCCATGAAAAAAAAAAGAAAGTTCTTCGATCAAGTAAGAAATATGCTGCTTATTGTATTTTAAAAGTTTGCATTGTGTATTTGCATGTTGAAGACTGCAAAGTCTTATAGGAATGAAACTTGTTTATATTGGTTTAAGTTTGTCCCAAACTGATTTGACCATGAGTTTTTTTCCTCCTTCCACGTAGCAGCAGTAAACATCTTTTTGTACACTTCGGGGAACGTTACTACTGTGGATTTTGCCAGAATAGTTCCGTGTTCCAGCAGAGTAGATATTCCAAGTTATGTGTGTCTCATGGATTTTATTTTGGCAAACTTCGTGCATTCAGTTCAGCACAAAGCTGTGTGTTGATGGTGTCCATACATTTTAGCAAGTTTCCTTCACATTTCTCCTTTGAATGGGTGGAAATAATGGGTTACCCAGTCATTACAGGAGTGGAAAAGGTTCTGTGGAGTGGGTGAAAGTAGGTGGGATTATATAGTTTGAAGAAGATAATTGGGAGAGTCAGTTTATGACCCTTAATAATACTTAGAGCATTGGCTTTGGAATGAGATAAACCTAGATTTGAATCCTGCTCCTGCCCCAAAGCTGTGTGAGGACAGGCAAGTAATTGAACTTTTCTGGGCCTTAGTTTCCTTATCTGTGAAAGGAGCTCCAGGTATTGAACTGATAAAGTTGTTTTGAGGATTAAGTGAAAAGTTTTTATGTCAACCTCTTAGCATAATGCCCATGGAAAACCTTAAATGGTAAGTTAAAATAAACAGTTTTTTCTAATTAAGAAAATATAAGCAAATGTGAACCTGTTGTCTTTCCTTAATGTCCAATAAAGATTTAAGCAAGCCTTAATTTCCACCTTAAATCTCTTTTCCTTCTTTAGAATATAATGGCTCTGGCTAGAAACACTTTGTCTTTTCTTTCTCTGTTTTCCTTACCCATTCTGTCCTCCCCCCGTCCTCCCCCCCAACACACACACACTTTGGATTATATGAGAAGTTCATTTCTGACTCTTGTCTCTATAATCTTTCCTAATATGATAAATTTCTCTTCATGGAAACCTTTTCTAGGTTTTAGTTAAGAGTTTGTGATATTTTCAGAAAAGAGGTTTAATTTTTCTGTAGAATTAATGAACATATATATAAATGAGGCTAATACTAGAGACTTCATCTTTTTCCCTTCTGTCCTTTTGCATGAATGGTTTTGATTAATGAACCAATAGTTGTTTTCAGGCTTTGAGAAGGCCCTGAATTTTTTAGATAGGAAAAAAAATCATTCTATTCATTCACTCATTTACATCATTCTATTGGCATTAACAGTAGAAGATTCCATAATAGTCTTTGGTCAAAGTCTGGCCCTCTGTAATTACATACTTGGCCTAAGTGCTCAAAGAGCCCTGCTTAAAGATATTCCTGCATCACCGTTAATAGCAGAAATTGGAAATTACCCAATGCTTATCAGTAGGGGACTGATTAAACTGATATTTAAGAATGCATAGCCGTTAAAAATAAGTGGGTAGCATGAGTGTGCAATCAGCAAAATTCATACAGGGAAATTGTATAGGTTAAATGGCCTGGTTTTTCCAATAAATTGTGAGGAAAAGAAAGAGATGGAGGGAGAACCTGTAGATTAAAAGACTTGAAGATATATCCAATTTTTAAAAATGAGCAGACTGTGTTTATGGATGCACACTGCATTTTTAATTAAAAAATGGATAGTTGTTACTTTTGTGGGGAAGGAGAGGGCTGTGATTGGGATGGGGCAAGTGGAGGGCTTTTGGGCTGCTGGACAACATTGGATCTGGGATTTGATTTTATCCCAATTACAAGCTCATGGTTAGGCTGTTATTATTTCATGGATACTGGCGTAAGACACACAGCTCTTGAGTTAGAGACAAAGTTAGAGACTTGGCTTCTCCTAGCAGCCAAGTCGGAAATAGGGTCATTGCAGATGTAGTTAGTTCAGATGAGGTCATATTGGACTAGGGTGGGCCCTTAATCCAATATAACTGTTGTCCTTATAAAAAGGGAAAACTTGGAGACATACCCGGAGAGAAGGCCATGTGAAGATTGGTGTTATGCTCCCACAAGCCAAGGAACTATCAGAAACTAGGAGAGGGGCCTGGAACAGATCCTTCCCTAGTGCCTTCAGAGGGAGTGTGTCCTGCTGACATCTTGATCTCAGACTTATAGTTTCAGAACTGAGAGATAATAAATTTCTGTTGTTTAAGCCACTTAGTTTGTGTTACTTTGTTACGACAGCCTTAGCAAACCAATATGATTATCATGATACATTTGTCAAAACTAAGAATGTTGGTGTATATTAATATTAACTTGAGACTTTATTTGGATTTCACCAGGTTTTCCATTAATTTCCTGTTCCAAGATCCAATCTAGGATACCACATTGCCATTTCCTTGTCATGTCTGCTTAGTCTCTTCTGGTCTGTGACAGTTTCTCAGTCTTATTTTTCATGACCTTGACAGTTTTGAAGAGTACTGGCCAGGTAGCCTGTAAAATATCCTCTATCTGCGCTTGTGTCTGGTGTTTTTTTTTATAATTAGACTGTAGTTAAAAGGTTTTTGGAAAGAAGATCACAATGGAAAAGCCCCCTTCTCATCACATCGTATCAGGGAGTATCTGTGGGTTTTGACACAGGTATCAGGGAGTACGTGACATCCACACGGCATAGCTGGTGACATTTACCTTCATCGCTTGGTTAAGTTGGTGTTTGTCGGGTTTCTCTGCTCTAAAGTTACCATTTTTCCCTTTTCATACTTTATTCTTTGGAAGCAAGTCATTAAGTTCAGCCCATGCTCAAAAGTTGAGGGGAGTAAGCTCCACCTCCTGGAAGGGTGATATCTACATACATTATTTAGAGTTCTTCTGTGAGAAAGATCATCTCTTCTCCATTTATTTATATATTCAGTTATTTATATCAATGTGGACTCATGGATATTTATTTTATTCTTTGGGTTATAATCTAATACCATATTATTTATTTTGTTACTCAGATTGTTCCGGCTTTGGCCGTTAGGAATTCCTTCATTTTGACTCCTGTGTCCCTTTGATATGACCTCATCCTTTTAATTTGTAATTTTTTTTAACACCTCCTTACTTTCTGATAGAAGGTATGTTCTGATCTCATCTTGTGTTTTCTGTATCCTAGCCCTGGAATCAAGCATTTCTCCAAGAAGCCCTGGTTGCCTTTATTGGAGAATTGCATTTAGAAATCAGGATCTGAGCTCTGGGAGTGCTCTTTGCTACTGGGATGTCATGGCTTTCTCTCCAGGAATAGAGCTAGAGTAATGTATGTATGTATATGGTAGAACATATATATGCTGTATGCTAACTGACATGTACATACGTATCTATAATTGTTTCTGTATTTATCCTACGTATATATATTAAGCTAAACGTGAGTTCATACTGATTTCTCTGACTTTAATCCAGTACCACAGGGCAGAGTTCATTCTAGCTTTCCCTTCTTGATTATCTGTGACTGTCCACCATCCATTACTTATTTAACCCCAGTATACATGCAGAGCAGTTTCAGAATTGTTAACCACTCTCTAGGAGAAATAGATTTACCAACTAGAGCACAGTGTTGATGTACAGTTCTTTTTGTATTTATTCTTACAGTTTCTAATCAAACCACTGTTTCCCAAAGTTACTTAGGTGCGCTCCCCTGCCACCACCACTACCACAATCACTTCAGCGAGGTTATGCCATATGAGTAATTTAGTTACATTCATTTGTCACAGTCTGCATTCCACGTTGGAATCCCCTGACATCCTGGCTGATTTTTAAAAAATATAATTTGTGTACATTAAGTTCACTCTTTGTTATGCATGTTTCTGTGAGTTTTGACAAATGCATAAATCGTGCATCCACCACCCCAAGACCATATAGAGCAGTTCCATCACCCTACAAATTCCCCTGTATTTCTTCTTTGTAGTCAACCACTTCTCCCACCCCCAACCACTGATCTGGTATGCCCATATAGTTTTGTCTTTTACAGAAAGTCATATGAGTGGAATCATACATTATATAGGGTCTGGCTTGTTTCACTTGGCAAAATGCATTTAAGATTCATTTATGTTGTTACATGAATTGATAGCTCAGTCCTTTTTAACACTTAGTAGTATTCCATTGTATGGACCTGCTACAGAGGTTGATCCATTACCCTGTTGAAGAGCATCTTGGTTGCTTCCAGTTTTTAGACAATATGACTAAAACTGCTAAATATTCATGTATAGGTTTTTATGTGAATATAAGTTTTTAATTCACATGGGTAAATACCTGGGAGTGTGATTGCTGGGTTGTATGGTAAGTCTATATGTAACTTTACAAGAGTTTGCCAAATTGTCTTCCAAAGCGGGTGGACCATTTTGCATTCCCACCAACAATGAATAAGAGTTCCTGGGGGCTGGCCCCGTGGCTTAGCGGTTAAGTGCGCACGCTCTGCTACTGGCAGCCCAGGTTCGGATCCCAGGTGCACACTGACACACCGCTTCTCTGGCCATGCTGAGGCCGCGTTCCCACATACAGCAACTAGAAGGATTTGCAACTATGACATACAACTATCTACTGGGGCTTTGGGGAGAAAAAAGGGAAAAAAAGAGGGAAGGTTGGCAATAGATGTTAGCTCAGAGCCGGTCTTCCTCAGCAAAAAAAGAGGATGATTGGCATGGATGTTAGCTCAGGGCTGATCTTGCTCACGGAAAAAAAAAAAAAAGAGTTCCTGTTGGTCTGCATATTTGGCAGCATGTTATTGTCTCTTTTTGGATTTTGGCCATTTTAATCTGTGCATAGTGGTATCTCATTGTGGTTTTAATTTGCGTTTTCCTAATGATAAATGATATTGAGTGTTTCATGTGTTTATTTGCCATCCCTATATCTTCTTTGATGAAGATCTTCTGTTGTTTTTTTTTTTTGGCTGAGGAAGATTAACCCTGAGCTAACATCTGTGCCAGTCTTCCTCTACTTTATATGTGTGTCGCTGCCACAGCATGGCTGGTGAGTGGTGTAGGCCCGCACCCAGGATCTGAACCCAGGCCACAGAAGTGGAGCATGCTGAACTTAACCACTACACTGTAGGGCTGGCCCCAAGATCTTCCGATTTTTCGGTCCATTTTAATACTGGGTTGATTGTTTTCCTATTGAGTTTTAAGAGTTCTTTATATATTCTGGATACAAGTCCTTTATCAGATATGTGATATGCAAGTATTTTCTTCCAATTTTTGGCTTGTCTTTTCATTCTCTTACTAGTATTTTTTACACAGCAGAAGTTTTTAATGTTGATGAAATTCAGTTTATCAATTTTTTCTTTTATAGATCATGCTTTTGGGGTTGTATCCCATTAAATGCTTTCATATTTGGAAGACACTGTGAACCGGAGTCTCAGGGGTGTGTCCTTCAGAAGTGTTCCTGTCCTTTCTTTGGGGATGGGCTACCTTTGCCCCCTGTTCTCCCCACCCCCTGGCCACCCTCCCCCCGCCCCCCATGTGGTAATTAGTAAACACTAAGGTCCTTAGGCTATGGTTTTGAAGTGCTTCCCCCTTGAGATTAAGGCTTTTATTTTATAGGCCTCCGTTCACTTCCCTCACTGTAGTGGGACTCCACCAGAACCCTGGGCTACAGGCTTTGAAGTCATTTCTTCTTCCACTGTAGGTTTAGCCTTTTGTTCTGTATGGAATATGAGGGGAGAGGATTTAGCTGTGCCTGCTGTTTCCCTCCCCAAGCCAGCACCATGCAGGGGAGCTTTCTCCAATCTTCTCTGGGAGATCCTGATTGGGTTCTAGGAGGAAAAGGCGGCCAGAGTAGGAAATCCCCATGACTGTGAGTCCCAGGAGTTTCCTCCTATTACACTTGCCCACACTAGGCCTGCAGCAAGTCATCAAAATTCTGATTATTCTTCTTTAGGGCTTCTTGCCCAAGTAAGCAAATATTCTGGTCCTGTGTCTCCATGAAGGCACCTCTCTCTAGATTTTATGATGTCTGTTTGCCCTGAGACAGTTTTCTGATTGAGTTCACCAGAAGTCTGTTCAGCCTTTTTTCTTGTTATAAGGTCAGGAGGAGCATCCTTTCAGCTCTCAGTGTCTCTGAGCTGAAACCAAATAATTGAGTTTTAAAGGATTGCCTCTGGTATTGGGTGATTATTTATGTAAAGTTGTTCAGTGAAATAGTCAAGAAGCTTTTTTTTTTGACGGCCTAATCTGACTTGGTTCAAGCAAAAAAGAAATTTACTGACTATGGAAAGAGATCAAAGTTTATTAATACTTGTATGTGTGGGAGATCAAAATTGGCCACCTCAAAATGTGTCTCTTTACCTTGATTATTTTTTCTGACGGACATTTGACCTCCCCCACTAGCTGACTAAAGAGTTTAACATAGAAGGTGTGTTACAGGAAGGAGCCACTACCATATGATGGCTGTTGTATAATGTAGAATAGAGGGTGATAAGAAAGGCACCAACAAGCCTATCTTACCAAAAATTCTGTCTCTCCAGCCACATTCTCTATAGGTGGCCCTATAAAGAGTTGTGTGACAAACATTTGCATTTCCATCTCCATGTGAGATCCCAAACCACTACCCTCCAGCACCTTCCTTGCCTTTAGCTGAAAATACTTAAGTGAGCAGCTTAGTCAAAACCATGAGTTGCTCAGTTTCTGTTTTCTGAGTTTCTCCCATGTATTATACATGTTATTAAACTTTGATTTTCTTCTCCTATTTGGTCTCATGTCAGTTTAATTTGTAGCCCAGCCAGAAAGGACCCAGAGTGGGTAGAGGATAGTCGTCTTCTTCCCCTTCGTGTGTAACGTGTTTGTAGAACAAGAAAACTTTTATCTGTGTTTTAAAATTTAGAATGATGTAGGTATCTGAAAATGCAGCTTTTTGTCTGTCATCTGTCATCTTATATGAGTCAGAGTTTAATCAGGGAAGTAGAACCCCTATGAGTATTGAAGGGGAGCAGAATATGCCACCCCAAAATGTGCCACTTTGACATGGGGATTATTTTAAGCTGAAGGCAGTCATGATCCAGCAGACTCAGGAAAATCTTTTTACCTCTGCCTTAACTGCCTAAAAGAAATTAGAAAGGGGGCCTGTACCGGGAGGAAAGCTATTACTAGAGATAACTTTTTATATTTGAGAGACTTAATCTGCGTGGCAGGGCAAACATTTGTTTACCAGACATCTACTCTTCTCACCTTCCTGTGAATTATCTTCCTCCCCGTTGAAGCCCAAGACCCCTATCCCTTTCCTTAGTTCAGGATGGCATATAAGCCTCAGTTGCCTGAATGCCTTTGAGTCTCATATCTTTGTGGGGGCCCTGTATGTACAAAATTAAATTTGTTTTTCTCCTGTTAATCTATCTTATTACAGTGGGTCTCAGCCAAGAACCTAGAAGAGTAGAGGAAAAATTATTTCTCCTCCCCTACAGTGTCATGGAATAAAAGATTTATTATGGGAACAAGATCTTCAGTACTGACCAAAGCTATGAAAGGGTCTAGAGGAGGAGTTGTTGTAGGAACTTACAAGAAAATCTGTGACGCCAGGCAGTTCCAGCTGCTGGAGTGAGACTGTGAGGGAGAGGTGGTGGGTGAGTCTGTGGAAGGCCGTGTTGGCTGGTGGGCCTGGTGTCTCTGTTGGTCAGCAGGGCTGGCAAGAAGAAGAACTGGACATAGAGCATGAGAGTAAAAGGACAAGCTGGAACTTGCCAGCACTTTCAGAGTAATGGCTGCTGCTTCACTTCTATTTCCAAAGTTCACTTATAAGTTTTTTTTTTTAATCAGCTAACTCATAACCAATCAGAGAAGGAGATTCCAGGAAATATAGTTTGTGTACCCAGGTGCTCACAGTACAAAATGACCACGGCTCACTTTCTGGCCTGGGCTTGCTCTTTGCTGTGGTTTTTCTCTTGGCACACTACTTTCTTGTAGGCTTCGTTTTGGTTATAGGTTATGGCACTACCTAGGCTGGGACTGCATATCTCCCTAGGGGGTGTGGGGAAGCTTCAGACTTGGTCCTATAGACCTGGGATGGATTTGAGTGATACTGAAATAGATGATATTAATTCTGCTGTCTTGGAGATATTTCCTATACTTTTGTAACTATAAAAAAAGTCATGACTGATACTACCTACGTATAGAGATTTCCCTTTGTTTTTTTTTTTTTTCTGGTGAGGAAGATCAGCCCTGAGCTAACATTCATGCTAATCCTCCCCTTTTTGCTGAGGAAGACCGGCTCTGAGCTAACATCTATTGCCAATCCTCCTCATTTTTTTTTCCCCAAAGCCCCAGTAGATAGTTGTATGTCATAGTTGCACATCCTTCTAGTTGCTGTACATGGTACGCGGCCTCAGCATGGCCAGAGAAGCTGTGCGTCGGTGCGCGCCCGGGATCCGAACCTGGGCCGCCAGTAGCGGAGCGCACGCACTTAACTGCTAAGCCACGGGGCTGGCCCGAGATTTCCTTTAATTGGGGTAGAATTTATCTGCTAAATTCCATGAAATGAGAAATTTTCATAATATTCTAGCTGTCTAGTACAGGGACCAGAAACATCATCCAGAACTAACTAATAGGTGGTCACTTTTAACCTAATTTTCTTAGCAGTGTTAGTTCTGAAATCTTTCCCCAAGTCATTTAGGTTATGTTTTGCTACACTCATTTTTTAAAAAGATTTTTCTGAAAAGTTACAAAGTGACCAAGGTTGTGTATTGAAATGGGTATAACTCCTAAAAACAACATTAAAATTATTTTAAAATGTGTGAAAGATCACTGCTGAAAATTCAGAAATAAAGCATAGTACAAGGGAGAAAAATTAAAATAACCAATAATCCTATCCAAGTCTAATCAGTAAACATTTTGGTATATTTCCTTGTGATTTGTCTCATCTTATGTATCTTTGCTGTTTTGACTCTTCTTTTTTTTTTGTGAGATCAGCCCTGTGCTAACATCTGCCAATCCTCTTCTTTTTTTGCTGAGGAAGACTGGCCCTGGCCCATTTTCCTCTACTTTATGTGGGACACCACCACAGCATGGCCTGACAAGCAGAGCGTCAGTGCGTGCCCAGGATCCGAACCGTCGAACCCTGGGCCGCCGCAGCGGATCGTGCGCACTTAACCGCTTGCACCACTGGGCCGGCCCTTGACTCTTCTTTTTTACTTTGCATCATATTATGAAGCTTATTATTACCATTAAATATTCAAACACATGTTTTCCAATAACTCTACAGTATTATCATATGAGTAACATGAATTAAATCATATGAATATCATATATTAAGTATTGTGTATTTTTGATATTATAAATAATTGTGTCAAGCATCCTTTTTTTCCTTTTTTGTTCTTTGAGGCATTCTTGAGTAACCAAATATTCGTTATGCTTATGGCAGAAAATTTGAAAAATACAGAAAATCACCAAGAAGGTGACCCCAAATCATTGTTTATCATTTGATGTATATATGGCCATTATTTTTATTTCTGCGTATGTGTATATATTTTTAACAAGATTATCCTCTAAATATTTCACTAGATTTCAGCTTATTTTCTGAGGATAAATTTCTAAAGAATTATTTCTTCAACGTTAGAATATTTAAAAGACTCTTCATACACATTGCCAAATTGCTTTCCACTTACACTTTCCCCTGTAAATGCTTTCACTTTTAAAAGTTATTTGTTGTCAGTTATGTGGCCAGTGCAGTTTGCATTTGTTGACATAAATTATAGTTCCTTGTATCCTGGACTGTATCTGTTTTGGATCTATTCTCCTTTAGCTGGTCAGTAAACTTGGCTCATATGTTTCATCAACATTACAGAAAATGAAGCTAGACATTTGAAAGTCTGGTTTCTTTTGTGATTTTTGTGTATAGTTTTCTTTTATCATAAATTTTTCTTTAGTATCAATAAGGTAGGAAAATGAAGAATACAGTTTTCTGTCATATAGTTTAGTACCTTTTAAATGTAATCTATTGCCCTTTTTAGAAAAAATTATTTAAAATATTGTTTTGAATAGGAAGTGAGTACATATGGTACAAAATTCAAAAAGTTCCTTGGAGCCATACAGTAAAAAGTCTTCCCACCTCTGTCTCTCAGATGCCTGATTTTCTTTCCTGGAAGCAACTATTTTGGCAATGTCTTACGTAAGCATCTAGAGATAGATTCTCTGTATAAATTTGTGTGTGCCCATGTACACGGTGGGTAGCATAGTAAACACACTGTCTGCATTTGAGATTGTTCCATGACAGTGTATGGAGAGGTAGCTGCCTCATTTGTAAAGGCTCCATAGCATCATTTGTATGAATGACTATTATTTAACTAGTCTCCCACAGATAACATTTAGGTCATTTCTAGTCTCTTGCCATTAGAAATGACAATGCGGTGACTATCCTTGTGTGTATTTCATTTTGCCTGTATGTAAAAATATCTATAGGGTAAATTTCTGGAAGAAGAATTACGGTGTCAGCAAGTATGCTTTTAAAAATGTGTTGTCAGGGCCGGCCCTGTGGCTTGGTGGTTAAGTGCGCGCGCTGCGATGCTGGTGGCCCGGGGTTCAGATCCCGGGTGCGCATCGAGGCACCACTTCTCCGTTCATCCTGAGGCCGAGTCCCGCATACAGCAACTGGAAGGATGTGCAGCTACGACATACAACTATCCACTGGGGCTTTGGGGGGAAAAATAAAAAAAATAAATAAATAAAAATGTGTTGTCAGATTGTTTTTCCTGGGTTCTGTAATGGTTTATGCTCCCACAGTATGTTTGTTTCTTCATACTGTAGACATCACAGGATATCAGACTGTTTGGTATTTGTCAATTTGGTTAAAAAAATAAGATCTTACTGTAGTTATAGTTATAAGTTTTAATCTGAATTGTGAAAGGATGCAAACGTTTCTGTTTTCCTGTAACCCTTTTAAGTGAATATAAATTATTTTTATTTTTATCTGATAATGAATTTTAGTAAAAATTAACTCTAACATTAAATATGGAACATTATTTTATAAAAGAGGACTCAAACACTGTGTAAAGATGTTGCTTAATGTTATCAAAATATGGACTTCTGGGTTTTGTTAGATTTTAGTTAATAAATGTGTTGTTGAATTTTAATTGGCATTCTCCAGTTAAAATTTTCCAATTTAAACTGACTTTGAATTTTACATTGCACACTGTCCCAATGTGAGGTTTAAAGTATTGTCCTTAGGTAAAGGAATGTATTAAGTATGGTGGTGCTATTAGCCCTGATAGTTGTGTATAGCAGAGTCCTGGGAAACTGCTGTGTAGTTTAAAATGTTTCCTTACAGCTGTTATATTAGTATTTTATGTTACATGAGCAGTGAAACCTGATGATTAAGTTATGATGTGTGAGGCCCTAAGTGAGTGTCTAGGCAACTTCTTCACAATAATATGATATGTAAGTTTGTCATTTTATAATCTGGCCTCAAACTACTTATTCTGCCTACTTTCCCATCATTTTCTCAACCCACCTTTATTCCATTCATTTTTAACATCTTAATATTTCCAAATATTCATTGCTTGTGTTTTAGCATGTGCTATTCTCTAGGATTCTCACAGCCGTTTTTCTTGGCATACATTAAGGCCCAACTCAAATGTCACCTTTTTTTAAAATTGTCAGTAGCTACTATAGTCAGAATTATTTGCCCTCTCTGTTCATCTTTGCTTTCCAAGCACCTAACATATTGCTTGGTATACAGTAATAAATGAAAAGATTTAAGAGTATTTCATAGTCTGGGTAATTCTAGGATTGGGTTCTATTCTAAATCAGTTGACTCAGTTTACTCAGAAATAAAAATCAAAAGATTTAAGAGGTATGTATAGTTTGCTTTGGAACTGTCCATGTACAGTCTAGATGACTTTAGAAACCTTTGTCAGATATACCTAGTTATTCATTCAATTAGTTACCATTGTTATTATACTTTTAATGTACCATTGTGTAAAAGATTTGCATTCGATGTATATGTTTTGATGTTGGCTTGTGACAAAAACTTAATGAATTTTATCCTCAAGTTATTCTTTGTTTACACAGAGAATGTCAAAGCACACGGATGCAGCAGAAGTACTCTTGGAAAGAAAAGGTTGTGCAGGAGTGATAACACTAAACAGACCAAAGTTACTAAATGCACTGACTTTTAATATGATTCGGCAGATTTATGCACAGCTAAAGGTTTGTAATTTTCTTAAAGCAATTATATGGATCCTTTTAGTAGTATATCTTCATAGAACATTTCTGTTATCTCTTCCATAGAATCGCTGGAGTCTCTGGGATCAGTGCCCAAGCCCCATCAATTTTTGAGTCCTCAGTGCTTTCCCTATGTGGTTTTTCTGGAGCATCCCTAGTGACAGGGAGTTTGTTGTCTCATGAGACAGCCCCTTCCACTTTTACATAGCTCGAAGTTTCTTCTTGTGTTCTGCCCCTCTTTATTTCTCTGACCTTTTAACCAGTGATACTGGTTCTACCTCTTGGGACATAAGTGTACTAATCTAATCTGCTTCCACGTGACAGCTTTTTGGTTTGAAGACACCGGTTTTTGAACTGCGTGGCCAACATTATCTTAGAGAAAGCCGTAAGCTTTTCTATTCTAAGCGAACTGCATGGTGCAATGGAAAAGCATGACTTAAAGTCAGACTGCTTATGTTTGAAATTTGGATTTCTATTTATTAACTGTGTAGATTGGGGACATCCATCTCTCAGTGCCTCACTTTCCTCAGCTGTGAAATGGGGATGATATTTCCTAGGATTTTTGTGAAAATGAAGTGAAATAGTGTACCTAATATTGTCAGCCACATAAGTGTTAAGCAAATAATAGTTCTCCCCTGGTCACCAGTTCCTTAATTCTTCATTTGATGAGTTTCTTTTCCATTCTGCTGTGTCTGTTTGGAACACCTTATAGTATGTCCTTAAGTGTGATATAGAGAAATAAGCCAAGTGTTCCAGATTAGAGTTGGATGAGAAAGGAAGAAAGTAGAAAATTCCATGTTAGTATACCATATTTCTGTTAATGTAATCCAGTATTCCATTAACCTTTTGGACAACCACATCTGTCCAGCTACTTCTCTTCCTTGTACATGTGTTTTTATTCTCGAGTGTAGAATTTATAGAGCCCCTGGTAATTTTTCTCTGTCTGGTTAACTAGTTTTTTATTTGGTCCTTTGTTCTAGCCTTTTGAATTTTCATTGGCTCTTGATTCTTTCATCGCTTCCAGATTTGATCACTATAGGTGGTTTCACTGTTAATTGTAAATTTGTCAGTAGGACAGAGCTCTATTTCACCACAGTAGAAAGGTTAATGCTCTGTTTATCAACTATCTTTGGGTTGGGTTGATTTATTCACCAGATTTATAAGCTTATGTAACATAATATTATTAAGCCCATACTTTTTCATGTTGGTCTCAAAGTGGTCATGGCAAAGATTTCAGATGCCATCATGAAATTTGAATTGCAAAGTGTACTCATCTAGCAACTTTGTTGGAATTGCCTCTAATTTATGTCAGAAAAGAAAATGAAGTCGAGATCTATTCTTCTAGATATGCTTTATAAAGTTTATGCTTTATATATATATATCCGTATAGATCTATATATATACATAGATGTATGTGTGTATATATGTGTATATGTACATATGGATATATCTTTAATGAGTTTGTATTTATAATATGCTTATACCATCTTCTTTTGCATTTGGATAGAAGTGGGAACAAGATCCTGAAACTTTCCTGATCATTATAAAGGGAGCTGGAGAAAAGGCTTTCTGTGCTGGGGGTGATATCAGAGGTAAAAACTTTTTTCCCTCTCACCTGAATGCTTTTTTTTCCAATAGAACTGATAAAGTGTTAGCAAATTTTTGTAGTACTTTGTAATTTTTTAGAATTGTTTTTGTTATAAAGTTAATACATTCTTATGTAGTTAACTTAGAAAACGGAAAAATTTAAAGACTTACCATTTGTAGTTAATATTAGAAAAATGAGGAGAATAATGATTTTTTTTAACTACTTATATGCCTTTCAAATATCTTGTCTCTCTCCATTCATTCTAAACAAAATGTCCAGTTACGGTATGAATCCGCTTTTTATTTTAGAAAAGCTGATATGAAGCAGTTCAGTTTGTCACCTCACCTGACAATCTGGCCATGTTGAGTGACTTGCCATTCTCCAAGCATAACATGCTGTCACGTGTTTCTGTGACTGCCTGTGCTTTTCCACTGTTCATGGTCCCAAAGCAGAATGTACTTAATTATAGCATTTATCCTATTTTATTGTCAGTATATTTTTACGTATGTTTAAATAAACATGCTGAGATAAAAAGATTAATTCTTCTTATCTTTCTAATCATTTAGGTCAATCTGTCTGTACACATTTAACTATTAAAGACAAAAGAAAGAAATGTTTGTTCTCAGGATCAAAGTCATGTACTTATTATTACCACCACTGGTTGTCAGTATTTTATATATACTGAAAACTATTTTTACTTTTTGTATTTTGTTTCTTATGGAATTGGTAGAGTCCACGTATGGTTTTTCCCTTGTGTTTTTATTTTGTATATTTGGTTTTTTGTATTGTGTTAAGATAATAATGTTTGGGTTGATCTATTTACCAAATTAAAAGTTTATGTAAACCATTATATTTGGAGTAGGAAGAAACAAGCTTGATTCAGTACATAATTTCAAATACCTATTAAATTTAAAGTAACTGAATCTTAAAATTGCAATTAAAATTTTTTGATTGCTTAGACTGATTTGTTAACTGAATTGTTTTTGAATTTATTGTTTTGCCCACAACATGAATATTTTTAAAACATCACTTTTCGGCCTGGGATTAGCCTTTCCTCTGGAGTTGAGCCTATGATCTTATCAGTTTACAGATGGGCAGAGCCTTATGTGTTGATTTTAGCTTATTCTGACTTTGAGCTATTTTTGCATATAGGCCTAACTTCATATTGATGTTAGAAATACACTTAGAAATTCTAGAATTATTCCTGTTTACATGTATAAAGCAATGGCAATTCCAGGAAATGTAGGTTTTTTCTTTTTTTTTGCTGAGGAAAATTAGCCCTGAGCTAACATCTGTTGCCAGTCCTCCTTTTTTGCTTGAGGAAGATTAACCCTGAGCTAACGTCTGTCTCAATCTTCCTCTATTTTATATGTGCATCGCCACCACAGCATGCCTGGCAGTGGTGTAAGTCCGCGCCTGGGATCCGAACCCACGAAACCTGGGCCGCTGAAGTAGAGTGTGCCAAACCTAACCACTAGGCCGTGGGGCCGGCCCCTAGTTTCTTTAAAGATTGTAATCTGAGACAATAAGTGGGTACTCTGAAAAATTTTTTTAAATAATATGAATGTCATTTAATTTCAGTGTATATGGAACTAATTGATTAGAATAAGATTAGAAGGAAACCTAAGAATATTTTTGAGGTAAAAGAGCTTCATTCCACAGGCAATACAATTTGCATTCCTTTCCTTTTAAAATTGGTAAGCAGCTGTAAGGATTGAATAAAAGGCAATAGACTAGGGGGGTTTTTTTGGGCATATGTCAGTGAAAGCCTCATAATGGCAAAACTAGATATCAAATCTTTCTTTTAAAAATGAGGAAAAGAGGTCAACATTTGGAACATTTTGAAGGAAGCTATATCAGAGTTCTAGAGTTAGTTTAAAAATCTATAAATAGTCAACAATTTATTTTTTATATTTTATTTTTTCATTGAAGTCACGTTGGTTTATAACATTATATAAATTTCAGCTGTACATCATTATATTTTGTCTTCTGTATAGATGGCATCGTGTTCACTACTAAATGTCTAGTTGCCATCTCTCATCATGTGACGTGCACCTTTACCCCTTTCGCCCTCCCTGTATACCCTCCTTCCCCTTTGGTAACCATCATTTGTTTTCTGTATCTGTGTGTGTGTGTGTGTGTGTGTGTGTGTGTGTGTGTATCTTCCACATATGGGTGAAGTCATATCATAATTTTCTTTCTCTGGCTGACTTATTTCACTTAGCATAATAGCCTCAAGGTCCGTCCATGTTGTTGCAAATGGCAACATTTCGTCTTTTTTTGGGCTGAGTAGTATTCCATTGTATATGTATGTACCACATCTTCTTTATCCGTTCATCTGTTGATGGGCACTTACTTAGGTCACTTCCAAGTCTTGGCTATTGTGAATAATGCTGCAGTGAACATAGGGGTGCATATATCTTTATTCGTGTTTTCATGTTCTTTGGATAAATAGCCAGAAGTGGAATAGCTGGATCTTATGGTATTTTTATTTTTAATTTTTTGAAGAATCTTTATAATGTTTTCCAAAGTGGCTGCACTTATTTACATTGCCACCAGCAGTGTACAAGGGTTCCTTTTTCTCCACATCCTCTCCAACACTTGTTATTTCTTGTCTTTTTAATAATAGCCATTCTGACGAGTGTGAGGTAATATCTCACTGTAGTTTTGATTTGCATTTTCGTAATAATTAGTGATGTTGAACATCTTTTCATGTGCCTGTTAGCCATCTGTATATCTTCTTTGGAAAAACATCTGTTCGTATCCTCTGCCTGTATTTTGATCAGGTTGTTTTTTTGTTGTTGAGTTGTATGAGTTCTTTATATATCTTAGGTATTAACCCCTTATCAGATATATGATTTTCAAATATTTTCTCTCCCAGTTGGTAGGTTGTCTTTTTGTTTTGTTGGTGGTTTCCTTTGCTGTGCAGAAGCTTTTTAGTCTCATGTAGTCCCATTTGTTTATTTTTTCTTTTGCTTCCCTTGCCTGAGGAGACATGATATTCAAAAAGATACTGCAAAGACCAGTGTCAAAGAGTATACTACCTATGTTTTCTTCTAGGAGTTTTATGGTTTCAGGTCTTACATTCAAGTCTTTAATTCATTTCAAGTTAATTTCTGTGTGTGGTGTAATATATTGGTCTACTTTCATTCTTTTGCATGTGGCTGTCGAGTTTTCCCAGCACTGTTTATTGAAGAGACTTTCCTTTCTCCATTGTATATTCTTGGCTCCTTTGTCAAAAATTAGCTGTCCATACAGAAAGAACAGTTTGGTGGTTACCAGGGGGAAGAGGATTGGGGAGTGGGCACAAGGGGTGAAGGATGCATTTATGTAGTTACTGACAAACAATATAATGTACAACTAAAAGTTCACAATGTTATAAACTATTATGACATCAATTAAAAAAAATTAGCTGTCCATAGATGTGTGGGTTTATTTCTGGGCTGTCAGTTCTGTTCCATTGATCTGTGTGTCTGTTTTTGTGCCAATACCATGCTGTTTTGATTACTATAGCTTTGTAGTATATTTTGAAATCAAGGAGTGTGATACCTCCAGTTTTGTTCTTTTTTCTTAGGATCGCTTTAGCTATTTGGGGTCTATTGTTGTTCCATGTAAATTTCTATGAAAAATGTCATTGGGATTCTGATTGGGATTGCATTGAATCTGTGGATTGCTTTAGGTAATATGGACATTTTAACTGTGTTAATTCTTCTATCCGTAGGTGTGGGATATCTTTCCATTTCTTTATGTCTTCTTCAGTTTCTTTCAACAATGTCTTATAGTTTTCAGTGTATAGGTCTTTCACCCCCTTGGTTAAATTTATTCCTAGGTATTTTATTCTTTTTATTGCGATTGTAAATGGGATTGTATTCTTGATTTCTCTTTCTGCTTATTTGTTGTTAGTGTATAGAAATTCAAATAGTCAACAATTTTAACTCTTTCCCCTAAAAGAAGAAATATATATATTATGCATTTAATTTGTATTTTAGTATATAATTGTCATAGGACTTAAGGACAGGAAAGGCATATGAGCTTGCAGTATATGGAAGAGAAAGGTTTGATAGCAGTCTTGACATTGACTCGAGTAGGAGTACAGTAGATGTGAACTCTGGATAATAGGAAATTGCAATAGAAATGAAAGCATTTGATAGTATTTATTGTTAGATGTTTACTGAGCACCTGTTTATTAAGCCAGGCAGTAGTATGCTGTAGCAACATCTTTCAGAAGTTATATTTCCATTGATATTATTAATAAGTAAAGATATTGCAATCTCATTTACCTCTCTATCCTTGACATTCATTTTTTTTCAATTTCTTTTTCTTTTGTGAGGAAGATCAGCCCTGTGCTAACATCTGCCAATCCTCCTCTTTTTGCTGAGGAAGACTGGCCCTGCGCTAACATCCATGCCCATCTTCCTCCACTTTATGTGGGACGCTGCCACAGCATGGCTTGACAAGTGGTGCGTTGGTGTGCGCCCGGGATCCGAACCGGTGAACCCCAGGCTGCTGCATTGGAGTGCACGCACTTAACTGCTTGCGCCACCGGGCCAGCCCCCTATCCTCACCTTTTATCATTCTCCTTTAGTCTTTTAAAACTGCTTATTTCTTGTTTTATTCTTTCTTGCCTGTGTGCCTTTGTAGGTATTCCTTCCTCTAGTTGGAACTTTTCCTCCTGTCGTTTTCTAGGAAATCCCTACCTATTGTTTGAACTTGGCTCAGATTATCTCTTCTAGGAAGCCTTCTTTTAATTACATCTCTCCTGCTTCCATTCCTGCAGCATCTCAACCTTATAGTGGGCATAGCACAGGAAGTATATTTTAATAGTCTGTCTTGTTAGTTTGAACTTCAGGGCAGCCGTCTTACACTGCTGTCTTGTTATCTGCAGCACCTAAAACAGTGTGTAGTACCTAGTAGATGCTCAATAAATGTTCCATGGTGAAATTAATGTGGCAGAAACATTTAATTAGATGGAAGATACTATAGAACTGTGTGTGTGTGAACTCATGTGCATATATTTCTGTGTGTGTGTATGTATAATGTACTTTGTGTTAAGATATGTTACCAAAGGATATATATATCCAGCAAATGTTTACTCAGGTGCTGCAAAAAACAGTCAAAAGAAAATGCTTTCTGTAGCAATATATAACTTCTAATTTAAGTGTAACACTTTGTAAGAAGTTCTTAATAAGATTTTTGCCCAGAGGTTTTGACATTGGACTATGGATCTGGGGCTAAGTATAATATATATGTGGCATGGGCAACTTCAAAACTTTAATAAATCATTCTAGAATTTCCCCCTGGTACTTAATGTCACAACATGTTAAATTTATTCTATTTGCGTGTATTGAATGGAAAACACTTCTTTTGATTTGTAATCCTGTCTTTTCTTCCTTTTCTTTTCTTTTTCTTTTTTTTTTGTAGTGATCTCAGAAACTGGAAAGACAAACCAGAAGATATTTCAAGATTTCTTCAGAGAAGAATATATGCTGAACAATGCTATTGGTATGTCTGCTCTCCTGAGGGCTTTGAATATGGAATCAAGATATAAGCTACATGGGCCGGCCCCGTGGCTTAGCGGTTAAGTGTGTGCGCTCCGCTACTGGCGGCCAGGGTTTGGATCCCGGGCGCGCACCGACGCACCGCTTGTCCGGCCATGCTGAGACCGCGTCCCACGTACAGCAACTAGAATGTGCAACTATGACAACTATCTACTGGGGCTTTGGGAGAAAAAAAGGAGGGGGATTGGCAATAGATGTTAGCTCAGAGCCGGTCTTCCTCAGCAAAAAGAGGAATATTAGCATGGATGTTAGCTCAGGGCTGATCTTCCTCACAAAAAAAAAAAAAAAGATATAAGCTACATAGTATGAATTTTTAAAAATGTAGTCAAGAGGCCTTCTTATTTATTCTTTTATATACTTTGTGTCAGGCATAAATAAAGTTGATTAAACTATTCTGACTGCTCATTCCAGAACAATTCACACTTTAATATTAGTAGGCTATACTTAACTACTGCTTGTCATACAATCAATATGAAAACATGGATTCTGATGATATGGCTAGCTTTCTTGGAAAACATAAGACTTGGGTCCCAGTTTTCTCTATAAAGTGAAGTATCATTTCCTAATTTTTGAGGAACTCTGAGATGAAAATTTCTTTATAATTGCTGTTCCAGGTTTCCCTGGAAGTGAAGCAGTACTTTTTTTTTTTTTTTTGTGAGGAAGATCAGCCCTGAGCTAACATCCGTGCTAATCCTCCTCGTTTTGCTGAGGAAGACCGGCTCTGAGCTAACATCTATCGCCAGTCCTCCTCCTTTGTTCCCCCAAAGCCCCAGTAGATAGTTGTATGTCATAGCTGCACATCCTTCTAGTTGCTGTATGTGGGACGCAGCCTCAGCATGGCCAGGGAAGCGGTGTGTCGATGCACGCCCGGGATCCAAACCCGGGCCGCCAGCAGCGGAGCCCGAGCACTTAACGGCTAAGCCATGGGGCCGGCCCCATGAAGCAGTACTTTTAGCAAGCATGTGTTTCAGATGTTAGATAACAGGGAATAATATAATACATACTTGTGTAGCCACCAGCCCAGAGTGAATAGACACCAATATTTTGTTTTTGCTCGATGTTTTAAAAATTTATTTAAAAGAAATATAATACTACAAGTTTTAAAATTACCGTTCCTCAGTGCAACCCAGAAGCAACCATTGTCATTAACTTGTAGAGTGTATCCTACTAGGTCATATTTTATATTTTTACTACATATTTATGAGCAAAAATAGTATTACCTTGTGTTTTTGAAGTTTACATGAATACTCTTACCATATATACCATTCCATAAGTTGTTTTTAATAACATGGAATGTAACTGTTCCACATTATTCAGTATTATGAATATACCCCGCATTACTTATCTATTCTATGTTAATGAATAGGTTATTTAAAATTTTTGCTAACACAGATTGTTGCACCCTTATATATGCCCTCTTAATGCCCATGTGCAAAAGTTTCTCTAGAAATAATAGAAGCAGAATGGGTGGATCATAGAGTTTATACATTTTCAATTTGTTTCCAAATTTTTCTCTAAAGTACAAGACTTTACTTTCTGCATGTCTTTTCATCATTTTTTGTTTTTAAACTTTGCATATTTAACATATTATTGTGGCTTTAAGTAGAAGGTGTTTTCTTGTGTTAATCGTTTAGATTAGATTTTCTTTTCAGTTTTATCTTTTTCATCTTTTTATTGGATTATTTGTCTCTTTGTTACTGATGTTGTAGGTCTTTATGTATTCTGGATTCTTCACTTTTGTAGATTATACATATTACAAGGACACTTCTCTCAGTCTGCTAATTTGTTATCTTCTGATACATACAAGTTGTTTTTTATTGTGAAATTTTTGTTGTACATTATTGTTTGTCAGTCACCATATAAATGCATCCCTCCACCCCTTGTGCCTACCCCCACCCCCCTTGCCCCTGGTAACCACCAAACAGTTCTATCTGTCTGTGTCTTGGTTTATCTTCCACGTATGAGCGAAATCACGCGGTGTTTGTCTTTCTCTTTCTGACTTATTTCGCTTAACATAATACCCTCCAGGTCCATCCCTGTTGTTGGGAATGGGACGATTTTGTCTTTTTTTATGGC
Source organism: Ceratotherium simum simum (assembly GCF_057802395.1). Taxonomy (NCBI): domain Eukaryota; kingdom Metazoa; phylum Chordata; class Mammalia; order Perissodactyla; family Rhinocerotidae; genus Ceratotherium; species Ceratotherium simum. The sequence continues at coordinate 67,642,393 of NC_141908.1, read as the reverse complement.
TGAGTAGTAGCCCATGGTATATATATACCACATCTTCTTTATCCAATCAGACAAGTTTTTATTTGATGAGATGAAATGTTTCCATTCTTTTCCCTTTATGATTTCTGATTTTTGCATTAAAAAAACCCTGCTTAATAACACTGAGGTTATTAAGCTTATATTTTAATAGTTTGAATATTTTGTTTCTTTATACTCTAATTCTTTAATGTACTTGGAATTTTTTTGCATGTGACATCATCTAACTTGTATTTTCCAGCAAGAAAGCCAAATGTTGCAATGTCTTTTATTGAAAAGTCCATGCCTTCTTCACTGATTTTAATGATACCTCTGTCATATATCAAGTTCTTGTATGTGACTAGGTCTGTTTCTGGGCTACTTGGTTCATTGGTCTATTTGTCTCTAGTATTTATGTTAAAACTTCAGTGTCAAAATTATTATAGCTTTAAGATATGTCTCTACCTGGTAGGACAAGTTGCCCTTGTTTTCTTTTACAGTTGTCTTGGCTACTCTTGGACTTTTGATCTTCCATATGAATTTTAGAATTATTTTGTCTGGTTCCACAAAAGCTTCTATTGAGATTTTGATTGGAATGACAATGAATTATAGATCAATTTGGGGGGAATTGACATCTTTTCTATTGAGTCTTCTCATCTACGAATGTGGCATATCTCTGTTTATTCATGTAGACTTAAAGAAAAAAACTTATGGAATTATAGTTTACATACCGTAAAATTCACCCATTTCAAGTATATAGTTCAATGATTTTTAGTCAAGTTGTGTAGCCATCACCATAAACCAGTTTTAGAACATTTTCGTCAGATTGACTTGCGTGTCCTTTCATAATGTTTTGTAATTATCCCCATAAAGATCTTGCTTCTTTTTTTTTTTTTTTAAAGTTTTATTCTTAGGTAGTTTATTTTTTTTTATGACTACAGTTAATGGTTATTTTCCTATTACGTTTTCTATTGACTGTTTCTGGCATATAGAATTTTTTTTTCCTGAGCGTCCGGCGTACCATAAAGTGTAAGGAAAAGTGATTTCATTACCCATTAATTCATTATTTATAAAGTAGGGTTTGTTCAGGCATGTCTTTCTAAGGCATAGGTAGGCTAATTATATGGCTTGACCAATTTTTCTACTAAATTTCTGTATATTTAACATAGGACATCTGAACTGTGCAACAGTTATCTCACACTTACTGAGAGACCTTTGCTATATTATTTTATCTTCTGTTTCATGATATTCTTATTAAGAAAGATTATAATTTAGAAGTGCATTTTTTTGAAAATAGCTTTTCTGTTGACACAATTATTATATGTTCATGAAACCAAATTTGGAAACTACAAAAAGGAGAAGAGATAAAAATTGCTGATAAACCTATCATCCAGAGATAAGAACTGTTAATCTTACATCTTTCTAATCTGTTGTTTATTTATACTTTTACTGCATATGTAGTTAAGAAGGAATTTAGCTGCAAGTAACAGAATACCTAACTAACAATGGCTTAAACAGATAAAAGTTGTATTTGCTCAGTAAGTCCAGAGATTGGTAGTCCTGGGCTGGTGTGGCAGCTCTGTAATGTCACTGAGGACTCAGGTTAGCCATCCTTAGCTTAAGGTTTTTCTTTTTTTTCTATTGTGACATGCTTAATTTTCATGTGTATGTATGTGATGACATTTTGAGACAGTTCTTGGTGTTCTTGTTCAAGTCTCAGTGACACTGGGTTTGAGTTATACCTAAAGCTTTTCCTTCCCAAATTACAACTTTCCATATATAGAGAGTCCTCTGAAGGGAAGGAAGACTATCCTCTACCCACTCTGGGTCCTTCTGGCTGGGATATGAATTAAATCGACATGAGACAGAGTAACAGGAGAAAAATCAAACAAAGCTTTACAACATGTATATGTGGGAAAGACCTAGGAAATTGGGTAACTCGACAAAATGGCGGAGGTTCTCTTCTTAAATAGCATATTCAGGTGAAGACAAAGGAGGATGTTGGGGGTGGGGGGAGTCAGCTTTGGGAGATTACCAGAAAAGCACAGTAAACAAGAGTAAGTTTATTATGTGGATTTAAGGCCTTGCCTTCTACATTGACAAGTTTCTAGAGATGAGATCATCCCCCCTCTTTCCAGTACAGTGAAGGAGAGTCCTTTACAAATGGAGATTTCCCTTAGAAATGTAAATGTTTGGTAAACAGAACTTGGATAAGAATGGGCTTAGCAAGGACCCTCCCAGTCTATCCGGACCCAGCGTTATCTATGGTGATGGCCTGTCCTGGGGACAGGCCTTCTATCTTAAATCTTTTTTGACAGTTAGTTGAGGGGAAGGTCAAAGTTTCTTTCAGAGTCTTCTGAGTCTTTATTGTCTTCAGCTCAAAATAATCTGCATATGAGAGTGGCACATCTTGGGGCAGCCTGCCCTGAACTCCATCACCTCTAAGCAGGAGAAGTATATAAGAAAATAAATTGAATTCATTCATTCAATACGTATTTAGAGCTTATTTTCTCTTAATAAAGAACTTTTTTTCATTACAAAGGTAGTACATGTACGTTGTAGGAATTTGGAAAATACTCTTTAGAACACAGAAGAATATACACTTCATAATTTTACCATCCAGAGATTTCAACATTCATATTTTGGTAATTTATTAATATTGGTTGATGTATTTCTAGTTTTTGCATCTATCTAATTTAATCTATATCTATACATATATCTGTCTATAAATTGTGATCATGTTGTGCATACTATTTTGTAAATGACTTCTCTCCCATTTTTCCTTGTAATTATATATTCTTCTACAATATAATTTTTAATGGCATAAAAGTGTTTTGTTGTTTGGACAGTTTTGTGTTGGTTTTTTTTTTTTTTTTTTTTTTTTTTTGGGGGTGAGGAAGATTGACCTTGAGCTAACATCTATTGCTGATCTTCCTCTTTTTGCTTGAGGAAGATTGTCCCTAAGCTAACATCTGTGCCAGTCTTCCTCTATTTTGTTATGTGGGACATCTCCACAGCATTGCTTGATGAGCGGTGTGTAGGTCCGTGCCCAGGATCAGAACCCGTGAACCCAGGCTGCCAAAGCAGAACACATGAACTTAACCACTATGCCACTGGGCTGGCCCCTGCACAGTTTTTAAAACCAATCCCCCGTGTTTGGACAGTCTTGTAGCTATCACATCATGTACATTCATAATTAGTTCTTTAGGATAAAAATTGTAAGTGAAATTTTTAGGGTCAAGAGTATGACTATTTTTAAGGCTCTCCGTTTTGCAGATTACCTTCTTATCTTTTAAAAGTCGGTTTACACTTATTTCTACCAGCAGTACACAAACATTCCTGGGTCTTTGCAGTGTTGCCTTAGGGATCTTTTTTGTGTGTGTGAGGAAGATCAGCCCTGAGCTAACATCTGGTGCCAATCTTCCTTTTCTTTTTTCTGAGGAAGATTGGCCCTGAGGTAACATCTGTGTCCATCTTCCTCTACTTTATATGGGACGCCGCCACAGCATGGCTTGACAAGCAGTGTGTCAGTGCGCCCGGGTTCCAAACCAGCGAACCCCGGGCCGCCGCAGTGGAGCACGCGCACTTAACTGCTTGTGCCACCAGGCTGGCCCCCTTAAGAATCTTTTTATAGTGACTTCCAATGCTTTCCCCTAGTCTTCTTAGTAAAAAAAAAACAAACTGGTTTGTTTTGTATCAGCCTTAAGGTAAATGCCTTAGCACATCAGTAAAGGAAATCTTAGATTAAAGGAAGAGCAGATAAACAATAAAAAGTAATAGTATTGTATCTATAACTTTGTGCATTTATTAAAACAGGAACAGTTTAGGGGCCGGCCCGGTGGCGCAAGCAGTTAAGTGCGTGTGCTCCACTGCGGCGGCCCGGGGTTCACCGGTTTGGATCCCGGCATGCACCGATGCACTGCTTGGCAAACCGTGCTGTGTCGGCGTCCCATATAAAGTGGAGGAAGATGGGCATGGATGTTAGCCCAGGGCCAGTCTTCCTCAGCAAATAAAGAGGAGGATTGGCAGATGTTAGCACAGGGCTGATCTCCTCACTGAGGGAAAAAAAAAAAAAAGGAACAGTTTAGTTTTAATTACTGGCAATAAATACTTCATAATCTACTAATAAACATCCTGCAGTATATCTTGAAAAATGGAATAAACTCTTTGTCAGGTGAGAATTCACTTTAGTTCTTGGCTTCTAAATCTCTGTTGAAAAGAAGGACAAAACTACCATTTTTCCTGTGAGAATTATTGGAAAGACTGATAAGGAAGTGAGAATTAGCAAGGTTCTGAAATAATTACTGTCATCAGGACAAAACTGGGAAAATACACCTGCATATTAATGTAGCACTAATATTAGGTCAGTGCTTTTTTTTTTTAAAGATATTTAACAAAACCAAAAACCAATTCCCCCATTTCTCCCACCTCCCCAAATGCTTTTGATTTTAATATTTTGTTCTTATATCCAGCAACCCTGCTGAGATTTATTAAGTTTAATGATATTTCTGAAGATTCTCTTGGCTTTTCTACATAGGCAATTCTACCATCTGCACATAATTTTTTCCATCTCTTTCCAATCCTTAAATATTTATGACTTTTTTGTTATATTTTGCCTAGGACCTCTATTATAATGTTGAATGTAGTGTTGTCTTATTTCTGATATCCATGGGAAAGCTTTTAAAATTTTGTTCTTTAGCATAATCTTTTTGTAGACCCTTTTTACCAAATTATGGACATTACTTCTGTTCCGAGTTTGTTAGGCATGTTTTGTTTTGTTTGTTTAGTGGTAGTGGTGGTGGTTGGTGTCTAGTGCTTGAGCATCTACTTTTCTCTGGCTTTTTCTCTCCTCTCCTGGGCAGGACCTTATTGAGTTCCTGGATCAGCAGGTGGAGTTTTCTAGTCATGTTTTACAAATTGAATAGCTCTTGCTAACATGAGGCTTTATGTAGATAGCTCATTGCATAAGATATGCATGGCTTTTTTGTTGTTGTTCATGACTGAAAAAGATACACAAACTCACTCATAATCTTTGGCTGTAGCTTCCATTCAGCTATTGACTTGGAGTTTCTTATTTGTTTCTGGCACCTGGAGATTTCCCTTGTTTGGCTTTGAACTTGGATGTACATTAAAAAAAATTGGGGGGGCTGGCCCAGTGGCATAGTGGTTAAGTTTGCACCCTCCGCTTCAGCACCCTGGGGTTTGCAGGTTCGCATCCCGGGTGCGGACCTATACACCACTTGTCAAATCATGCTGTGGCGGCATCCCATATAAACTAGAGGAGGATGGGCATGGATGTTAGGCCAAGGCCAAGCTTCCTCAGCAAAAAAAGAAGAGGATTGGCAACAGTTGTTAGCTCAGGGCTAATCTTCCTCACAAAAAAAAAAAAAAAAGAAAAAAAAAATTTTCCAGAATTTCTGTCTTTGAAGTAGGAGTGGGGAAAAGAGGCTGTTTCCCACTTTAGCTCATTAAGCCAAATTGAATGGGTATCTTTCACTTCTTTAGGTCTAGAATTCTACATATGAAATTTACATAGACTGTTTTCTTTATTCTGAAAATTTGTATCAGCACTGTCCAATAGGATTTTCTGCAATGATGAAAATATTCTGTATGTCTACTGTTCAGTATAAGAGCCGTTAGCCACATGTGGCTAATGAGCCCTTGAAATGGGGCTAGTGTGTTCAAGAAACTGAATTTTAAATTTTATTTGAGTTAATTTTCATCTAAATAGTTACATTTGGCTACTATATTAGTGCAGTTCTATACTAGATAAAGGGAGGTGGGAAAAAACCTCTAAGCAGTTTGAAAAGAGACTTTGGTAAAATGTTAACATACAGAGAGAAAGTCTTCAACGTATAATTTCTGTACGTTGTAATGTCATATTTTAGTCAGTAAGGAATTTGAAAGATTTATGTTCTGCATTATTAGCTTCTATTTTATGTCTGAAATATATGTATTTATAGCTGGAATGGTGTGTGTGTGTGTGTATGTATGTATCTCCATCCCAGTCAATAGAGAACTTTCCATAGTTTCTAGGGAATTATAGTTCAGAATTGAGGGCTATGGAAATCCTTGTGAATGTGAAATTAGAGTTGTGCTTTGGTGGCTCATTTGGCAAATTGGGAATATTTACAGAATTGCTAGATGGATCAAAACTGCAGTTTTATATTGGTCTACCCTAAGCAAGTAATAGTGGCAACAAGCTGTAACAGAAGCTCAGTGATTTATGGTTTTGTGTTGTGGGCAATTGCCCCGCTTAGAGGAAAAACAAGAACGGGAAAGGAACAGAGTAAAAGTTTACAAAAATTTTTGAGCTGGAAAGGACTTCTGAGGTTATATATTAAGTCTGGTCATTTAATAGATGAGGAAACTTATCTGTATAACGTATGATAGACACGTGTGACATACATATAACAGATATACATATATGTATACGTACACATATAACACACACATAAATATCTATATATCTAATGCCAGTATATATATTGAATTACCAGTATATATAAATATTTAACGCCAGTATACATTATTGAATAAAGTTGAGTTGCCAGTTAATGACAAAGCTGAGGCTAGAATCTGGGTCTTCTGATTCCCCGTCCATGCTTCTTCCTGTATGCTGCACTTCGCTTTGTATTCAGATACTTCTTTAGATATATAGAAAACAAATTATGTTCTTTAAAATACAGCTGTGTACATAAACATCAGTGGCTTATAAAGCAAATGTTAGTTGTATTTCTCAATAGCTGAGTTATACAAGACTTTCATTCATTTCAAATTGGAGTGTTAAGTTGTTAACTGATAATGAATAGGTGATCGGGATTGTGTATGGATTGACATTTAAAAAAGAACATATTTTATAAGCCATACATTTAGTTTTGGTATTTCTTGCAAAAATTTACTGGGGAAAATACTCAAAATTCATGTAATGTGATTTTTGGGAAAAGTGAGTGTATTTTAAACATTGCAACTAATTATAGCTCTATTTCTTTTAGATTCTTGTCAGAAACCATATGTTGCACTTATTCATGGAATTACAATGGGTGGGGTAAGTAGGCTGTTTTACTCTCATTGTTGATAATGTGAGTTGTATTAAAAATAAGTTAATAACTATTAAACGGAAGTGAGGGGATAAGTGTAATACAGTAGAACTCAGTGAAACAAAGTCATGTTTGGGTTTTGGAGCCTTGCAGGTTTGGGATATAGTGTTTTCTTATAACACTTTCATTAGACTATCTCCACCCAAAAGAATATGTTCTTAATTATGTTATATGCTATTTTAGCTTCTTGAGTTAGCAAGCTTTTTTAAACCAACAGAACTGATTGAATCTTTTTTTTTTTTTTAACGTAGAGCCGTTTTTTTTTTTTTTTTTTTTTACTTATAAGTAAACTGATTGCTTCCAACAGCCCCAGAAAAAGAAACTGGAACGTTGAGTATTTTTAGACCCTGCATAGAGGGAATGTGGCTGCCTAAAGCGTATCTCTTGCGCAAAATGTCACCTTAGTGAAAGTGTTTGGATACTTTATGAAGTTCTCTGAAACTACATTTCTGTCAGTTGACAAATATTTATTTTACGTCTGTGCTGTTACAAAGAAGTCTTAAATGTCATCGGCCTTGAATAACTTGATAGGGAGTTGGAGAAAAAAATGAAATAATTATAGAAAAAGTGGTAAGTCGTATGGCACTGACTTATAATAAAGACAAGCCTTTAAAGAAGTGAGAGGTCAGAATAGGTCTTCAGTGCAGGAAAAGGTAGGATGTAGGTAGTAGGAGGCCAAAGCATGGAATTTCAAAAATTCCACCTGTTCAGTGTTTCAGAGATTTAGTCATTGAGAATATAAGTCCCTTCTTTTTCTGGTAGAACTGCACTAGATGAAGCCTCTTGGGCACTGGGAATTGCTTAGGTCTTGTATATCATTTTGGGAGGGGATTCCAGTAACAGCTATGGTCAGAAAATAGGATCAAGGGCAATCTATACCTCTTTGCTTGTTGGCAGGAACTAAGCATGAGTTGATTGTGCTTTCTTTGTCGAGAAAGTGTGAACATGGGGAAAACAAGAGCTCCCTGAAAAAAATACTGCAGAACAAAGGGAAGGAGAATAATCTGAAGCATTGAAGGAAGCGCTTCCCTGTGACTGTGAAAAGAACCAGGAGGAAAATGAAAACAAAAAGCATTGGGCATACTTAATAACATGTAAAAAGATATGGCCCCAGTAAAATAGGAAAGACAGCCCATAAGGAGACAACCAGCTCAGCTGAAAGGGCAACAAGTTGAAAAGGGGAATAGGTAACATAAGGAAGGATGCCTGGACACCAAAGTGCAGTAGCAGAACTGACATTCCACTTTGAAGGCAATAGATTAGAAGGAGTTGAATTTAATATTACAGATAATGAAATTTATCTGTGGAGGACAAACCTGGGAAGTTATCACCAAAAAAAGACAAGGCTAAAAATGAGAACGAACATTTTGAGGTAATGAATGTGAAAGACAGATACTGGGAACCCAGCAAAGGAATGATAAATATTCCATGGAAAGTAAATCAAACACTTGGAACAGAAATGATGGTCAGATATAATTAAAGATGACTTTCTTTTATTTAATTAAAAACAAAAAACTCTCAAACCTGATGTATGTATAATTAAAGGAAACACAGCATTCCAGATAAAATTGATGAAGAGATCAGCATTCCTAGATAAAGCTCACGTTAAGTTTTTTTTTAATTACAGTCTTTAAGGAAAAAAAAACAAACAATTGCTCAAATGTTCCAAGGTGCGGATGAAGGGTGGTTAGTGACTACAGGTTATGTACAAAGGAACGTAAGTCATTCTGGTTTCAGACTTTGTTATACTAAGTGCCAGAAGTCAATGGATTGAGGAAGTTGTGAAATAAAGTAGTTAAGACTCAAGAGTTTTCTACCCAACCAAGTTGTCATTTAGTATAAATGTAAAAGAAAGATGTTCTCAGAAATGAAAGGGCTTGGAAAATATATTGCTGACATACCATTGTTGAAAATATTTCAATAAATATTTGGTCTAGTTGACCAAGAGATCACTCTAATAACACAAGACTAGTTTTGATATGAAAGGATTGATGAACTGCCCTTTGTTGTTATCAGTGAGCAGAACTTTCATCTTTCCGTAGGAGCCTGAGAAGAATACTTATTGCTCTAGCATACCACATTTGGATGAATTGGCCATGCATTTTGGTCTCCATGACATGTATAGGTTGATACAGTGTTTCCGCACATTCCTATATATATTACAGCCAAGAATACTCCATTTATTTCTAAAGAGAAGACTGCAGTAGAACAAACCAAGATAATGTTGTCTTGAATAGAGGGAGTAAGGGCGACGCTGCTTCTTCCCGCTGGTCTCTGTTTTCTGTATACTTTAAAGAGTATGAATGACTTTCAAAATGAAAATGAAAATGTACTTTATATTAGCCTTTCTTACCCAGAATACCACCAGAGAATTGAGTCTTAGTGCCCTAAGGCACTGATTTTCAAGGTGTTATCCCTGTACCAGCAGTATCAGCAGCACTTGGGAATTTGTTAGAAATACACATTCTTGGGCCCTACCCCAAAGTCAAACTCTAGGGATGGGACCCAGCAGTGTGTGTTTTAACGGGCCCTCCAAGTCATTCCGAGTCGTGTTAAGTGTGAGAACCAATGGCCTAAAGCATCCATTGTTTGTAATGCATTAACATTTCTTCTATTTCTGTCCTTTGCTTCTGGAATGATACCAGTTATGTACATTTTTGGGAAAATTGAAAAAATAGTTAAGTCATTTGCAGTGATCTGTGGTTCAGATGAGGAACCCCTCAGTGAGAAAGGTTCTCTTATATTACATATTGTCAACCTCTCCTAAAAAACCTGTGTCTTTTCTCCCTTCAGGTCTGCCCACCTACATGCCCCATATATACTCTATATCTAATTCATCCTTAAAGACTGAAGTTCTACTCTATTTTTTGGCAATCTTAAATACTACTATGATTAGATGTGATTTCTTCCTTCATTGACTCAGTGCATTCAGTCTGTACTCCAAATTTGACTTTTATACTTTAATTGCTAGTTATTAGGAAATAAGTTCAATTATATTAGATGGTGTAGGGGAGGAAGAAGTATTCCTCTGTCCTTCTAGGTTCTTCTGACTGGTCTAAGAATTAAATTGACATGAGACAGAATAACAGGAGAAAATCAAACAAAATGAGTAACTCGCCAAAATGGCTGAAGCCACCTCCTTAAATACCATCTTCAGCTAAAGGCAAAGGAGCACGTTGAGGGTAATGGTTTGGGATTTCAAAGGGGAGGTAGGCAATTCACATGGAGATGGAAAAGCAAATTTTTAGTAAACAAATGATTGCCAGGCCTTGCAGAAATAATGAGACGTGGAGAGGACTTTGATCAAAGTTAGGACTTAATCCTAATATGTAAGTATGAGAATAAGATAAGGCAAATATGGCTTAAGATAAAGTGTACAGATAGTAATTATCTCTGTCTCTGTCTTGATTCTGATCAATAAATTGTTTCTTATAATATAGGAAAGAATTTTGTGAAGAAAATGTGGATAATCCAAAAGATGGCGCCAAAGAGTTTGTTTTTTTGTTGTTGTTGTTTTTTTAATACCATAGAAAATGTTTTTTTCCAGCAAGGAAAATGACAGTTTTATTGTCTCTTTTATCCACCAGGAAGAGTAGCACAGCACTTTGTAGAGGAGATGGCTAAATTCTATTTATTATGTTTCATATTTAAGAAATTTGAGCATTTACTCAATATTTTGGTATACAGTAAAATAAAAATGAGTGTTTCTGAATGCTTCTCTACTTGGTTGATCAAAATTGTGTAAGATTATGTCATTCCAGTGTTTCTGAAAGAGATAAAATTTTTTTTTATGAATAGCAATTTGAAAGAATAGTTCATTCTGTGTCCTAAGAAAACAAATTTTTAATTTCCTTTACCCTTTATTTTGAACATTTGAAGTCATATTTTCTCAAGTTAACATATAACAGAAAGGCAAATTTGCTTAAAAAATTAAAATTAATTTTAAGTAGGTATAGAACAGAGAAAAATCCTTAAATTTTTATTCCGTATATGTGGTACCACCCACATTTCCCTGAATTGGATTCAGAGAACTTTTAAGTTTCTTTCTTTCCTCCCTCCCACCCTCCTTTTCTCTCTCTCTTCCTCTTTTCCTTCCTTCCTTTTGTCTTCCCCCAGTGCATTTAACAACAGAAACAAAGTTAGCTCCCCCAAGCCACTTCAAAATATGGGTGCAATGTGGTATTGTTTTTGTGTTTCTCAAAGTATCCCCAAGATGCTGCTAGCAAAAGTGTTTTGTGATCAATATAATGGAAAATTAAAAGTTTTAAGGCATATTTGGAAGGGTATGTTCTAATGAATAGAGAAGTGGGAATTGGAATGGGGAGTATGTTATAATGATTGGAGAAGAAGTGGGAATTGGAATGGCATATACAATACCCAAATGACTTTGTTGGGACACAAACCAACCACTTGGAAAATTGACTACTGCTCAATTAAATGAAAGCTACTGAATCAGATTTAATGTCATTGAGATGTGTCCTTTTCTTATGAAAAGAATGAACAGTCTTCAAAGATTGAATTATGTTAATGTATTGCAAAGGTCTGTAAGACATAACTATGTCTTTGTTCAGTTTTAAAAGGTATTTTGTTTTTGCTGTTGTTAGTGACAATTGAGTAGATTACATTTTAAGAAACTAATTTTTATTATAATAAAATGTTGGGGTTTTCTTTTTTTTTTTTTTTTTTGGTGAGGAAGATCAGCCCTGAGCTAACATCCATGCCAGTCCTCCTCTTTTTGCTGAGGAAGACTGGCCCTGGGCTAACATCTGTGCCTATCTTCCTCCACTTTATATGGGATGCCGCCACAGCATGGCTTGACAAGCGGTGCATCGGTGCACGCCCGGGATCCGAGCCGGGGCTGCCAGCAGCGGAGCATGCGCACTTAACCGCTGCGCCACAGGGCTGGCCCCTATCATAAAATGTTGGGGTTTTCTTAACAGCATTTAGTTACTTAATAGAACCCGAGAGCTTATGAAAGAAGAGATGAAATAATTTTAGTAACTAAATTAAAGAAGTTTTTAAAGGAACTTCTGAGTTCAGCTCACTTTGGTACACTCGCCCCCCCCATGTTATTTAAATCTCTTGATTTTTTAAAAAATAGTTGTTATAATACTCTTGAATGTGTTTACATTGTATAATGAAAACACCGAGACATGCATGGGCCATGCCATTTTTAAGAGAAAAAACAGCCAAAAAGCTTTCAAAAGATCAAATATGAAGTCATTAACAAAGCCTGAAAAAAATTATAACTTTGCATTTTGCCATTTCAGTTGCCCATGCTTGAGACTTCCCTTGTAAAGGCTACAATTCACCAACCAAAGAATGTTCTTTTGTCATGCAGTAAAGGTAGGAACGGCTGTGTGTAGGAAATTGATCATGTATTTGCTCCTGCACACAATTTGTTGGTGATGTTCCCTTCAGTTTCAAAGACTAATTGAGTAGCTTAGCTATATTAAAAAAAGAATGATTTTAGGATGACCAACCTTGTCCAGTGATTGGGAACATTCTTATGATAAACATAAGAATCATAATCATTATTATGATTACTCATAATGTCTAATGATAGACATTCTTTTTTTCCCCAGCTTTATTGAGGTATAATTGACAAGTAAAATTGTAATATATTTAAAGTGTACAACGTGATGATGTGATATACAATACATTGTGAAAGGATTCCTTCCTCAGACCTTATTCATCTCATCTTATAACTGAAAGTTTGCATCCTTTTACCGACCTCTCTCTATTTTCCCCACCTCGTAACCCCTCATAACCACCATTCTACTCTGTTTCTATGAGTTAGACTTTTTTTTTTTAGGTTTCGAATATAAGTGGTACTGTGCAGTATTTGTCTTTCTCTGTCTGGCTTATTTCACTTAGCCTAATGCCCTCGAGGGTCATTGATGTTTTTGCAAATGGCGGGATTTTTTTCTTTTTTTAAAGGCCAAATAATACTCCATTGTATATATACACCACATTTTCTTGATCCATTCATCTATAGACAGACACTTCGGTTGTTTCCATACCTTGATTATTGTGAATAATGCTGCAGTGAACCTAGGAATACAGATAACTCTTACAGATAATGATTTCATTTCCTTTGGAGATATACCCAGAAGTGGGATTGCTGGATCAAATGGTAGTTCTGTTTTTAATTTCTTGAGGAACCTTCATACTTTTTTCCATAGTGTCTGTATCAGGTTGCATTCCCACCAACTATGTTCAAGGGTTCCCTTTTCTTCACATCTTCACCAGCATTTGTTAACTCCTGTCTTCTTGATAATAGACATCCTAACAAGTGTGAGGTAATATCTCATTGTGGTATTGAGTTGCATTTCCTTGATAATTACTGATGTTAAACACCTTTTCATGTATATCTGGCCATTTTGTATGTCTTCTTTGGAAAAATGTCTGTTCAGATCCTTTGTTCACTTTTTTTTTTTTTTTTTTTTTAAAGATTTTATTTATTTTATTTTTCCCCCCAAAGCCCCAGTGGATAGTTGTGTGTCGTAGCTGCACATCCTTCTAGTTGCTGTATGTGGGACTCGGCCTCAGGATGAACGGAGAAGTGGTGCCTCGATGCGCACCCGGGATCCGAACCCGGGCCACCAGCATCGCAGCGCGCGCACTTAACCACCAAGCCACAGGGCCGGCCCACTTTGTTCACTTTTTAATGGGATTTTTTTTTGTTATTGAGTTGTATGAGTTACTTGTATATTTTGGATATTAACCACTTATCAGATATATGGTTTGCACATATTTTCTCCCGTTCCATAGGTTGCCTTTTCATTTCGTTGATGTTTTCCTTTGCTGTACAGAAGCTTTTGGTTTGATGTAATCTACTTGTTTATTTTTGCTTTTGTTGCCTTCGCTCTTGCTGTCACATCCCAAAAATCATTGCCAAGATCAATACCAAGGAGTTTTATAGTTTCAGGTCTTACATTCAAGTTTTTAATCCATTTTGAGTTGATTTCTGTGTATGGTGTGAGATAGGGGTCCAGTTTCTTTTTTTTCCATGTGGATATCCAGTTTTCCTAACACCATTTATTGAAGAGATGATCCTTTCCTTATTGTATATTCTTGGCCGCTTTGTCAAAAATTAATTGATCGTAAATGTGCAGCTTTATTTCTGGGCTCTCCGTTGTGTTCTATTGATCTATATGTCTGTTTTTATGCCAGTTGTGTTCTGATTATTATAGCTTTGTAATATAGTTTGAAATCAGGAGGTGTGATGCCTCCAGCTTTGTTCTTTTTCAAGATTGCTTGGGCTATTCAGGGTCTTTTGTGGTTCCATACAAATTTTAAGACTGTTTGTCTATTTCTGTGAAAAATGCCATTGGAACTTTGAAGGGATTGCATTGAATTTGTAGATTGCTTTGGGTAGTATGGACATTTTAGCAATATTAATTCTTCCAATCCATTAGCATGGACTATCTTTCCATTTATTTGTGTCTTCTTGAATTTCTTTCATCAGTGTCTTATAGTTTTCAGTGTATAAATCTTTCACTTTCTTGGCTAAATTTATTCCTAGGTATTTTATTCTTTTGATGCAACTGTAAATAGGATTGTTTTCTTAATTTATCTTTCTGAAAGTTTGTTTTTAGTGGATAGAAATGCAATTGATTTTTGTGTATTGATGCTGTATCCTGCAATATTAGTTCTAACAGGTTTTTGATGGAGTGTTTAGGGTTTTCTATGTATAATATCATGTCATCTTCAAACAGAGGTAGTCTTACTTCTTTCTTTCCAATTTGGATACCTTTTATTTATTTTTCTTGCCTAATTGCTCTGGCTAGGACTTCCAGTACTTTATTAAATAAAAGTGGCAAGAGTGGGCATCCTTGTCTTCTTCCTGATCTTAGAGGAAAAACTTTCAGCTTTTCACTATTGGGTATAATATTAGCTGTGGGCTTGTCATATATGGCCTTTATTATGTTGAGGTATGTTCCATCTATACCTACTCATTTGTTGAGGGTTTTTATTATGAAATAATATTGAATTTTGTCAAATGCTTTTTCTGGATCTATGGAGATGATCATATGATTTTTATCCTTCATTTTATTAATGTGGTGTATATCATTGATTTGCATATCTTGAACTATCCTTGTATCAGAAATAAATCCTACTTGATTGTGGTGTGCTATACTTTTAATGTGTTGTTCAACTTGGTCTGCTAATATTTTGTTGAGGATTTTTGCATCTGTGTTTATCAGGAGTATTGGCTGTAGTTTTCTTGTAGTGTTCTTGTCTAATGATAGACACTCTTATTGCTAAGCCTGCTTATGTAGATCAAGGTGACCTGATTTCAGATACATGAATATAAGTCATGTATGAATTGAACTCTCTGATTCTTATTTGTCCTGTAGGGGTTTAGAGTGGAAGCAGCCAGTCTCAAGTGTGATGAAACTAGGCTTGAAGTGGATATGCAAAGATAAAGGAAGACCAGTCAGAGACTAAAGAAAGGTATTGGGGTGCAGTTGCCCTGGGAAGTAAAAATAAAAGGACTATATTGACAGGTAAACTTGTCTTAGAGAGAAAGCAATAAAATATACCAAGAAAGGAAGAATAATCAGACAAAGAAGGATGTGAAAAAGAGCTTCCTTCAAGACTGAAATACTAGTGAACCAGCAGGGGCTGTGAAAGGAAGAATACAGAGGAAATTTTCCTTGGATTTCTAAGTGTGTAGAGTATGTGCTTATATGCATTCATTTTTATCTGTATTGACTGCTGAACTTTTTCCAAGTTGTGGATGGATATCTTCTTTTTCTTGATAGAGAGGGGTGGGTTTCCCTCCTCCCCCCATGGGATTGTCTCTACCTAGATTTCCTTGTGTCTTATTAGGGGAGCGTTAGGATTGCTTTTAGTTGCAGAATTTCTCATAGTAAATTTTTAGGGTCATTTAATTTCTAAGTTAGTCTGTCTTATTAGGTGAAGCCCTTTATTCTCCAGCCTTCTCTACTCTTTTCCCTCTGACTTTTAGCCCAGGGATATCTAAGTACAGAATTGGAATTGCTTCCATTTCCTTATCAGGAACTTGGCTTCACTGCCCGCCCCCCGACCCACTCATCCCCCTTAAGATACTGAGTTCTGCAAAATAGAACTGTGACTTTCTAGGAATATGGGTATTCTTGGCAACTTTCACAGACTTGCAGATTCTCAGATCTTCAGGGAGTTCTCCTTTTTCTAGGCCATTTCCTGTGGTCGTATTGGCCAGAATTTTGGTTCATTTTGTTTTTAACTGTGAAAGCACCCTAGGTTCTCAGTCAATTGGCAGCACCTCTCCCCTGTGCCAATCTCACCCTGCCTCCATTCCATCCCCACCTTGTGGGGTTGGGTGATTTGTGGTCTAGAGGGCTCTGTTCCTTATTGAGGCAGATTATTTCACAGAGAAGAAAGTGGGAGGGGATCTCCTCTTGCCCATAAAATGAGCTCGTTCCCCTAAGGATATATGGACTCATGAGGTTTAAGACTAATTAGAGGTTCATTAGGATTTTAGCCATTATTTGAGATTGTTCTCAGGTGTTTTACCCAACCAGCAAAACTTACTGGATGTCTGCTATGTGCTTGATACTGGTTAGGCTCTGGGGATAAATTAGTAAACAAAGCAGCAAGTAGGTTTCTTTCTTCATAGAGCTTACTTTCTAGAGAGGCAGGTACAGGGTGGTCTGAAAATAATAAAAGAGTACCAGCCTCAACTGTGTGTGAATATGTGTGTAGTTTAGTGTTGTGAGTCGTGTGGGGAAAGCATCTTGGACAAAGTTATATTTAAGCTGAGACTTAAAGAAAGAGGAATCAGCCAGAGAAGAACAAGTTGGGAGTAGTGGAGGAATGCAGTATGGTTGGTGCAAGTTTGTAAGGAGTTGATGCAGTGTAGAAGGATAGTGTGCAAATGAGAAGATAATAGCATATGTGAAAATGAGATGAGGAGAGAATGCATATTTGGGGAAGGTTCACTGTGCCTAGATTTTGGAGTATGAAGGAGATAGTGGTTAAATTCTGAGGCCAGAGAGGTAAGCAAGAAGCCAGATCAGTAGTTTATCCTGAGATAAATAGAACGCTTTAAGTGCTTTTAGCCGAGGACATGATTTGAACAGATTTGCATTTTAGAACGATAACTCTCTTGTGGGAAGAACAGATTGGAAGGGGTTAGGATTGGAGGTAAAGAGGTTATTTAGGAAACTATTGCAGGGATCCAGGTGAGAGATTATGGCGATTTTGAGCTAGGGCAGAGATAATGAATGGGGCAGAAAATTAGATAGACTTAAGGGAGATATTTAGGAGGAGACTTGGTGGAATGTGTTGGTGGATTGAATATGAGGGATGAGGGGAGAAAGGCAAGGATGACTTCCAGGTTTCTAGACTGGCAGTATAATGGATGGTGGACTGTTTACTAAGATTTGAGAAGAAGAGTGGCTGGGGGGTGGGTTGGAGAGGGTGAAGAGAGAGAGCTTAATTTGGGGCTTGTTAAGTGTGAAATGCCTGTGGGTTATCCATGTGGGAGTGTTTTGTCTGAATAAAAGTGCTTTATCTGTTATGCAGGTCTGAAACTCAGGGTGCTGTCTGGGCAAGAAGTATAGCTTTGGGACTCATGTAGGCACAGTATGCTCTACAGTGTGTGCTTCTATAACGTGAATTAGCTCATAAGTGGTTGATAAATGGAAAAATGATGTTAGGATAATGCAAAAGTTGTATTGGTTCATATGCAGTTTTTTTCTAGGCAAGGGGAGGTAGGATAGTGGTAATAGATATATAATCATCAACTAGACAAGAAAAAAGTGCATAGCTCATGGTGTACTGTGAATAGAAATTCTCTTGTATTTTAAGAAAGTTAAAAAAAAAAAACCCAAACAACCACTCAAACAAATGCTGTTCCTGAAGTGACCTCCACTATAAGGTGAACCCCCAACTCTTGGCACTTGGGTGTTTAATGGCAGCCCCCCTGGCTCATAGCTGCCCTTCTGCCTGCTTTGTCTCAGCACCTGCCAGCACCTGCTCTAATTAAAGTATTACCATTCTTTCCACTTTATTTTTGTGCATTTTAAATATCTGCTCTGACATTCTTTGTTCATACTGAGCTGCCTAACTTGCTGGTCTAAATCAGGTACCTGGACTATTTATAGTTTTAATTACCACTCAAATTACAAAGTTACATAGGTTTTGAGCAAAACTGCAAAACTCTGTTTTTCCTATAAGCTCTGTGCAGTTTTGTAGAATCTGAGGATTTTTCCAGAAACTCATTATGTTATAGCAGAGATGCCTTATATTGAAAATTTGTCAGTAGAAAAGATTATGCAAGGAAATGTTGTAACCGAGCAAGGGCTTCTTCTGCTTGCCACAACCCTGAAGCCAGTCAATTGCAAGATGAGTTAGTGGTTTAGAATGGGATTTTTTCAGTTAGTCAGCACAATTGGAAGATAGTGGACTCATGTGCCAAAGATAATCTTAAACAAGCACAAAGTTTAAGCAGTTATATAGGGCTAGGGGGCTATGAAGGAAGGGCTCAGGGATGTTGGCCATCTGGCATTGGTGACTGGAGACGCCACACCAGGTCTTTCAGTTGTCTTCGATGGTGGATGCCAGCATAGATGTTCTTCTCTAAGGCGGTCGTCATAGTCCTAAGAAACTCACAAGAACACAGTTATCATCTGTCACTAAAGGGATGTACATGTGTCAGCCCGGATTATAAAATCTACAGAGCGTGCTTATTCATCACCTAGACTACGTGTAAGTTAAAACATATACAGTGTGAGTGAGTGAGTGAGTCAGAGGTCATTCTGAGTTACAATATGTCTTCCCTCATGTCAGCCTTGTCCTAGACTGGTATCAATGTGACAGAAATAGAGTGACAACCAAAAGAAGTCCAGAGTGGAATCCTAAATCCCTATGTTTATTGGCCAGGGGCAGAACAAGGAGCCTATAAAAGACACTGGAAAAAAAGGGTCCCAGAAGATAGGAGGCAAACCAGAAGAGTAGATGTGCCGTGCGCACCTTCGGGTTGGCTTCTGTGCCCTAGAAATCTTTGACAATTTCTTTGCTTTGTGGTCAAGAATGTATTCCAGGTTCATCTTGTACGTTTCATTTCCCAGACCTAAAATCAGCTGTTTCTTCAAGGCAGCCCTGGTTACTTTTAGTAGGAAATGGTGATTAGCAGTCACAGTCTGGGCACTAGTTAAGTTAGTAATTGTTTTTAGTCATTTTCAGCGAAGAGAACTAAGAATAGGTATTTTGTTTTTAAGAGAAAATAGATCCTGAGTTCAATACTTCATTTTCAAAGTTAGATTTTTACTTCTTTAATATTTCTGTCTTTTTTCTCTTATGTATGTTGAAAATCTTGTTTTTTAAATAACATTAACATTGTTACAAGTTTGCTTTGTCCTAATGTGTATAATAGTTTTAGAATAATAATACCAATATTATTACTAAGAATAAAGTCACTTGCAATAATCATTTTCTTTGCCCTATATTAAATTTTTTTAGTGCCTTAGCTTTTTCATATTTTTCCAGAGTATTCTACTGCATTCTCATAGAAACAACTCTTTATTTTTATACTCATGTCTGTTTACAATTAATAATATTTGAAGTACATACTTAACCATAATAAGTACAACTGGCATAAACAGTTTGGAAATAAATATGACTGACATTTGGTAAACTCTGGACTCAACAGATCAGAGAGGTATGCAGGTGTATGAAAAAGTAAGTGGAACTTTCAGAATGCTAGTTAATATGGACATTAGTTAATATGTTTTGCAGAGTTAATGGAAATCCTTGGTAAATCAGAGGTCAATTAGGAGTACTCCTGTTATAATAACCATTCTTGAGTATATGCTATAAGACAGTGGTTTCTTAGAACTTCTTTTTTTAAACTTCTATTAAATATATAGATATTTAAATATAATATGCAATATGTTATATGTTATAGTCTGGTGACACCTGTATATATATAATTCATGAATAAATATGCATATATTGGGAGAATGTGCTCATTTAGGTAAAAACCTTGAGGATGAATCTAGGAGGTATGTATTTTTAAGTTATTTCAAATTTATGTCTTTTTTTTTTTTTTTTTTTTGGTGAGGAAGATTGGGCCTGAGCTAACATCTGTGCCAGTCTTCCTCTATTTTATATGTGGGACACATGCCACAGCATGACTTGGTGAGTGGCGCATAGGTCTGGGCTCGGGATCCAAACCCACCAACCCCAGGCTGCAGAAGTGGAGTGTGCAAACTTAACCACTATGCTACTAGGCTGGCCCCACAAATTTATGTTTTAATGTGTGATGTAACAGAATTTATATCTCTACTCCCTGGCTTTTTTTAAATTGAGATATAATTGACATATAACGTATTAGTTTTAGGTGTACAACATAATGATTTGATATATGTATATATTGCAAAATGATTACCACAATAAGTTAACATCCATCACCACACATAGTTAGCAGTTTTTTTTCTTGTAATGATAACTTTTAAGATTTACTCTAGTAGCAATTTTCAAGTATCTCCCTGGCTTTTTTTATTTACGGTAAAACTATACCTCCAAGAATGGTGGACTGTTAATACAAAAATAAATATTTCTACTTCGGTTATTTGTTTCTGTTGAATATAATTTTCTTCCAAAAGTAACGTGAATTTTGTGCATCCAAAGCAGGGTAAAAAAATGTGTTTGCTGCTGATCTCTGTATATTAGTCTATTAAAATACATTAATATTATATAATCAGTATATTAATAGCTATTAATATGCAGTATTAGCCTATTAATATTAATGTGAGAAGCATAATAAAGTCTGTTTTTACTGTGGACCCTGCTGATCAGACTGCTAATCTAATGCATGTGGTGCCAGAGATACATTATAAAACTTATTTTATAGTTATAATATTAACTTTTATACCATAGTGAGATAATGTATGATGAAAAATCTATTTGAATTTCTAACAAAAATATATACCTATTTCAAAGCACCCTTTGTAATCCTGAATGATGGTGAGAGAAGACTCACACATTCGCTGATACTGTGGTGCAGTATTCATTCTGGGCAGGAGCTTGCTCATTCTCTCTAATTAGAATTTAAATACATGACTCTTTGTGTAAGCATTAGTCACATCATCCTATTGTGTGCCTTTCTGAGTTTGTTGTTTTCTTAACTGTGGTTGTTGGCTTTGTTTACTTTGGAACATTTACTTTTTATTTATTTTTAATTTTTGAAAACTTTTAATGGTGAAACAGTATCAAACTTACAGAAAAAATGCAAGAATAGTACAAAGAACTCCAATATATCCTTCATCTGTATTCCCTGTTATCATTTTCCACATTTGTTCTATCATTCTTTCTTCCTCTCTCCCGCATCTATCACATCTATCTATGAATAATTTTTTTCTGAACCATTTGAGAGAAAGTTGAAGACATGATGACCCTTTATTGCTAAACTCTTCAGTGTGTATTGCCTAAGAATGAGGACATCAAAATCAGGAAATTTAACACTGATACAGTACTATTATGTGGGACATTTCTTTTTCAAGCACCAAATTAAATTGTTTCACGTCTCCTTGTTTGTGTGTTGGGGGATTAATCTTGCTATTAATATAAATCATAGAGGGTGGCTGACTGTATCTTAAATTACCTTAGAATTATCAATTTAAAAAAATTAATGTTTTTTATCTAGAATATCTGGAAATATAAAAGTGAATGCTTATTTCTAGCTACTGATTCACGTATTTGCATTTTGAAGGATTTAATCATGCTTTTTAAGTAGTTATAATTAGATATTCTTTAAAAGCCTTAAATAAAGCTGTGCCAGCTTTTTTCTCCTATTGAACAGTCTGAAAATTCATCTAGCTATGTTGCTTAATTAAAAAGAAAGTCTTAGATTGCCTAAGTTTTGCCTTAGGCGATGCTGAAATTTAAATACGTTGTCATTCTTGTGACAGAGTATGAGTTTAACTACATTCATATATTCTATTTTTGTTCAGTTATTTATGCTTACCCATATTAGCATTCTTAATAGTAGATTATAGATATGGATCAAATTCATTTTACTTTATCTGCACAATATCAGCACAGTACTGCAATGATGATTGTTTAATAATAATCCAAGTAAAAACAAAGGATGTCAGAGTCCTTGAGACACCATAAAATATAAGGCACAGAGGGTTAAATGTAAAAGAATAGAAAAAGATGCCAACACTAACTAAAAGAAAGCTGGTATAGCTATTTTAATATCAAATGAAGGTACATTTTGTGGCAAAAACTTTTACTTGATATAGAAGGACCTTTCATAGTTATAAAATGGTTAGATATAACAAATCTAAATTTATATGTCCTCTGAATCTGTTTTTATTGTGTATTGTTTCTCTTTGGTTTTAGTCATGTGGTCTTTTCTTATATGTTGGATAATTTGTAATCGAATGCTAGTTATTTCTAATCGAGTTGTTTCTACTTGAGTATTATTTGAGCCCTAAGATGACATTATCTTCCTCCAAGGAAGATGTACTTCTGTTTCTAGTAGGTGTCTAGACTAAGGGCACTAGTAATCTCAGATCATCTCTATCCAGTCAAGAATAGGAGGATTTGAAGCAAAGCTTCACTCTGAGTGAGGGCTGGGCTGAATCCAGGCCACTCTAACTCCAAGGTTGTAGCATTTAGGGGCCCGATTTGGCAAGCTCTAAATTCCGATTTTTGTTTAATTGGTTGAAAACTCTGTTCGGCTTTTCGCCCTCTTAAAATCACTGAGGTCAGATTCTGAAAATAATTTTATTGACTGTAGTCAGCTGTAGAAAGATATTTTATAAATACTTGTCTAAAACTCTCAGTTTATAAGTGAATATGAAGCTGAACTGAATTACTCGATGAGTTCCATAGCATACAGTATGACACTAGTACTAAAACAGAAACCATGGGAACAAACTTCTTCCTATGTGAAATAACTCTACTGGTGTGATATTTTCAAACATTTAAGTGTTTTGTCTCTCAAAAAAGTGGAAGCCCTAAAAAGGGAGATAGACAAAACCACAATCCTAGGAGAAGATTTGAACATACTTCTTTCAGTAACAGGTGGAACAGAGACATACTCAGTATATGTACATATATACATATACATATATGCACATGATTTAAACATTGTCCAGTAAACTTTATCCAGTTAACATGTATTCAGTAACTGCAGATTTCATTCTCATTTTATGTGTGCATAGAACATTTTCCAAAATTTTCCATAGAATTAGTCTCGACATATTTCAAAGGATTAATCTTACAGACTGTTCTCTGTCCCCAGTGGAATTGAGTTAGCCATCAATAGTAGAAAACTAGAAAATCCTGAATGTTTGGAATATATGCTTATGCTACACCTTGAGTATAGGGAAGGATTACTTAAATAGTACACTAATGTACCATAAACAAAAATAACAAATTAGACTGCATTAAAATTGAGAACTTCTATCCATTCCAAGATATCATTATGAGAGAGAAAAGAGAAAAGACAGACTGAAGAAAGGTATTTGGAATACATATGTCTGACAAAGGAATCATATCTAAAATGTATAAAGAATTTCTACCAATCCATAAGAAAATCAAATGGAAAAATGAGCAGTGGAGTAGAATAGACGTTTCCAGAGAGGCTATCCAGATAGCCAATAAACATGACAAAGCACTCAACTGCATTAATCTTCAAGGAAATGCAAATTGAAACCACAATGAAATATTAACATATACTCATTAGAATGGCTAAAATGTGAAAGACAATTTCAAGTATTGGTGAGGATGTGGGATAACAAAACTCATATATTGCTGGTGGAGTAGAAATTGATACTACTGCTTTGGAAAACTGTTGAATATTATCTTTTAAAGTTGATTGAATTAATACTCTTTGACCCAATAGTTTTATTCCCTGGTATATACCCAATCAAAATGTATGCACTTATGTACCAAAAGATATGTATAAGAATGGTCATTGACTCATTATTTGCAAAGCCCAAAGCTAGAAAAATCTAATTAGCCATTTACAGTAGAATGGATTAATAAGTTGTTCTTTATTCATCCAAAGGAATGCTATGCAATGAAAAAAAATTACTGTTACACACAACAACTTGAATGAATCTCACATAGTGTTGACTGAAAGAAGTCAGATAAAAAATAAGTACTCTATGATTCTGTTTACATCTAGATCAAAACCAGAAAAAATTAATCTTATTTTGTTAGAAGTCAGGATAGTAGTTACCTGAAGGATGGAGGGAGTAGTGACTGAAAGGGTGTATAAAGGTATTTCTGATAATTTTTATCTTATCTGGTGTGTTCATTTTGGGATAATTCACTGGATCTGTATACTTACTATTTGTTACTGTTTGTGTACTTTTGAATGTACATTATATGTCCATTAAGAAAGATTAAAAAAAAAGAAAAAAAAGCCAGTGTGGCTGGAGTGAAAGTGAGGAAGGCAGGGAATGTTAGACCATAAGATGAAGGAGATCAGATCAGGTAGGGCCTTATCAGCCATGATGAGGAGTTTTGGTAATATTTAATATGATGAGAAGTCAGTGGAGAACTTTGGGCAGGAAAATAACATGAACTGATTTACATTTAATAAGCTTACGTAGCTGCTGTGTAGAGGATGGATTGTGGCAAGAACAGAAGCAAGAGAGACTAGCCCAGGCAAGAGAAGATAGTGGCTTCACCTAGAAACGGTGGAGATGATGAAAAGTGGCCTAGTCCACGATGTATTTTGAAGTTAGAGCTGTCAAGACAGTTCATAGATTTAGATTTTGAGGTCAGAAAGAAAGAGGAGGATGCTGAGATTTTTGGCCTGAGCAGCTGGGTGAATCATGGTGCTATTTACTGAAATGGAAAAGACTGAGAGAGCAGCATGCTTAGGGAGAAATCAAGAGATTTACTTCTAATGTGTGAAGGTTGAGATACATATTAGACATTCCAGTGGAGATGTTAAATAGACAGCTAGGGATAAAGTCTAGAGAAATCAGAGATGGGAAATGATTTAAATCAGTAGTGTTATAGATAGCGCTTAAAATCCTGAGGCTCTTGGAAGAGATCACCTAGAGAGTGAATGTGGAAAGAACAGAGTACAGATGAAGTGGAGTAGAGGGATAACATCTCATCGTTGGGGCAGGCCAACATTTTGAAGTCGGGGAAGAGAAAGAGCTGCTAAAGAGATAGAGGAAAACTAGGAGAATATGGTGTCTCAAAGCCAAGTGAAGTTTCCTGAAGTAAGGAGTGAGCAACTCTGTCAAATGCTCCTGAGATATCCAGTTAGGTGAAAAATGAGGTTGACTACTGGGTTAGGTAGGATGCATAGAGAGTATTTGAGGAGAGTTAGGAATTGGAATAAAGTCTCGCATTTGGGGAATAAATCTATATAACCTTAGTTAATACAATAAAACTTGAAGACGTTGAAGCCTTTTCAGTCTAGTGAAGGAGTACCAGCTAAGATTAATGGTTAAGTAGAATATAACGGGAAGTTTTGGAAGTTTTGGTGGGGGGACCTTCTTACAAGCAACCTATAATGGTTTCTTTTATGTAAGGAACAAAAAGTAGATATGAATCTGCCACGAGGGTGCTACACCCCTTTCAACATGGATCACCATTTATCTTCTTATTATCTCTAAGTCAGTGGCTTGATAAAAGGCTTTTTAAATTGGCTCTGAATGGTACTTGTGTCAGTGGTCTTGTATTCTTTTTTTTTTTTTTTAATACTTTTTTTTTTTAAGTTTTTATTTATTTATTTATTTTTTCCCCCAAAGCCCCAGTAGATAGTTGTATGTCATAGTTGCACATCCTTCTAGTTGCTGTATGTGGGACGAGGCCTCATTGTGGCCGGAGAAGCCGTGTGTCGGTGCACGCCAGGGATCCGACCCTGGACCGCCAGCAGCGGAGTGCGCGCACTTAACCGCTAAGCCACGGGGCCGGCCCATTGGTCTTGTATTCTGAAAGCTTTTCATTAATAACTTCTTACTAAAATGTTGAAGCCTTTGATTTCATTCATTTTATCAGCCATCACTGAAACAAAATATAATACAAAATAAAAGTGTAACGCAAATAAAAATAAATAAAAAATAACTGAATCAGTGAATATAGGATCTGTAGTTTCTGCATGAAAGAATATGGGGCTTATAAATTTCTTTTTCCATTGAGTTCAGGAGGTAGAGAGGGCCCTCTGTAGAGAAGTTGGGCTGTTTGGTGGTTTTTTTTGCAAAGAAATGAGGGTTCCAGAAAGTAAAATGGGAATAGCTAGTCAGGGAGAGCAGTATTAGGGAAAAAAAAGCACAGAGCAGTGTTGGGATGAATATGTACTAGAGGCCAAAGGACTAAAGTGGCTCATATTGTGTGATGCTGAAGTATGACAGGATACAGATCTGGTTCTAATTGAAAATGTGGTGAAGAGACTTACCTTTTAATTGAAAAGAACAGAGACTTACTCCTACAGATCCAGAAAAGAAAATGGAGCAGTTATTAAACAAGTGCGGGCATCAAATGGGAATCCAAAGACAAAACCACAGCATCGCTTGTTTTCCTGAAAATTGGCCTGAAAGTGTGCGCTTAAGGCAAATTTAATTAGCGTATTTGTTGTTCTGCCTCTCAATCTCTGCTTTTTTTTTGTATGTTTGCTCTGTTCTCTGTGTTGTACAGGCTGCATGCAGCCTTCTCAGTTTTTTGGTTGTTACCTCATATAATTTCAGCTTTCTCTTGGCTGTTAGGTCTTCTGCTCAAATTTCACATTTAAGCTTCTTTGGCTGTCTCACAGCTGGCCACTGTGTTTTATTTTAAATACCTAATAGTGAGAATCTTGTCTAATGTGCTTTTCTTTCCCCTTTGCTCCCTGGGCCTTAGATTTCTGGTTAGCCTCAACTGTCTGCCTTTGGGTCTGGTGCCCATCCTTGGTTCAGCCACTGCTGGGGGAAGGGCGAAGTCTCTGGGCGGAACAGATTCTCATAAAGGGCGGTGATGGGACAGGCAGTGGCTTTCTCTATTCTGTCTTCCTCACTTTAAAATTATATGATTAATTGAAATTGTAAAGGCTTGGAATTTTGGAGGAACGGCACAAAGGTCCTGTGGCTAGAAGAATGAGCATGGGAAGAGTGGTGGGAGGTGAAGTCAGAGAGGTAGACTGGGCCATGTTAGGTAGGACCTTGCAGGCCATGGAATAGAGTTTGAAGTGTGTGTGTATCGCAGATAAATATCTACATTTGTTCAAATACATATTACAGATACATACGGAAAAAAATCTGAAAGGTTACATACTAAATTCATAATAGCCGTGTGTCTCTCGGGGGAGAGAGGTGAGACTAGGATTGGGTGGTTGTGGTCAGACTTTACCTTTTATATGTAAATATTTAATAAAGGGGAATATAGCCAAGTGCTGATTGTGGAATTCATAGCTAATTAAAAGAGGTAGGGGGCAATAACCAGAGGAGTATGGTTGAGGGAGCCAGCCCTTGTGGTCTAGTGGTTAAGATTCAGCGCTCTCACCACCGCAGCCTGGGTTCGTTTCCTGGTCAGGGAACCACACCACTTGTCTGTGGGTTGTCACACTGTAGCAGCTGTGTGTTGCTGTGATGCTGAAAGCTGTACCACCAGTATGTCAAATACCGGCAGGGTCACCCATGGTGGACAGGTTTCAGCAGAACTTCCAGACTAGACAGACTAGGAGGAATGATCTGGCCACTCACTTCTGAAAAAACTGGCCACAAAAACCCTGTGAAGAGCAGCGGAGCATATGGCTGATATAGCACCAGAAGGTGAAAGGATGGTGCAAAAAGACCGGGCAGGGTTCTGGTTCAGGTACACAGGGTTGCAAGGAGTTGGAATCAGCTTGATGGTACTAACAACAACAAATGTCAGGGTCAGTCAGTGAGGCCTGGATATCTTACCTGCTGTGCAGCCCCAAATGGAGGCAGCTCTTCTGAGCCCTAGGACTCAAAAGAACATAGTGTGAAAACTGAGAATCCAGTCCAACTCTCTCTTAGCAAGACATTCTTGAAGACTAATAACTTTGAGCTCCAACGTGAGAAACTAAAAGTGGAGAATAGAATGTGAGGCAAGGGTTCTTAAAATAATATAAGAAATTATTAATAAATTACTTATGTTTTATTTTTATTAAAATTTGTAAGATTTCATATAATCTTGAAGTATATATGATCTAATTTGGGTTAATATTATCAGTTGACTGTGTCCTAGTAGAATACCTATAGCAAGATGATATTGCCGGTACAGAGTGTCAGACATTGTGGATTTAGCTTATAAACGTTGACACCAAAGGATGTAGGTAGTGACTGAAGAATTTTATTCATTTCCATGTTTATTTCCACGGTCTTTTAAAATTTAAGCTTAGCATACAGTACATAAAATTTATAAGAAATTGCATGTGTTTTTGAGTATTTTCTTAGAAGCTTTCAAAGTTTCAGGAACTTTTAAATGGCTGAACTGAGTGTGAAAACACTTAAAGATTTGAGGAAATTGTAATGAAAAATTAGAATCAAATAGAAATGAGGCTCTTTCCATCTAGCTAACACTCATAGAACTCTTATTAAGTGCCTAACGTTGTTCCAAATACTTATATTTTAACTCTTTTAACTCTGTGATGTCAAAGAGAGAACACTGGTTAAAAAGGATTAAGAATGAGAAGAACTTAAACAGTCTAATAGAAGTTCTGAGTAATGTGAAAAGAATATATCATAGGAAATATATGTTATAATGTGAGCACTGACCTAAACTTGGATACTTTGTCGTCACATGGATACCTCTTATTTCATTTTATTCAAATATGTCTGTTTGTTCAAATATGTTTATTCAAAGATCACTGTTAAGTTTGCCCTTTTCAATGACATTCAACAAGTCAGAGAGAGAGGCTTTCAGCCAAATCTTTTTATTTTTAGAAAATAAAAATTATTATAGGTAATACTTGTTATTTCTAAAACTTGTGTTTAGTAACCAGTTTTTTTAAGAGTTATCTAGTTGGCCCCATTAAATGTATCTGAGAAAAATGATGTTGCTAATTTTATTTGATGAAATATATGAATAAATAAAATGCGTTAAAATTCTATTTAAAGCTACCAAAATTTGCTAGAATAGCTTGGTTGTGCTTTCTTGATGATTGATGCCCCTAAGAACAACACTCAGTGGTTCTGGGAAGAGTCAGTATTTTGTTATGCTGCAGCTAGTTTGGAATGAGAAGGAATTGGGGAAGAGGACATGAAGCATAACACAGAACACTGAATGAAAACGTCTTAGCTAAAACACATCTATTCCCGATCTCGGAGATACCCATATGTTTTTTGCCCAGTAAATTCTGAAATTGTGTGGTTTAGCATTTCCCTCCAATCTGTCTCCTGAAATAAATTCCTGTGGAATATAAAAATAATTTACTTGGTTTATAATGTTTGCGAGTGTATAATTTTATTTTTTTACAGTAATTTTAAACACGTTTTTGCCTTATTTCTCTAGGGAGTTGGTGTCTCAGTTCATGGGCAATTCCGAGTGGCCACTGAAAAGTCTCTTTTTGCAATGCCAGAAACAGCAATAGGTAAAAAACCCAAAATTTTTCATAATTACTTTGAAGAATCATCTTTTGATACATTTCAGATTACACTGTTGTTGGAATTGATAGAATCTTGTGTGTTACAGCAGTGAAATTTGTTTTAAAAAGAAATTAGAATAGGATGATATCTAGAAGTTTATATTAGCTCAATAATTGTATCTTAAAACTCAAAAGCAAGAATATTTAACTGGAGACACACTATAGTTAATTTTAGATAAAAGGGTATTAGGGGGAAATATGCTTGTGTTCAGATCTATGATCATTTTGAATTAATTTTTGTGGTGTGAGGTATGGATCAAAGGTATAGATCAAAGTTTATTAATTTTGCATATGGAGATACAATTGTTTCCACACCATTTTTTGCAAAAGCTATTGTTTCTCCATTGATTGCCTTTGCGTCTTTGTCTATGTGTGTTGATCTTGCTGCCAACACTACACTGTGTTGATTACTGTTGCTTTATAGTAAGTCTTGAAATGAAGTAGTGATAATCTTCCAATTTTGATCTTTTTTTCCCCCAAGTTGTCTTGGCTATACAGATCTTTTGTATTTCTATATAAATTTTAGAGAGAGTTTGTCAATTTCAATAAAAATGCCTGCTAGGATCTTGATTTGGATTGACGAGAATCTATCAATTTAGGGAGAATTGACATCTTAACAATATTGAGTCTTCAGACCTGTGAGCAAGTTATGTCGCTCCATTTATTTAGGTCTTTAATTTCTTTAAGCCAACTTTTATAGTTTTCAGGGTATAGGTCTTGCACATCCTTTGTCAGATTTATCCTTAAGTATTTCATATTATTCGATGCTATTGTAAATGATATTTAAAAAAAATTCAGTTCTGATTTTTAGTTACCAGTTGTTTTGTGCCGGTTTTAGCCTATTGATAGTAATGCTATTGGCTAGAGATGCCTGGGGACACTCACCTGGGCCCCTGTGAGCTTCCCACAGACATCTTCCCTTTCTAAACCAACGTTACAACTGGACTTACCTTTTTAGTTCTTATGTTATGATTGCAAGAGGCCCTTCAGCAATAGCCATTAGGAAACTTTGAAGAAAAAAAAGAGTTTATTGCTTACAAGCCCTGGAGCATATAAGCCACACAGTGGGGTCATGGGTAGAGAGAGTGCAGTTGAGCATGGGCCTGGGGTTCTACTTTTATTGGGGTCAGAGAGTGGGAGTCTAGAGTTTCACAGGCTCACTCTTTTTTTTTTTTTTTTAATTTTTTGTTTATTGCAGTAACATTGGTTTATAACATTGTAAAAATTTCAGGTGTACATCATTGTACTTCTATTTCTGCATAGATTACATCATGTTCACCACCAAAATACTAATTACAACCCATCACCACACACATTTACCGAATTATCCCTTTCACCCTCCTCCCTCCCCCCTTCCCCTCTGGTAACCACCAATTAAAACACCAATTTGCAAAGGTACATGCACCCCTGTGTTCATTGCAGCGTTATTCACAATAGCCAAGACTTGGAAGCAACCTAAGTGCCCATCAAGGGACGAATGGATAAAGAAGATGTGGTATATATACACAATGGAATACTACTCAGCCATAAGAAACGATGAAATCCAGCCATTTGTGACAACGTGGATGGACATTGAGGGTATAATGCAAAGTGAAATAAGTCAGAGGGAGAAGGTCAAATACCGTACGATTTCCTTCATTAAGTAGTAGATAATAACAACAATAAACAAACACATAGGCACAGGCTCACTCTTTATTGGTGAATTTAAAACATAAGAGCAGGAATTTAAAGCATGGAGAAGAGGAAAAAAAAGTAGCCCAAATGGTCAGTTACTGAAATCAACCAAGATCTCTATGACAAAGGAGCCTCAGCTGGGGGAGACTGGCTGGCCCTTTATCTAGTCCTGTGGCTGGCAATGTGCTTGAGATAGCCCTCTTTGAAGTGGATGCCTCTTTGAATTGGATGCCTCCATAATCAAAGCTTAAGTCATGCACGCACTTGCATTACAAAAAGAAAAGCCAACTGTCAGTCAGGCCTTACACTACATCAGTATATAGAAATACAGCCGATTTCTGTATTGACTTTGTATCCTGCAAACTCGCTAAATTTACTAGTTCTTGTAGATTTTTTTTTTGTAGATTGCGTTGGATTTTCTAAATAGGTAATTATGTCATTTGCAAATAAAGTCAGTTTTACTTTTTCCTTTCCAATCTGGATCCTTTTTTTTTCTTTTTCTTGCCTTTTTGCACTGGGTGGAACTTCCAATACAATGTTGAATAGAAATGTTGAGAGTAGACATTCTTGCCTTGTTCTTAATTTTAGAGGAAAACATTCAGTCCTTCACCGGTTAAGTACAATGTTATGTGTAGTATTTTTATAGGTGTCCTTTATCAGAATGAGGAAGGTTTTTTCTCTTCCTAGATTGCTGAGGGTTTTTGTTAGGAATGGATTTTGAATTTTGTCAAATTTTTTTCTGCATCTATTGAGATGATCATTGCCTTTTCTTTTTTAGTTTGTTAATGGTGAATTACTTTGATTGGTTTTTCAACATAAACTAACCCAGCATTGCTAGGATAAATCTCACTCTGGTATGATGTGTTATACTTTTTATATATTATTGGGTTTGGTATACTAAAATTTTATTTGGCACTTTTGTATCTGTGTTCATGAGGGATGTTGGTTTGTGGTTTTCTTGTAACATCCTTACTTCATTTTGGAAGGCAGCTGTGCTCACCACTATACCAGCAATGCCACTCCTTACTTCATTTTGGTATCAGGGTAACGCTGGCTTCATTTTCTGGAAGAGTTTGTGTAGAATTGGTATTTTTTTTTTTTTTCTATGTTTGGTAGAATTCACCAGTGAAGCCATTTGGGCTTGGAGTTTTCTTTGTGGAAAGGTTTTTAACTACAAATTCAAAGTCTTTAACAGATGTAGGGCTGTTCAAGTTATCTGTTTCTTCTTCACAACAAGTAATCTGTTTTTTCTTGTACAACCTTGGTAGCTTGGGTCTTTTAAGGAATTTTTCAATTTATTATCATAAAGTTCATAATTTTCCCTTATTTTAGTATCTCTAGAATCTGTAGTGATATCAGGCTCTCTCATTCTTGATATTAATAATTTGTGTCTTCTCTCTTTTTTCCGGATCAGTCTAATTAGAAGCTTATTGATTTTATTGATCTCAAAAAACAGTTTTTTGGTTTCATTTATTTTCTATTTTATTGATTTCTGCCCTGATCTTTATTACTTCCTTTCTTCTACTTAGGTTTTATCTCCTCTTTCTCTAGTCTCCTAAGGTGAAAGCTGAGGTCAGTGATTTAACACTTGGGTATAGGATTCTATTCTATTCTGATTTTTAAAATTTCAGTACTTTAAAGATGTTGCTATACTGTCTTCTCGTTTACATTGTTTCTCATGAGAAATCTCTCATCTTTCCTTTTCTTTGTTCCTCTGTAAGTGTCTTTTTATTTTCTCTGACTGCTCTTAAGATTTTCTACTGATCACTTGTTTTGGGCCATATGATTGTGATGTGCCTTGGTGTAGTTTTCTTCATGTTTCTTATGCTTGTGTTTATTGAGCTTAGGTTTAATTTGACATTATTTCTTCAAATATTTTCCTGTCCCCCTACTCCCTTTTCAGGAACTCTGTTTAAACTTATATTAGGCTCACTCATGCATTGTTCATTTTTTAGAATTTTCTTTTTTTCATTTTAGATAGTTTCTATTCCTGTGTCTTCAAGGTCACTAATCTTTTCTTTTGTAAAGTCTAATCTGCCCTTAATCCCATTCAGATATTTTTCAGTTTATACATTCATCTTAGTTTTCATGTACAAAAGTATCATTTGGATCTTTTTTTAAAAATCATTGTTGGGGGGCCGGCTCCGTGGCTTAGCGGTTAAGTGCGCGCGCTCTGATGCTGGCAGCCCGGGTTCGGATCCCGGGCGCGCCCCGAGGCACCACTTCTCCGTCCAACGCGAGGCCGAGTCCCACGTACAGCAACTAGAAGGATGTGAACCTATGACGTACAACTATCTACTGGGGCTTTGGGGGGAGAAAAATGAATAAATAAAAATCTTTAAAATCATTGTTGGGGAAGAGAGAGGACCCATTCCCTCCACCCTTTCCCTTAAAGTTCTTATGGCTGGCCAAATAATTAAAAGACAGGTTAGCGGGAGAAAATCAAATAAAATTTAATAACATGTATACATGGGAGAAACCAGGGAAACTGAGTTTCTTCACAAAATGGCCAAAGCCACCACCTTAAACATCATCTTCAGCTAAAGACAAAGGAGGTTTTTGGGAGTGGGGGGAGTCAGTTATGGGAGATTACCAGAAAAGCACAGTAAACAAGAGTAAGGTTATTATGCAGACTTAATGCCTCACCTTCTGCACTGATAAGTTTCTAGAGATGAGGTCATCCCCCCTCTTCCCAGTACAGAGAGGGAGGGAGATACCTTTACAAATGGAGATTTCCCTTATAAATGTAAATGTTTGTCTGGCAACTCTTTTCAGGGCCACCTAGAGAATGTGACCTGGGAGAGACAGAATTTTTGATAAGAGAGGCTTGGTGCATTTCCTATTGTAACATCTATTTTACATTATATTACAGCCATCATATGGTCATGGCTCCTTCCTGAAACAGGCCTTCTATGTTAAATTGTTTAGGCGGTTTGGGGGAGGTCAAATAGCCAAGGTAAAGAGACATATTTCAGGGTGGCCAATTTTGATCTTCCACATCATCTGTGTTTCTGCTTTCCTTTTTGAACATATAAGATATGTTTCTTATGACTGTGTTAATGTCCTTGTTTACTAATTCTTATGTTTGTGTTAGTTCTGGGTCAATTTTGATTGATTGTTTTATCACCTCATTATGGGTAATATTTTCCTGCTTTTTTAGATGCCTGGTAATTGTTGATTGACTTCTAGAAGTTGTAAACTTTACCTTGTTGGATGCTTTATATTTTTGTATTCTTATAAATATTCTTGAGCTTGCTTCTGGGATGAAGTCAAGTTACTTGGAAACAGTTTGATCCTTTCAAGTCTTTTAAATTTTTTTTTTAAATGCAGGATTGGAGCAGTGCTCAGGCTAGGACTAATTATTTTTTACTACTGAAGTGAGGCCCTTCTTTGTATTCTACTCCATGAATCATGAGTTTTCCTAGTCTGACTTGTGGGAACAGACACTACTTGCAGCCCTGTGTGGGGTCCCAGTACTGTTCTCTGTAATCCTTTCCTGTGGTTCTTTCCCTAGCCCCAGGTAGTTTCTTCGTATACATGTATTGATCAATACCAAGCTGAATACTTATAAGAGACCCTCTGCAGATCTCCACTTTTCTCTCTGTGCAGCTCTGTCCTCTGTGGTACTCTGTTCTGAGAATTCTAGCTGCCCTGGTCTCCCTGGACTCTTAGCTTCATTCCCTCAAATCAAGGACTATGCGGGGCCCAGAAATTCTCTCAAGGCATTAAGCTGGAGCTCTTGTAGGGTTTACCTCACTTGTTTTCAGGTATTCAGAGATCATTTTCCTCTATTGCCTGATGGTCCAGTATATTGAAAACTGTTATTTTGTATATTGAATCTGTTTTTATACTTGTTTCAGGTAGGAGGGTAAATCTGGTCCTATTACTCCATCTTGTCCAAAGCATAAGTCTCCTGGTTGGCTACTTTAGATTAGATAGTTAAAGAGGCTCTCCAAGGAGGTGTCCTTTAAGCTGAGATTTGAATGACAAGGAGGAGTAGTTTTATTAATATCTTAAAGCAGAATACTGTGGCATTAAGAAAAGTTAGTCCAAAGACCCTAAAGTAACAATGAACTTCACTTATTCAAGGAACCAAGTAGAGATAAGTGTCTGAATCAAGGGCAGGAGTGATACACTATGCTCTTGAAGAGGTGCATGGGGGTTCTTGAAGAGGTACACGGGGGCCTTTGGTGAAGAGCTTGGATTTAAACCTAAATATGATGGGAAAGTGTAGGGGAGTTTAAAGCAGGTAGTGGCATGATCTGGCTTATATTTTAATATCATCATTCTACCTGCTTTAAGAAAAATGGATGGGGGGGGTATAAGAGTTGTAGCAGGGAGACTTGTTAGAAGGTCATTACATTAATGTGGAGCTATGCCGTCTAATACGTAGCCATTAGCCACAGCTGGCTATTTAAATATTAAATAAATTTAAATAAAATAAATTCAGTTTCTCAGTCGCACCAGCCACATTTCAAGTGTTTAATAGCCACATATGGCTAGTGGTTTCCTTATTGGACAGCATAGATTATAGAACATTTTCATCATCACAGAAAATTCTATTGGATAGCACAAGTCTAGAGAAGAGAGGATTTTGCCATGGAGTAGTGTGGAGGTATAGAGTTGCAATAGAGTACATAGTTTTGAAAAATGTTTTGGAGTTCACAGGCTTGCAGATGTGATTAATCAGGAATGATTCTAAGATGTTTAGCTTGTGTTACTAGATGGATGAGACCAATTAGGGAAGGAGCAGTGTAGTTGGAGGAATGGGAATCAAGAGTTATGTTTTTGCCGTGTTATATCTGACTTGCTTATTATCCATGTGGTTATGTTTAGAATGCAGATCTAAGAGTTGGGTATTCAAGGGAAAAGGCATAACTAGTTATTTAGATTTGGGAGTGTATTAGTCTGTTAGGGCTGCCATAACAAAATACCACAGACTGGGTGGCTTAACCAACATTTATTTCTCACAGTTCTGGAGGCTGAAAGCTGACGACCAAGGTATTGGCAGGTTTGGTTTCACCTGAGGCCTCCCTCCTTGTCTTGTAGACAGCTGCCTTCTCGCTCTGTCCTCACATGGCCTTTCTTGTGTGTGTGTGTGCGGCTGGTGTCTCTTCCTCTTCCTATAAGGACACCAGTCATATTGAATTAGGCCCCTGCTCTTATAACCTCATTTAACCTTAATTACCTCTTCAGAGGCCTTATCTCCAAGTTGTCACATTGTGGGTTAGCACTTCAGCTTAAGAATTTTGGGGGACACAGTTCAGTCCAAAACAGAGACTAATCAGTATATAGAAGTTATCTAAAGCCATAAGAGCTAAGGAAATGTGTGTGTGGGGGGAGGAGGAAATAGCCTAAGATCAGGTCCAGGCACAGCAGCATGTAGAGGTCAAGCAAAGGAAGTGAAGCCAGCAAGGGGGACTGGTAGGAAGCAGCCATTGAGGCAGGGGGCAGAAAGAGCGAATGTGGTGCCCTGGGAAAGATGAGTGTTTCAGGATAGAGGGTGTTGTCACTTCGGCAGAGTGCTGCTGAGGTTCTGGGGCAGGTAGGCATGTAGAATGTTGGGGATGGTTGGGCACTTTGAAGACTTTGATAAAGGTATTGGTTGTAATGTAAAAAATATGGGGAGTCTTGGAAGAGTTTTAAGCAGTAGAATGCAAGACTCTGATTGAGGTTTGTATTAATAAAAAGATCACTCTGGCTGCTGTATGGAGAACCGTTTGGAGGAGGAATCAACAGGATGTAGTCACTGATGGGGGTTAAGGGGATGGTACGAGAGAAGGTGTCGAGGCTGGATGGTTGTACCATTTATTGGGGTGGGTGACATTAGAGGGGGATGATGGCAGTTGGGGGAGGTCATGAATTCAACTTTAGACCTATCTTGTTTGAGTTGCTAAGAGATATTTCTATTTATAATAGCATGCTGCTAATTCTTTTGATTCTAAAAGTAGAACTGGAAAGAATTTGAATTCTTGTGTTTTTATCTCAACTTCATTAAATGAAGCAGTCTTAGAATAGCTATGGATTATAAAACTAGAGGGTCTCAATTGTTTAAGGAGCTCTTAAATACCAGAAAGTAGTGTACTGGCAAGTATTTGCATATGTGCTATTTTCAGTTGTTACCTGTAGAGATAATAAGAGAATTTAAAAAATACTGGTGGTTAAGAAAAAAGTAAATGCAAGCAAGTGATTTTATAAGGTATAAACTTGTTCATTTAGTAGGACTAATGCTTATTGCATCACTTTAAATATCGTGAATATTAGATAATTTTCTATTTGGAAAATGCTTTAAATAATAATCAATTTTCACCTAATAGTCTTAGATTATATTTTTTCCTATGCTTATCATTTGGAAAGAAAATATTTTTTCCAGATTTGCCTATTTCAGAGATTCTTAAAAAGTAAATTAGTGGTGAGAAAATTTAGGTAATATTTATTGAGTACTTTTTATATACATTATGCCATCAAATACTTTAAAATGACTTCTATAGAAATGAGACATGAAAATTTTGAAAAGTACCCAAATTAAGTTAGCATAATTTATGGCAAATCTTTTGTGATATCGATTGCATTGTATAGTACTTAGTTTAATAATATTTCAATAGAGATTCAAACTCCAGAGAGAAATAGCTATCTGATCTAAAGTAAAGAGAATTACATTCATCTCTTTTATTTGAATCATTGTTATCTCTTTTTGTTATTCAATTACAGGACTATTCCCTGATGTGGGTGGAGGTTATTTCTTGCCACGACTTCAAGGAAAACTTGGTTACTTCCTTGCATTAACAGGATTCAGGCTGAAAGGAAGAGATGTGTACACAGCAGGAATTGCTACGCACTTTGTAGATTCTGAAAAGGTAATTACTTGGATGATTGCATTTTGTGTTGTTGGAATAACATATTGCACAGGGAGGCCTGTGAGTGGTTGAGATCACAGGCTTTGGGTAGACGTGAGTGTGAATCCTGGATCTACTGCTTAAAGCTGTGTGACCTTGGGGATGGTGCTTAAACTCTCCAGTCCTCATATACAAAATGGAGATGATTGTATCTGGATTCAGGGCTATTTTGCTGGGCACCTTCAGTAAATGAATAATTACAGTCTATTTAAAAAAAAAATACCTACTTTAAGAAAGTCTAATATATAAAAATCTAAATTTATATATAAAAAGATAGGTTTTCGTTTTATAAACTTTTTTTTCCTTTGTTTCTGGTGAGGAAGATTTGTCCAGAGCTAACATTTGTTGCCAGTTTTCCTCCTTTTTTGCTTGAGGAAGATTAGCCCTGAGCTAAGATCTATGCCAGTCTTCCTCTATTTTGTGTGTGGGTCACTGCCTCAGCATGGCTGATGAGTGTAGTATAGGTCCGTGCCCGGTCCGTGCCCGGGATCTGAACCCAAGAACCTGGGCCACTGAAGACCTGGGCCACTGAAGCGGAGCCTACTGAACGTAACCACTATGCCACGGGGCTGGGCAGGGCTGGGCCCTATAAAGACATTTTTTGTGTGTGTGTGTGTGTGTGTGAGGAAGATCGGCCCTGAGCTAACATCTGCCAATCCTCCTCTTCTTTTGCCGAGGAAGACTGGCCCTGGGCTAACATCTGTGCCCATCTTCCTCCACTTTATATGGGACGCCGCCACAACATGGCTTGACAAGTGGCGCGTTGGTGCGCGCCTGGGATCTGAACCGGCAAACCCCAGGCCGCCGCAGCGGAGCACGTGCGCTTAACTGCTTGCACCACTGGGCCGGCCCCTATAAAGACATTTTTTAAAGGTTCTCTTGGTTGTGAGTTTCCCTAGTGCATTTAAAAGTTGCATTTGTAACATATGGTCTTAAAAACTTTTCATGAGGATATCTGTTGTAAGGGATACATGTTACTTATCTTTGTCTTTTTTTTTTCTTTTTAATAGTATGGTCAATTTTCTTAGCACAGGGTAGCGTGATGGCAAAGAATATGCAGCCAGCCAGCCTAGGTTTAAATCCTATCTTGAATTTAGCCTCTTTTGCCCCCAGTTTTCCTATCTCCAAAATGGCACAGCAGATTTACCATAGTAGTTGAAACTCCTTGTGTTAAATGTAATAGAAAACCTAATTCAAGGTAGTTTTGCCTCAGAATTCCCAGCAAGAGGTTTGGGGTTTATTCTCCTTCATCTGGCTTAGCTCACTCTGATTGGACTGGCTTACATCTCCCCTGAACCACGTGAGTGGGTGGAGTACACCAACTAGCCTGTCCTAGCTAATGTGCTCCATCCATGGAACTGTGGGGTGAAATCAGCTTCCCAGGAAGCACATGGATCTCCAAATGAATATCCGATCTTGAGGGAGGAGTGTTTGGGGATAAGGAGAAGGAATGTTATAAAAATGAATGAAGTTTGTCTCCTCTACACTGTTATGAGGGCTTTCCATCACATTTGCTTAAAGTTTCAAATCTTTCTCTGCATTATGGGCATCTTCAGTCACACTAAGTAGGTGGCTGTCTCATCCTTCCCTTGAGCTGTAACAGGAAGCAGACCTGGGCACTCCATTGTCTGCTCTGGAGGTACACCCTTGATTATAGTGGAATTTAGTTAAGGATGGGAGAGAGAGCTGATCCACACTCTTCTCCCTTCTTTGTCAGCTTGCCCAGTAATAATATCTGCAGTGCGTAGCCTGCCATTCACAGGGCCTATATAGGGATAACAGAAAGGAGTAATACTCATTGGGGATGGGGCTAGAGATGAGTACAGAATAAATAACCATGTGTCTCATCTGACAGAGTAAAGTATGATAAGTGTACAAACAAGATACAAAGAAAGTACTCAATGGATTGAAAGGAGGCAGAGCGTACTTGTAAGAAAGGACTGGAAGTTTTCTCATAGAGATTGCAGTTCAGCTGGGCCTTAAGATGAGGATTGTCAAGAAAAGGCATTCTGGATAGAGGAAACATTTGATGAGCAAGCCCACAGGGGCAGGAAAGCATTAGCTATGTTTTGGAAATAGTAAAAATGTCCCATTTCGGAGCCGGCCTGGTGGTGTAGTGGTTAAGTTTGCGCGCTCCACTTTGGTGGCCCAGGGTTCGCAGGTTCACATCCCGAGCGCGGACCTACACACCGCTCATCATGCCATGCTGTTGCCAGTGACTCCCATACAAAATAGAGGAAGATTGGCACAGATGTTAGCTCAGCAGCAGTCTTCCTCAAGCAAGAAAGAGGAAGATTGGCAATAGAATGTTAGTTCAGGGCCAATCTTCCTCACCAAAAACACGAAGTCCCATTTAGCTGAGCATAAGATAGTTATGTGAAGGACATAGGTGGACAGTTAAGTGTGGCTATATTATAGAGCTGTGCATTGACTATAATAGCCATTATCACATGTGTCAATTTTAGTTAATTAAAATAAAATTTATAATTCAGATCTTTGGTTGTAGTACATTTCAAGTGCTCAATAGCCAGAGGGAAACAAAGAATGAATGTCTCTACTTCTCCCGTTTAGTTTCTTCTATCTTTATTCATTCCTTGCAAGGCAACATTTGCTGTTTGGGATTGTATGTGCATTCAACTTCAGTGAAAATTTCCTTCACTGACTCAGCTGAAGAGAGAGCATGATAATTTTAAGACAGAGATTTTGAAAAAGAATATAAGATTTCTAAAAAAAAATTTCTGTGTTTCTAAAAATCTGTTTTCCTTTTTTGTTTCCCCTTTAGTTGGGCATGTTAGAAGAAGATTTATTAGCCCTGAAGTCTCCTTCAAGTGAAAATATTGCAGATGTCTTAGAAACTTACCATACAAAGGTAATCTTGTCGGTGTTCTAACCTCAGATTTTAATTCATGGGAAAGTGGAAATGATTGAAAAATTAGCAGTTGGTGAATATTATAGTTTGTAGATGTAAATAAATGTACTGGGATTTATTTACTTTAAAGCTTGATGGGGAGGATAGCCGTTTCATAGTAGTTAGGATAGCCGTTTAAGAAGATGACTTCTTTACTGTGCGCCGGCACAGCTCGTCTTCTCACTGCTGGTGAATTTCAGTGCATAGCCTTGTGATTGGCCTTTACGAGGCTTTTTACAACATTAGGACATTTCCGTAATAGAGGTTCAGTGTTGATGCTATTTGTGCAGCTGCTAAAGTGAAACTCTGGTATATCTCTAAATATAATAATAAAGTTTATTGCAATGTTTACTTTTAATTCTTGCTTACGTTGCCTAACTTAAATTTTCTTTTAAGAACCAAGAATCTATAAAAATGCTACATGATCTCTAGTTAAACATGATGGATTGAATACATGCTCCCTCCTAAAGCCCCGCTAAAATTTTAATAAAGGAATAAAAAAGGCGTGAGTCCACAAAGACAAATAGAACAAAAGAGGAGACAGTGGCAGACGTGAGATGTCAATATTTTGGAACTTTGAAAGCAGAAGGATGAGGGCAGCTACTTGAGGTCTGAGAACACTCAGTGGGGGTAGCCAATAAAAAGCAAGCCAGTTCTTGCTGTAGACCCTTTTTAAGGTACCAGGTCCCTCTGAAGACTGGGGTGTGGAGTAGGGCAGAAAAACAGGAAGATCTCTGAAAATTTTTATCAGGAGCAGCTAGGCCTCCAAAAGTCCTCCTCCTGTAGGAGCAGC
Source organism: Ceratotherium simum simum (assembly GCF_057802395.1). Lineage (NCBI taxonomy): Eukaryota > Metazoa > Chordata > Mammalia > Perissodactyla > Rhinocerotidae > Ceratotherium > Ceratotherium simum. The sequence continues at coordinate 67,600,452 of NC_141908.1, read as the reverse complement.
TACCCTTTCATAGCCTGGCAGAAAAATAGAGACTTACTTCTTAGAGAGACCATCAGCCCCTACCTGGTTGAGGGCAGGGGTAGGTGAGGTGCTCTACTGAAAAGAGCAGAACATACTCGATGGGAAGACCTCTAGCCTCTCCCTAGTTGGCTTCCTGAACCATCACATACCGTCTATCTTAGTCAGTTTGGGCAGCTATAACAAAAATACCATAGACTGGGTAATTTAAACAACAGAAACACTTCTGACAGTTCTGGAGGCTGAGAAGTCCAAGATTAAGGTGCTGGCTGATTAGGTTCCTAGTGAGGGCCCTCTTCTTGGTTTGCAGATGGATGCCTTCTTGCTGTATCCTCACACAGCAGAGAGAGAGAAAGTGAACTCTCTCAGGTCTCTTCTAAGGGCACTAATCCCATCATGAGGCTCCACCCTCTTGACCTAATTACACCCCAAAAGCCCCGCCACCAAATACCATCACATTGGAGATTAGGGTTTCAACATGAATTTTGGGAGAGATGCAAACATTCAGCCCACTGCACCATCCCCCTCCAAAGCAATACATTGGAGGAAAGAAAAAACCTGTAGATATTGATATTGGAGGACCCCTCTAATAAAACTTCCAGGTCCTTGCCTGATCATCTTATCATGCATCAGACATTGACAGTCCTAGCACTGCAATTGACATTACACACAAAGCTTCTTAATTTTAGTGCTTCACACAGAAAAAGAAGAATTTCCAGGCATAAAAAAAATAGTGATTGGCCAAAACAAAAAAGGCACTTGAAGGAAGCAGACAATGCAGGGAGAAGAAGGAAACTTTAAAAAAAAAGAAAAAAACCTTCAGATCAGAGGAAAATATTTAGTCTGTGAAGTAAGAACAGCTGTTACAAAGAGAAGTAGTCAAAGAACAAAAAGAAATTTAAAATATGATAGCAAAAGGGAAAAAAAAACCCATAACAGATTAGGTTAAAATTGATGGTTGGGGGAGACTGTAAGAGGACACAAAGGATAATAAGATGGAAAATGGACAGGAAGGAAAATTAGAAGTATTATTCTAGGAGGTCCAATATCTAATGATTAGGAATTCATAACAGAGAAGATAGCGGGGAGGGACTATTTAGAGAAATAGTACAAAAAAATTACCCAGAACTGAGGAACATGAGTACAGATTGACAGGGCCCCTGAATGCTCAGTGCAATAAATATGAATACAGAGCATGTGAGGATTTCATCAAAACATTTGACAGTCTCTCATGGTGTCAAGTTGGGTAAATATGGGCTGGATTATAGTGTGTGGAGGTTGAAGGTCCTTACCAAAGAGTTCTGTTAAATGTGTAGTGTTAGTCTGCAGGTAAAGTCACCTTGGCTTTGTCTTACTCAGTATTTTTCTCAGTGATTTGGATGAGAATGTTGACAGCATTTTGATCAAGTTGATTTGAAACAAAGAAAATAAATTAGGAAAGGAATATGGATGAAAACAAAAAACCTTTGAGTTTAGGGGGCCGCCCCGTGGCTTGGCGGTTAAGTGCGCGCGCTCCGCTACTGGTGGCCCGGGTTCCCACCTCGGGTGCACACCATCGCACCGCTTCTCCAGCCATGCTGAGGCGGCATCCCACATACAGCGACTAGAAGGATGTGCAACTATGGCATACAACTATCTACTGGGGCTTTGGGGAAATAAAAAAGGAGGAGGATTGGCAATAGATGTTAGCTCAGAGCCGGTCTTCCTCAGCAAAAAGAGGAGGATTAGCATGGATGTTAGCTCAGGGCAGATCTTCCTCACAAAAAAAAAGCCTTCGAGTTTAGAGTGATCTGTTTAATAGTAACAATGTGAAATTTAATAGATGGTTGGAGAAAGCAATCCTTGTATTTTCCTTTACTCGTGTTTTCCTTTACTCTCACACTATTACCACTTCTCACACCAGATGCTTGGGTTTTCCACACATCAAGCAATTCTCTGCAACACCAGCTGGGTGTCCTAAGATTCATTTCAATACTGACTCGATCTACCTAGAGTTAGCATCAGATCGATCCTACAACTTAAGGGCTCAGTCCCACCTGACCCCACTTCAGACATCAATCACAAGTTCCAGGTTGTCACCTGTACTTCTGACTGACTAGCTATAAATTGGGGTTCTCATGACCCCCTCCTTGGGTTCGATAATTTGCTAGAATGGCTCACAGAAGTCAGGGGAACACTTAACGTTTATTGGTTTATTATAAAGGATACAATAAAGAATATGAACGAACAGCCTGATGAGGAGATACATAGGGTGAGGTCTCAAGACCACAAGACCAGAAGAGTCTCAAGCACAGGAGCTTCTGTCCCCATGATGTTGGGGTGCACCACTCTCCCAGCATATGGATGTGTTCACCAACCCGGAAGCTCTCCAAACCCCATCCTTTTGGGTTTTTATGGAGGCGTAGGCATGATTTGTCATAGGCATGATTGATTACATCATTGGCCATTGATGATTGAACTCAATCTCCATCTTCTTTTCCCTCACTGGAGGTGGAGGGAGGGAGATGGGGAAGTGGAGGATGGGTTGATGGTGGGGGATGGGACTGAAGGTTGCAACCCTCTAATCACATGGTTGGTTCCCCTGGCAACCAGCTGCCATCCTTTGGGACTTTCCAAAAGTCACACCATTAATATAAACAATGGTGTCGTTGAAAGGAGTTTGTTATGAACGACAAAAGACACCCATTTCACCTTTGTTTCGGGGGTTCAGGACAAAAGGCCAAATATTATGACAAAAGATGCTCTGTTTAGGAAATTCCAAGGGTTTTGGGAGCTGTGAGCCAGGAACGAAAGACCAAATATATGAGCCAAGACCAAATATATATTTCTTATTTTAAATCACAGTGTCACAATAGAGATAAGTGAAAATCTTGGATTTCAGTCCAAAGAACTAAATTCACAAGGACAGGTTGGGAGAAATGCAGCCTACAGTGGCACCAGTTAAAAAAAAATTTCTAACTGCTGAGTGTAAATCTGCAGCATAATAGGATTGCCCCAAAACTAACCCAGAGTTAGTCCTGTTAGTAAAAGCATTGTATCCAAAACAAATGAGGGTTTGTGGAGCCCTGTTGTACTTTGCTGTGATTCAGCCACACCTGTAGTTAAGGTATGTGTTTCCACACTGTAAGAATGACCTGGATGAACTGGAACTTGTGCGTAAGAAGGACCTGGATCGTGAAGGGACACAAAACTGCACCGTGAGAGAAAAGATTAAGGTGGAAAAGGAATTAACTAGAACCGTAAACATGAGAGGGCTGATTTTCGGTCCAGAATGTTTTTTTTTTTTTGAGGAAAGTTGGCCCTGAACCAACATCTGTTGCCAATCTTCCTCTTTTTCTTTTTTCTCCCCAAAGCCCCGGTACATAGTTGCATATCCTGGTTGTAGGTCCTTCTAGTTCCTCTATGTGGGATGCTGCCTCAACATGGCTTGATGAGCGGTGAGTAGGTCCGCGCCCAGGATCGGAACTGGCAAACCCCAGGCCGCCAAAGCGGAACGTGCGAATCCAACCACTGCGGCACTGGGCTGGCCCCGGTCCAGAATTTTTTTTTAAAAATCGTAATTATAGTTGCTCAAGCGCTTGTGAGTTCCTTTGTGAAGTGCTGGTTTCTCTCCCTGGAGGTCAGTGCTGCAGGGATGTCAGGGACGTGGTAGGGATTTCTATACCAGATGGAAATTTGGGCAAGATGATTTCTCTGGTCCCTTATAATCCTTACATTTATTGACACACTTTAATGATAATGCATTATGATATATACATAAAAATACAAGAACATCTTTTGCCTTTGACACTTTTAAGAGCTAGTCTGGAATAATACATACTGTCTGAATTTTGAACATACGGTGGTGGTTATTTATGAGACTGTTAGATGTAATTTGACTGAAAGTGATAATCTATCACAAAGTGTATCATTAAATATGAAATTTTAAGGGATTTTTAGAAGATTTGAGTTACCTTAAATTAATTAAAAGATTTTTGTTTTCAAACAGTCCAAGATTGATCAAGACAAGTCTTTTATACTTGAGGAACACATGGACAAAATAAACAGGTACTTAAAGAGAGATCTCAATTACATCTATTCCTTTGGAAAGACTATATTAAATAGAATTTGCTAACATTGTAATTATATTGTGTTTGATAATGAGCCAAATTTTGAGATCAGGTAGCATAGTTCTTTTATTTTCACTTACGTTTGAAAGTAGCTTTTTGCCCACTCTTTCAGGGGGAAATAAATCCATTGTGTTTAAGTAGTGTATCATCCTGATTCATGTTAGTGCAAAACATCTTTTTTCTTTTTTTTTTTAATGGAGAAGAGAGGCTAGAAAATAACAATTGAATTAACTATCTTTTATCTTTGTAAAGTCATCTTCTCTGAAGATCTTAACAAGCTGATCAGCAAAAGCTTTTGTGCAGTGATTTGAGAAGTTGACAGACTGGCTTAAGGGACACAAGAGGAGGAAAACTATTGGAAAATAAGACAACTATCTCTACATTTTAGAAGCATCAGTTTTTCACAGTTAAGATATCATTTATTTATGTATAATAGATGCGAGAAAGTAAAAGAGAAAATTTAGGCTTTATTTTGCATTAGTGAAGGTAGACTGCAAACCCTTACCCAGAGAAGCAGTGTTCTATTTCTTTATCCTGTAAAATAGGTTGGAAAATTTTTCATTATTGAAATGAGGTTTAGGGGAAGCCTGTGTTTAGATTCATTGCTATCTTGGAAAGAAGAAATTGCTTGCACATTGGTGAAATCATGTGTTTCCTTTTTTATAGTTGGTTCTCGGCCAATACTGTGGAACAGATTATTCAAAATTTACAGCAAGATGGTTCATCTTTTGCCCTCGAGCAGTTGAAGGTAATATAGGGATCATTTCTTCCCTGAGCGTGGTGAATTCTTGTGATAGGGAAGCCTCTCTGAGGGGTGTCAGAGCTCTGTGGTGGTCACACAACCCACTGCACAGTTTTTTTTCCTGAACTCATTTGAGCCTCAGAAAGCAGTTGCCCAAAACCTTTGCCTAAACCCAAGTGCCTGGTCTACTTGTTGGATGTTGATGACAAAGCTAAGCTGTTTTTAGGTCCTTTGAATGTAACAGAGAAGGCCTTTAGTAAGTATGCTTTATCTCCAGTAGTCTCCTTGTGCTGTGGGAGAAGTGGCTTTATTAGAAGAGTTGGGTCACTGGAGAATTGTCACCTTATAATATATTGCAATTGTAAATTAATCTATCAGTTCTGTTTAATATGCAGCAGATCACTATATGGTCTTGCTAAGCATAGGTTTAATAAAAAAGTGATTCTTTTTAAACTAACAAGATGCTCCAATCTACAGCCATAGCTGAATCTTAAGCAGTGTTTCTCAGTGTTAGGTACACTTTGATCTTTCTACAATGTGACTCAACTGGTAACAGTGGAAGAAAAGCATTTTTGTATAAATGAGTGCACATTGGGTTACTGACATTCTTGGAACTATCGTATAATTATGAAACTTGGAGTATTTCAGACTTCTAGACAAAGGAAAGAAAAAAGTATGTTTCTTTATACTTAAAAGAAAAGATATTTAGCTTGTCTTTTTCTGATAGTATTTTTCAATTAATACGTATAATTATAACATTTCAGTTGTCACAAAACTTGTTGACAAAAAATTTAGGTAAATTCTTGTGAAGATGAAAACATTTCCGCATTGTTACTGTATGCTTAAGGGGGGAAATCCCAAGTTAATTCATGTCTTAGGATCTTGTTACGTATTGGAATTCTATTAACTTTCAAGGATAGGCATAAATTAGAGTAGGTAGACCAGCCGTATAGTTCCCTAACTCACAAAAGTAAATTAATGTTACTGTTAACAACTTTTAGGAGTGTTTGCATAAATGTAGTAATAATTTTATGTTTCAAAGATTCTGACTCTATGTTGCTTTTCTTGTTTCCAGAGCAATATAGAGACTAGTATTCCTGTTATTATTTTTTTAGCAATAGGGCCCAATTAAGTATGCACTTAGTATTTTCATTTGAAAATAGTCATGCAGCACATTATCTCATAGGCTGTATGATGTCACTTTAAAGCAATAGAGATATGCAACTTACCATATTATTTTAAAATCACTGGCCTACCCCAAAACTGAGCGATAGGACTCAGATGGTCTTTCAATTTTCCGTCCATTCCTCTGGCAATATGACTGCTGTGCATTCAGAAAAGGGTATTTGGTGAGCCACCCATAGCAGCTAGGATCACCATAAGCACTCTCATTTTAAGGACAGATTTTCATTTTTATTTAGTTGACCTATAGCTCTTGTGAATGAATGTGGCTCCAAAATATTAGTATTTGCTGGAAATAACATGATGTGGAGATCAAAAAATTCCCACTGAGGCTTCCCTGACAGAGCTTAGATACAGAAGTCCTAATTATGACGTAATTATTAATTATGTCAACCAGAAACATATACCAAAAAACCCTGAGAGAGAAGATAGTTGATAGTGCTTTGGTGAAAGATTTGCAGATTAAATTTTAAAGAAGATGAAAGTATGTCAGTCAGTAAGCCTCTAGGATTGCTCCTAACCCCTGTGCGCTCTTCAGGGACTCCTGTCTTCCTTCTGCAGGTCTCAAGGATCTAGTCTATGTTTATGTTCCAAGTTGCAACCATCTACTCGGTGCCTTAGGGGGAGTTTCCTTTCTCTCCGAGATTGTTCATGGGGAAGGACATAATCTTTTCAACATACTTGCTAAACATTAAATAAAAACATATGTTTTTTAAATCCTTTCTTTAGATTTTTAAAGTTTTTACTGCTAATCACTGTAGGCTAACATATGGCGTTAAAAAAATAACAAATATGGGGAGGTTGTTAATTCTTTACAACTTATGGAATTTTTATAGTACCTTATTTTTATGGCTTCTCATTTCTCTTCTTAGATTTTCCTTCCAAGTTCTAATACAACTTTTTTTTTAATGCTTAAGGTTGGAATTAATCAGATCTTTTAAGTCCCTCTTTTGGTGTAGGTTGTTCATGGTGCCAAACAATCCATGTAAGCTAATGGGCTATTTAAATACCCTGGTGGGTAGCTTACATTAGGGAAACCTTAACCAAAGACTCCAATTGTGGTGCTTTCATGTTTTTTATTGTGGTAAAATACATACAACATAAAATTTACCATCTTAACCATTTTTAAGTGTACAGTTCAGTATTGTTAAGTATATTTACATTGTTGTGCAGCCAATCTCCAGACCATTTTCATATTGCAAAACTGAAACTTTATAACCATTAAACAACAACTTCCCATTTCCCCTTCTCTCCAATCCCTGACAACCACCATTCTACTTCTGTTTCTATGAATTTGACTACTCTGAATACTTTGCGTAAGTGGAGTCATACAGCATTTGTCGTATTGTGACTGGCTTATTTCACTTAGCATAACTCTTCAGGGATAATCCATGTTATAGCATGTACCAGAATTTTATTTCTTTTTAAGGCTGAATAATACTCTGTTGTATGTATATAATACATTTTGTTTATCTATCCGTCAATAGGCATTTGGGTTGCTTCTGCCTTTTGGCTCTTGTGAATAATGATGCTGTATGACTCTTATAATAAAGAATAATTCTTTGGGATATATACTTGGAAGTGGAATTGCTGCATCATTTGGAAATTTTATTTTTAATTTTTTGAGAAACCTCCCGATGGTTTTCCATAGCAGCTGCACCATTGTACATTCCCATCAACAGTAGTGCACGAAAGTTCCAATTTTTCTATATCCTCAACAGTTATTTTCTGTTTTTTGATGGTAGCCATCCTAATGGCTGTGAAGTATTATCTCATTGTGGTTTTGATTTGCATTTCTCTAATGATTAGTCATATTGAACATCTTTTCATATGCTTGTTGGCCGTTTGTATCTTCTTTGGAGAAATGTCTATTCAAGTCCTTTGCCCATTTTTTAATTGAGCTTTTGATTTTTGGTGTTGAGTTGTAGGAAATGCTCTCCTGTTTCAATCTCCCTTTTCTGGTAATGAGACTAGCAGGCTTGCCAAAGTAAGGAAGGTTCTTCAGGGCCAATGAGAGAGAAGTATTTCTTTTCCAGAATTATAAGTGATATCAATAATCAAAGGAGTACCAATAGAGGAGATTGAGATTCCCCCCAAGCCCCCCTTACCCCTAGACTCTCAGCAAGGACCCTAGGCCAATGCAAGGAATTTAAATGGGTTACCAATCCTTTTGGGACGTGAAGTCCCTGCCAGAGAGACAGAGAAACAAGAGCAGGGAGCAGTGGGTCCCGTTAGTGTCCAGGAAGGTGGTCCTGAACAAATGTCCTGGGAAACCAGTGTTGCTTTTGACTTGTCTTTAGGTATTTTCTTGGTTATTGTAGGATAGCCTATTGTGTCAAAGGCTTAGAGAGAGGGCATATACGTTTCTTTTCTAGGTACTAGAAAACTCTTAAAATTCTTTGGAATTTCTTCTTTCTAATCACCAGTATGAGATTTAGTATTTGTTTGGTTTTAAAATATTCATTTTGTGTGAAGAGTAAATGAAACTCAGTTTTATACTTGAAGTTAACATGCAAGAATATGACAGCCCTCTGTAAAGAATTCATGCACTGAAAAATTGAGGAAGAAATAGGAAAACTAAGAATGATAATCAGCGCATAGATTTTAAGAAATAAGTACAGCAAAGTATTAAAAAGAGAAGTTAAACCTAGAAGATTGCTAATCTTTCTGTAAGCTTTGAGAATTACCCATATACTGTACTATTTAAAAATAAAATGACGTTCATGAAGAGTTAAGTGCTACAGGATTTGTTCTCCTGCTGTAAACAACTGGACAAAACATATGAAACAAGTGCTTGCAGACATTGGACAGTGCAGGCAGCACAGGGCTGTAATTCCCGAGAGAAGGGAAATAAACGACAGAGCCCTAAGATTGACTCAGCTTTCTTCATGCAGGAATTTCCAGAATATTGGTCTATACATGTTTTGGGTGAAACTCCACAAGACCAGGGAAAGAATCACAGGAAAGCAATAGTCTGGACAGTTAACAAGACTCATACAGGTCTGGGAAGAGTTCATGTTCCCATCAGCCAGAAGGTTTACACTTTAGTAGTAGGGGAAAGTTAATACTAGAGTAAAGGCTGCTTTGAACTCTCAGTGAAATTCAGTGGGGAAAAGATGTTCTTTTCAACCAGTAGTTCTGGAACAATTGGACATCCATATGCAAGAAAAAAAATTACTTGACTCTTAGCTTGCACCAATAGGGGAAAAAAAAATTCTCCTCTACCCTCTCAGGGTCTCCAGCTGGGCCTAAGAATTAAGCTGACTTAAGACAGATTAACAGAAAAGCATACAAATTTTACTAATTTTTTTACATGTTCATGAGAGAAGAGAAGAATTCTGCAGCAAGAGAATGAAGACCTGAAGAAGTGACCAGAGCAAGAAGCTTTATACCTTTTAGACAAAGAAACAATAAATTTGTGAAAAATTGACAAGACAAAGGAGTTTGGCCTGGGATGGTAAATGGTAAAGAAGTAACTAGGAAGATAAGGGTTAGTTTAACAAGGTCTGTACAGATTTCTTGGCCCCAAATTCCCTGTCTCTGGTGATAAGGATGTCTTCCTTCCTCCTGGTACAGGGCAGGTACCTTTCACAGGAGTTTTGTCTCCTGCTTTCAGGAAGGAAAGGGGGCTCAGAGTGCTCTTCTCACACCTAGTGTTTCTCAAGTGCCTTTAACTCAAAATAATCAATATGCCAAAGCAGCATATCTTGGAGTGACACGCTCTGAACTCCTTCACACCATATGCAATTCAAGATGGATTATGCACCTAAATGTAGGAGCTAAAACTGTAGCACGTCTAAAAGAAAACATAGGAGAAAATCTTTGTGACTTTGGGTTAGCCAAGATTTTTTTTTTAATGCAAAAAGCGGGAGCTGCAAAAGAAACAAATTGGTAGGTTGATCTTATTATAATTAAACACTTTTCCTCTTTGGAAGACACTGTCAAGAAAATGAAGAAACCACAGATTGGGAGGAAATATTTATAAAGCATATATCTGATAACAAGACTTTAATCCACTATATATAAAGACTCTTAGAATTTAATAATAAGAATACAAATAGCACAACTAAAAAACGGGAAGTCTAGACACTTCACTGAAGAAGATGTATGAACGGCCAGTAAGCACATGAAAAAATGCTTAAGATCTTTCATCATTAGGAAAATGCAGATTAAAATCATGGTGAAATGTCACTGTACATCCATTAGAACGGCTAAAATTAAAGGTTGACAGTACCAACATGAAGTGTTGGTAAGGATGTGGAGCACATACAACTCACACATTGCTGGCAGGAAAGCAATTTGGAAGTTTCTTATCAAGTTAAATGTACACTTACTGTAAGACTCAACAATCCCACCCCTAGGGATTTATCCAAGAAAAATGAAAATGTGTTCACACAGATGCTTGTACTCACATGTTCATAGTAACTTTATAATAGCCCAAAACTGGAAACAACCCACTCCCTATTAGTTATGGAACACGTAAGCAGATTGTGATGTGTTCATACGGTGAAATACTACTCAACTGTAAGAAGGGACAAGCTACTGATACATGAAACAGCGTGGATGAATCTCAGAAGCATTATGCCAAGTGAAAGAAGGCAGACACAAAGGACTACTTATTATATATTTTATTTATATGAAATTCTAGAAAAGGCAAAACTTATAGAGACAGAAAACAGATCAGTTGCCCAGGAGTAGAGTTGAGGGAAGGAGTACCCTTTAGGGTAATGGAAATGTTCTGTATCTTGATTGTGGGTTTAGTCGCACAACTGTATTCATTTATCAAAACTTATAGAACTGTGCACTTAAAATGAGTGAATTTTATCATATGTAAATACACTTTAGTAAAGCTAATTATTTAAAAAAATAAAATGACATACCAAATTATGTTAAAAAACAGTTTGACCTATAGAAGTGGGTATTATATTTGCTGAAGGTACCCACTACACTCTTCTATTAATTGCTATTAATAAGAGTAATGGTGTAATTTAATGGCAGTGTTGATAGATACATTGTGCCTTTGGGGAAAGAGTATACTAAACCTTAAGGGGAAAATACATCAATTTATGTAGACAGGAAGAGAAAACAGTTTTCCAGTCTACTCGTGGATCTTAGTGACCCTTAAACGCTATCATGAGCATTTAGGATATCATGAAATAGGAGTGCTTGCATCTTTAGATGCTATCTTCATTTTATTTAAATTGTTAATGCTTTTAAGAAATTACTGGAAAAGTCTTAAGGTAGCAGAAAGAATTCTTGGACTGGCTCTAAGCCTTTTACTGTAGATAAGGAAAAAAAAATACTAGCACCCATTTCTTTAAAGTGCTATTTGGTCTTTGTGTAATAATATGACCCTTCAGAATGGTGAAAATATATTTAAAAATAAAATATCTCTGTGAAACTGCAGTATTCAGTGAAGTAGGCTGACTTGTTCAGTTTAGTTATTTTGTATTTTTGTTGGTTTGTTGTCAATCTGAACGCTTCTGGAAAAGATTTATAGATAAAGTACATAATGTATAAGGTGATTATTTAGAAACATAATCACAATTCATAGCAAAATGTAACTCTTAACTATGGTTGATTTAAACTAGTTAAAAAATCAAAGACCTATCTAACACAGGCTGTTAACAGTGGCTTACGCTGCTTGATTTTAAAATAATAGGTGATGTAACTTATTATTGTGGATTGAATTCTACCTTCTATTTAATTTCATTCAACCCCAAGTACAAATGCTAAGAGATATTTCCCATTTAAGCCTTAAAACAACACAACACAGCTTCAGATCTTTAGTAGCAATGTTGTAAAACACCATAAAAATGGCAGTGTTATTCCATAAAGATCTGTGCATCTCTATCTGCTTGTCCTTGTCTCATTATGTGTTCTTGTCTCTCTACTGCTTCTGTTTTTTGCTTTAATGAGTGCTATCTATGGCAGACCATAAGCTCCTGAGAAGCCTGCTTACTCGTATTTCCAGACACCTATCACAGAACATTTCACATGGTAGCTATGATGAATGAATGAATGGGTACTGTGCTGGCCACTGAGGTGCAAAAATGAAAATCTGGTACCTGTTCTCAGAGAGTTCACAATCAAGTAGAATAGACACAAACAAACAATTGTAATACAGTATGGTATGTGCTGCTAAAATAGAGGCTTGCCCAAGTTATTGTGGGTGTCCAGAAAATGATGGAAGGAGTCTGAAACAGTCACAGAGGAGACATCTGAGCAGAGTCTAAAAGATGGAAATGAGTTGTCAAGTGTCAAAGGGTATTCCAAGCAGAACAAAACACATACTCAGAGGACAAATGTTTGGAAAATGCAGAGCAGGGAACGAGGAGTTAAAGTATCAGAAAATATGGCCAAAAAGATGATTGGAGCCAGCTTGGGAGGGGCCTTGTCAGCTTGAATTCAGTGAGTTTTTTCCCGAGTGTATGTATATTTTAAGAATTCATTTTTTTGAAGTACAGAAAAATAAAGTGATACATAGGTAGCTCAAAAATTTTCACAACATGACCATAACACCCAGAATAAATTATGAAGCACTCCACTCGTGTCCCTTCCAGTCACTACCTCTCCCCTAGGATAGCCATTATGCTGACTTCTAACACCATAGATTTTGTTTTTGAGTTTTATATAAATGAAATCATATAGTTTGTGTCTATTTTATTTTGCTCAACATTTTACTTTTGAGGTTCACCCATGTTATACGTAGCAGTAGTTTGTTCATTTCATTGTTACTATATCTTCCATTGTGTGATAGGTCACATTTTATTTATTCATTTCTACTGTTAATGGACATTTGGGGTTATTTGCGGGTTTTTACTGTTACAAATAGTGCTATGAACATTTTTGTTTATGTCTTTTGGTAACATAGATACACATTTCTGTCTATACCCAGGAGTACTACTGCAGAGTTGTCAGATATGTTGTTAAAAGATAAACTGAGGCATATTAAAAATTTTAAGAGTTTGTTTGAGCAAAAATTGATTTGAATCCAGCAGCACCAAACTGGAAATGGTTAGAAAAGCTCCACTGATAGGAGCTAGGGGAAAGACTGTTATACAGAAGAGGCGTGAGCAAAGCAGGGAAATTATTTGATTGGCTGTAGCTTAAATGGTTGCATCATTTGGGAAAGCCTAGTTGGCTGTTTATGATTGATTGTCTTTAGATTTTGATTTCTTAACCTTGGGGCATTATAGGATTAGGTTTTAGTTTGCTTGTAGGCTAGTAAAACATTAAAACCAACTCAGTGTAGGGGCCAGCCCCGTGGCTTAGCAGTTAAGTGTGCGCGCTCCGCTGCTGGCGGCCCGGGTTCAGATCCCGGGCGCGCACCGACGCAACGCTTCTCCGGCCATGCTGAGGCCGCGTCCCACATACAGCAACTAGAAGGATGTGCAGCTATGACATACAACTATCTAATGGGGCTTTGGGGGGAAAAAATAAATAAATAAATAAACTGGTGAAATCCTCACAGAGTGGGAACACTAGCAGAATGGGGTGGGAGCCAGTAAACTATCAATTAAGAAACCTGAGCATGGTAAATCTGAAGCCAGTACTTCTTAGCTGCTCTTTGCCTGGCCCAGCCCTAGTCAATCCAGTTCATTAAAAAAATAAATAAATAAAATAAAACCAACTCAGTCTAATCGGCTCTTTGTTCAATTAATTTAATAATGCATTCTATTCATCTTGGTAGTTACTGTCACATAGTTTTCTAATTTAGTTGTACTGATTTACATTCATGTAGCATACTAAGTTGCTCCACATTCTCACCAACACTTGGTAATATTTGTCTTTTTCATTTTAATCATTTTGATGTGTATAAAACAGCATTGCATTGTGGTTTTAATTTGCATTTCCATGATGGCTAATATGTATCATTTATATATATATATATATAACATTATATAAAATATATTCATATATTTATTGGCCATGTGTGTATCATTTCTTGTGAAGTGCCTGTTAAATCATTTTTATTACTACTTTTAATTTGTAGGAATTATTTATATACTTTGGATATAAGTCCTTTATCTAGTATATGTGCTACATATATCTACCTCCTATCTGTTACTTGCCTTTTCTCTCTCTCAATGGTATCATTTAATGAAAGAAAATTTTTAATTTTAGTGTACAGTCATGCATCACTTAACGATGGGGATACATTCTGAGAAATGCATCAGGTGATTTCATCATTGTGCAAACATCAAAGAGTATACTTACACAAACCTAGATGGTATAGCCTACTACACACCTGGGCTATATGGTACTAATCTGATGGGACCACCGTCATATATGTGGTCCGTTGTTGACTAAAACATCATTAAGCAGTGCAAAAACATCATTAAGCGGTGCATGACTGTAATCCAACTTATTCTTTTTTTTCCATTATGGTTCTTTTATGTCCAGTTTAAGAAATCTTTGGCTACCCCTCAAGCTTTCAGAGAATAAAACATGTCACATACTAAGGCTTCAGATTTCTCAATAGCATTGGAAACTAAAAGGCAATGGATATTTGCCTTCTATCTCAAGGGTCCCCAAGACCATCCTTGGGTTTGGTGATCCACTAGAAGGATTCACAGGACTCAGCATATAGTCATTTTCATGGCTAGGATTTCATACAGCGAAAGAATACAAAGCAAAATCAAAGGGAAAAGCACATGGAGGAAACAAGGTGCAAGTTTCCCAGAGTTTTCTCCCAGTGGAGTCACACAGAACTTGCTTTAATTCCTCCAGCAACTAGTTGAGACAACACATGTGAAGGTTTTCATTGTAAAGTGGTTATGTAGGTACTCTCTGGCTAGCACGTAACAAAGTTCCAGATTCCAAAAGGAAAGCAGGTGTTGAATCCTCCATTTCATAACTATGGTATGTTGCTCTGTTTATTTAGGTCTTCATTAATTTCTCTCCATAATGTCTTATAATCTTCTTTATAGAGGACTTGCATTTGCACATCTTTCATTGGATTTATTCCTAGATATTTAATGGCTTTTGATGCAATTGTAAATGCATCAAATTTAAAATTTCATTTTCTATTTGCTGATCTATAGAATATAATTGAAATTAAATTTTGTGTATTGACCTTGTGTCCAATGACTTTGCTAAACTCACTCTAATGCAAAAGGAAGTGGCATAGCATTGTAGGCATATAGTCATATTCATGGCTAGGATTTAATACAGTGAAAGAATACGAAACAAAATCAAAGGGAAAAGCACATGGGAGTCAGGCCTATAGTTCTTATTTTATTAAATATTTAAGTACTATAAAAGACCACCTCATGGTACTTGGACTTGTTTTCTCTCCTTACTTTCAAGGTAAGTGGCTTTATTTACAGGTGAAGACTGTAATTCAGTTAAGATACTTCTCGAGAGTCACATAGTGGGAAGGAAGAGCTACTGTAATTCCACAGTTTCCCCTTCTTTATATTGTAAAGTGAAATGTCCTCTGATATATTAGTGGTTTGTAAGATATGTATTAATTTTACTTAAGCATAATCACTGCTTGCCTAGTTGGGAACGTAATTTATGTTAGGCAAGCTACAAAATGTAGATTTATTACTTAAGTGATAGGTATAGAATTTATTCCACTTGTGAAATGATCTGTTTTGTTATTGTAGCAGGTTAGAAAACTTTTGTTTGGTGCTTTGGCAGGATTAGGCTAAAGCATAATCTTACTTTTATGAGACTTTGTCATATGAAAGTACTGTTAAGGAGCAAGTTTTAATATGATTTTTATCAAAACTCAGCTAGTTTATTATAGACAATAAAGGAACTGTTGGGCTAAAACTAGTAAATTTTTTTCTCTACTAGGTGATTAATAAAATGTCTCCAACATCCCTAAAGATCACACTAAGACAACTCATGGAGGGGTCCTCAAAGACCTTGCAAGAAGTATTAACTATGGAATATCGGCTGAGTCAAGCTTGTATGGTAAGAATTTTTTTTTAAAGTATTGTCATTTTCTAGTTATGAAAGTAATGCATGTTCATTGTGGAACATGTAAAATACAGAAAACTATAAACAAGAAACTGTAAATCTACTCTATGAAAACACAACAGGCCAATTAGCTTAAGGTGTGTGGAAGTATTGCTCCCAGATTGTTGTTAAGCCTTTATGAAACAGCAGTTATGAAATTGCATGTAAGTGTAAGAAGGCCTCTAACCTCATGTGGAATTCAAAATAGAAATTAGCCATTTTTTCAGGCCTGGTCTCTGACCTTGGGCGAGAAGCATAAACTCTCTAAAGCTGAATTCCCTCATTAGTAACATAAGGAGTGTGTTTGTGTGTGTGTGTGTGTGTGTGTGTGTATAAAATAATTGCACAAATGGAAGTTATTAGTCTGTTACATGTTTTAATTAATAGATTAGCATTGTAAAGTACCATTGTAAATACAATTAAAATAGACAATAATCACACTGAATATTATTGATTTCATGGAATATTTCAGAGTCATAGTGATTTCTTCTTCCAGATGATAAACTCTTAGCAGAATTGTCCCTTTTGTATCCTGTGTAGAGGGGCCCTTAGATTAATAAAATTATGGCCTAAAGGAAATATTTTGTTTAGTAACTAGAAAGCAGACATCCCTAATGGACTTTCATGTCTTGAAATATTTATTAAGATATTTGAAGTAGTTCATCTAGCCATAAATAAAGCTCTGTTGGTTACATCTTAAAGTCACTCCTGGTAGGCTGTAAATGGCAGCTGAGATCTGTTTATTATGAGCAGGTACTATGCTAGGCACTTTATATGCGTTCTCTCCATTAAATCTTACACTATCTCTAGAAGGATAAGTACTATTGTCTTCATTTTACAGATGAGGAAACTGTGGCATAAGGTGGTGCAGCTATTAAGTGACAGAGGCACAGCGTGTGAAACTGGGTGGTCTCACTCCAGGGCCTGCACTCTTGACCACTGCCCAGTATACCTCACACAGTCTGTGTTCTTCACTCTACATTTAGTGCACTGCCTAGATTGATTCCCTTCCTTCATTCTCTCTGCAAATATGTTAGCTATGTGCCAGGCACTGTGCAAAGTGTTATGTTGTTGAAAGTAAGACGTGCTCCTTGTTCTCGTGGAATTTATAGTCTACTGAGACTCTAAAGAACAAGTAAAATAATTACAAATGGTACTAAGTGCTCTAAAGGAAACATACAGGGTTGGTGATAGAAGAGAATGATGCTGGGACAGGAGGGAGTGGGGGAGGCAAAGGGAAACCTGCTTTAAATTAGTAGGTCAGTAAAGACATCCCTGAGATGTCAGCTCATCTGTGACTGGAAGGTTGAGAAGTGAGTATGTTGAGAAGGCTCTTGAGTTTCAGCAGGGGGTGGTTTGATTTGATTTGTTTTAAGAAGGTAATTGCTGCTGAATGGAGATGGGGTTGGAGGGGTTCAAGAGTGGATGTACAGACCAGATATGAGTTTATTGCAGTAATCCAGGTGCAGAATAGTAGTGGCTTAGACTAGGATGGTGGCAATGGAGAGAAGTGAATGGATTTGAGACATATGTAGGAGATAGACTTGATAGGCCTTGATGATGGATGTGAGGGAAAGAATGCATTTAGGAGTTAGAGATATGGGTTAGAGATTTAAGTCTAAAAGACATTAGCACCATTTACAAAAAATTTGGAGATTTATTTATTTACAAATAAGATGGCTAACCATGTGCTAGGCACTGTTAGAGGCACCAGGAATACATAGGTAAACAAAACGGACAAAATCCTTGCCCTCGTCGAACTTACTTTGCAGTGGCGGAGATTGACTGTAAACAGATAAATTTGTAAACTATGTAGTATACGATTATATGTACTAAGGAGAAAAAGTAAAGCAAGAAGGAGGATATGGAATATAGAGGGACAAGGGGTTGAACCTGTAGCTAGTTATGACCAGAGAAGACCTCACTGAGAAGATGTTGAGTGAGAACCTGAAAGAAGTGAGGGAGCAAGCCGTGCAAGTGTCAGTGACGCTGCAAATACAAAGCTCGGAGGTATCCAGGAACCTCTGGGAGGCCTTGTGGCTGGAGTGGGGCAGGAGTGGTCGGTGAGGGAGAAAGAGATAAGGTCAGAGCTAACAGGGTAGGGAAAGGCTGTGCAGAGCCTGTATGGCCTTGAAGGTCTTTATAAGACTCTGGCTTTTGTTCTGAGTAAAATGGGAAGCCACTGGGTGTGGTTGAGTAGAGGAGTGACATGATTGTGTATATTACAGAATTGATCCCTCAGGCGCTTATGTGTGGAGTATAGAATGGATAAGATAGTAGAGAAGGAAAATTAGAGAGCCTGGATCTGAGCTCTGAGGGACTCCAACATTTTTGAGGTGGGCTAGAGGAGAAAGACCAGTGGAAAAGAAAAAGGACAGAGGTGGGAGAGCCAGGAGAGTGCGGTCTCATGAAAGTAAGAGAGGAGTGTTTCATGGAGGAGGGAGACCTGCCAGATGTCTAGTAGGTGAGAGTAAAGGCATCGTTTGCATTTGGCAACATCGAGGTTATGGGTGATTTTGGCAAGCCATTTCTGAGGAGTGTTGGGGCAGAAGTTCTAGTGTGGTAAGTTGGGGAGGAAATGAGTAAATGGGATGTGAAGAAGTGGAGACTATGTGTACACAGCTCTTCTTGAAACAAATAGGATAGAACCTGGGACTGTGGAATCAAGTGAGGTTCCTTTTTTATTTTGTAAGCTGGAAGATACTAGAACATGTTTTATAAATGATTGGGAATGATCCAATAGAGAAAAAACATTGTTGATGGTACTAATAATAGTTAACATTTACTGAACACTTACTGTGTGTCAGACACTGTGCTGGGATGTGGATTAAGATAATCCTATGATGGACGTATTGATACTGCCATTTCATATAAGGAAACTGGGAGTTAGAGTAATTACCAGTCCAAGGTCACATAGTTACTATGTAGTAGAGCCAGGAGGTGAACCCTGACATTGGACTGCATGCACTCAGCCACTAAGTTCTACTGCCTACATTAATGATGCCAGGAAAAGAAAGAAATGAAGAACCTTCTCAAGGACTTCCCTTGAGAAGGTATGAGGGGATGTGAACTGGCATGCAGGGGAGGACTGGCCCTTGAAAGAAGGATGGATGGTCCCTTCCTCCATAGTCTGCAAAGGAAAGGCAGCGTGCAGATGGCTGTAGTTGGGTTGCAGGTGTTTTAGTGGTGGGAAGAAGAGAATGTTTATGTCTTAGGGCTTCTCTTTTTTTTTTATGAAGTAGAAGTTTAAATCCTTAGCTGAGAATATGGTGAGAGTACAGTTTGCTAGGGGTAGAGGCTGAGGAGGCAGAAGACAGTTTAAATCATTATCTTGGAGAATGGAGAAGAGAACATGCCTGTTTGAGATTTGTGATCATGAATTTTAATGAAACCAGTCACAGTTGTATGATTTTTCTGCAGCAAGATTTACCTGCTCGAATGCAGGCAGAGGTAAATAGTAGGGCTCAGCTGGTGCTGGGATTTTGCCAGGACAGAATAAAGGGGAGAAGAAGGCTTGACGGAGTGAGGGCATTTTCAAGGAAAAATGACCACATTAATGGACTGGGGAAACTGGGCTGGGTGAAGAGCAAAGTGAAGCCAAAACAAATGGTGAGAAAGTCGGATCAGCGGTGCTCAGTAAGACCAGGGATTTGCAGCATTGGAGATACTTGAGCAAATAAGAATAGGAGGGGGTGATCAGAGTGGGCTATCAGAGGTGGTCCAGTCTCTGAATGTCATGCTTCAGGTTGTGGACATGGGAATGGGAGGCTAAAGTGGGTGGGAGAGATAGGAGATCACCAGCAATAAGGATGCCTGGAAATCTCCCATTTAATCTCGATTTTCTTTCAGGGAGGCCATGACTTTCATGAAGGTGTTAGGGCAGGTAAGTGATAAATGGTTGTTTCCTTCCTGGCTATTATGGAAATAGGATTTGTGAGCATATACTGTTAATCAAAGATGATAGCGGTTTTATTAGTGAAGATTAAAGTTCTATAAAGATTGTAAAGTTTGGTTTTTTTTTTAAATATCACCAACTGACCTATAAGGGAAGATCAGTCTTGGAAACCAATATTGTTTAAAAAATGCACATAACCTGGTCATTGCTTCCTAATTTGTATGTAAGAGGCAATCCTGCTCCTACAGTTGCATGGACTGCCTCTGCTAAATGCAGCATGAGCTTGTAAACTCATTCTGCTGCTGAAGCCTTTGAAAGGTGCATTTATTCCCTTGAATGAGGGAGGCAGAAAGCCCTCAAGTCCCCTGCCCTTCCTCTCTCTTTTGTACTGGCCTGGCAGAATCCCAGCAGTGTCGAACCCTGCTGTCCACCTCCTTGCCTGTACCTACACAGTTAAACATTGACGTTGAGGAAAACCATATGACGTAATTAGTAACATCTGCTAATGTTCTTATTAATTTCTGTTTTTGCTTCTCATCTCCAAAGTCTGCATATTTAGAAAAAGCAAGTAAAGCAGTTGATTTTTTTGTTCCTAAAATTTGCAATAATTTCTTTTTATGTGTAAACCCATATCCCTATAAATAATAGCTGTTATTTATGTTGTATAAAGTAAGTTCTTTCCCTCTGCATGTATTTTGCATACCAAATTTTCTTGTGTTTTTAATGATCACTTAGTATAGTACACACTCTGGATATACTGTATCTGAATAGAAGGTTATGTTCTCTGAGTTGTAAGCTTCTATAAACAGTGGCCACTGTTGTAGAATTCTCTTAATTTTTGGCATGACATATCATCAGAAGTAAGCAGTGGATTCAAATCCTTTTAGAGAGCACATGGAGTTGAGTCAGAGGAGATGGTTCTATGTTTTATAGAAACCAAGTAAAATATGCATTTTTTTCCACCAATTCCCTGCAAATTCTTGCTGCATGTGGATCAGAGCCTAGACCTCTGATTTTAGGAGGGTATGTTACATTGGGTTACTTGGTTTGTGAAAGTATTCTTTATATGTTATAGCAGCCCTTCTTAAACTTAAAAAAGAAAAATATTGTTTTTAGATACACTGTCAGTTATTTTAAGGAAAACGAGTTGAAACCAAGCAGCGTCAGAGTTCTGCTTCATGACACTGGTGCTTATCAAGCTACTTTTTAATGACACGAAAGTATATTGCTTCATCTTTCAGCATAACCTCTTTATTCAGAGAGCAGTATCTATTCTGGGTAAAACTGTTTGATGTTCTTACATAACCAAATGTTTGCTACAATTTGCTAATTATAGAATATGTTAGCATATTAGATAAAATAAACTAGCAAATTAGGGGAATGGTTGTCACAAATTCTTACTCTTAATGTCTAGAATAAATTTCTTCCTGGTTATAGAAGGGAAAAAAAAATATCTTAGCAGAACTAAGAGCTACCAAATGGAATTTGAGTGGGTGCCTCATGAGACCTTCTGAAAAACCTGAGCTGCCTACATGGCAAGAACTTGTTATATCTATGCTAGGTAAAAAAGTTTGTTACTTTGAAATAAAATAACATGCAGATTTGATAAATATTCTTTTTCCTTTTATTTTCCAGTGGACTGTCAAGGAGGTAGATACCATCGGCCAGAGAGCTTAGAAGGGAAGAGATTCTTGTAGAAAAAATGTTCCAGGATTGTTTTTATTTATGCTGTCCAGGGAATGTAGAATTTTCAAATTGGCAGGGATCATAACATCGGTGTTCAATATCACCACTGATGTGATACTGCAATCTCTTAGTTAGGAGACCAAACCTTAAAAACCTCCGGTATCTACACTGAATTATGCATGAAGCCCCCCTTCCCTCTACCTCCTGAGGCAGCCTACTTCCTTGGCTCCCAGATTGCTTCTTTAATTATTTAGCCTTTTAGTACTAAATTTGGTTTTTAGGTTCACTGAAGAGCTTGTATGTTTAAATATTTTCATTCTTCACAAGAATTATGCACTTTTTAAGCATGGTTGAAATTCCCTGCCACAACCATAGTAAGTATAGGCTCCTTCCCTCTTCTTTTTTTTTTTAATTTTTTTGAGATAATTGTAGATTCACATGCAGTTGTAAGAAATAATGTAGAGAGATCCTGCATACCCTCCACCCACTTTCCCAAATGGTAACATTTGTATGACTATCATATACTATCACAACCAGGAAATTGACATTCCCTTCCCTTTTTTTTGAGAGGTTACAGATTGTCTCACACTAATAATCCTGTGAGGATACTATGTGGCTACACTAAGTGATGACTACACTGAAATAAGAGTAGAGTTTCATGATAACCTGAAGGTGGTCTGGTATTTTAATTCAGAGCTGTGTGAACTAGAGGATTCAGCAAAACGGCAGTATCCACATTTAATTATGTATAAAGTCCCCTTCCCTCTACCGTTAAGTAATTTTCCTCTCAACTCAATGTGGAGGAGGTTAGAAGGCAGATCTGGGCTCTCCATCTTCCCCCACCTTTCCTTTAAACCACACCAGCTCTGGTTTTAGCTGTTTTATAACAGGGAAATTTCATTTAGGATTTTGTTTGAAGAAGAAAAAAGAGTTCTTTGGTTTAAATTACTGGATCTGTTCAGTAGGCTGTATTCAAGCTAGAGGTTCAAGCTAGAGGCATCAGGCTTAGCAGGTTAGAAAGTTACCACACGTGTCATCATCAGTACATTGCTATCCATCCAAATTCTATGGGGGCCTAATTTAGAAGAAAAATTGAACATGTACAAAAATTAAACTTTGCAGAAAAAAATGTGCTATAGAAAAATATGCCTAGTACAAGATAGTTTTTGTCAATTCAGTAATTAAAATTTAATACCAGATAGACATGTACTAACATTTCTTATGTCTTCTCTTGACAGTTTTAATAGATAAAGACCAGAGTCCAAAGTGGAAACCAGCTGATTTAAAAGAAGTTACTGATGAAGATTTGAATAATTATTTTAAATCTCTGGGAAGCAATGATTTGAAATTTTGAGGTGACTGGATTTTTAAGGTAATATTTTGGAGCAGGGGTTGGCAAACTACGGCACGTGGTCCAAATCCAGCCTGCTGCCTGTTGTTTATATATCCCGCAAGCTAAGGATGGTTTCTGCATTTTTAAATGGTTGGGGGAAGAAATCAAAGACTGATATTTCATGATATGTGAAAATTACCTGAAATTCAAATATCAATGTCCATAAATAAAGCTTTATTGGAACATAGCTGTACTCATCTATTTACACTCCTCTATTTACATATTATCTATGGCTGCTTTAAGTAGTTGCGACAGAGATCATAAGGCCTGCAAAGCCTTAAATATTTACTGTCTGGTCCTTTTCAGAAAAAGTTTGCCAACCTGTTTTAGAAGATGGGAAAATTTGAAGGTCTTCAGAGATTCTCGAGTTAGTAGTCATGTTCCACATAACGACGTTTCAGTCAGCGATGGACTGCATATATGATGATTGTCCTGTAAGATTAGTACCATATAGCCTTGGTGTGTAGCAGACTATACCATCCAGGTTTGTGTAAATACACTCTATGAAGTTCGCACAATGATGAAATCGCTTAATGACACATTTCTCGGAACGTATCCCTGTCATTAAGCCACCCCTGATTGTATATCTAATTGAAATGGGAACTTCATGTTTTGCCTTTGGGTAGTGATTTATATGTATGTGGTTTATATGTTGATTAAATAAACTTATGTATAGATTATAAAAAATAAAAATCCTGAAATTTTTTTGGATACCATGTTAATGCTTTGTAGAATTTTCTCCATAATCTATTTTAAAATAATTATGAGTTACTATAGCAGAAGTGTTCCTTTTATAATATTAGAAATCTCAGACAAAGAGAAAAGGTTTTATGAGGTTGTCTCTCCATTATTATTAACTCAACTTTGGCCTTGCCTAAAGTTAATCAGAATCCCTTCCTATGGCAAAAGTGAAAGCATTCTTTCTTCTTGTTCGCAATATTTGCTAATCTGGCAGAATGAGGAATTAGGAAATTCCAGTCTCTTAAGATAGAGACACTCTGCTTTCTGCAATTTACATCAGACTTTTGTGTGAGAGTGGTTATTTGTCCGTACACAGTTCAGATCAGGAGAAAAACATTGAAAACAATAGGACTTTTGTTCAAAATAGAAATACCTTCAATAATTGGTACTGTTGACAAAATAAGTTTTCTTTAAGGTACACAAGAAACTGCAAGGTGTTCCAGACTTGGGACCTTAAAGTCTAGGTAAGAATAATTTTTAAATTAAAGGTCATCTTATCATTTATTTTATAATTTTTTATAGTTTTTCCTTCACCCCAAACCCCTCAAACTAAGAGAACTTCACATAAGAACAAAAAGCGGCAGAACTGAAAGAGACTCCAAAGACTATATCCTACACCCTTCTCACAGATGTGGAAATTGCAGTCCAGAAGGAACTGCTTTAAATTTTCTCAGTTCTGAGCATTTTTATATTCTTAAAGCTCCTAAATTGGACCTAAACGATCAAAGAAATTATTTGTATAAATGGGTTTTTATTTACTTTGTATTTGTTAGAAATGCAGAAAATGTCCTTTATGTTAAGAAATTTGGAAATACACAGTGTTACTACAGTGTTACATTTGCTTACTTTAGTTAAATAAGAACTCATAGCTAGTTAATTGCAACTAGACTTTTATTGTATAGTTACAAAAAAATGTTTTCACAAAAATATTTGGAAAAAATATACCATTTCATAGGTAAGTCTTACACGGAAGAGAATTTGCTAACAAAACTCAAGTTTTGCAAAGTAAGATGTAGGGAGTGCATCTGAGTATCGTGCCCACTGCTCCAAGGAAGACATGTCCTATTTGTTTACACAAATACTGGATGACAGCATTATGATTGAGCAAACAATATGTTTGTTAGAACTTTGTTTTTAAATTACTGTTCCCTGACTTTATGATGTGTCTCTAATTTTTGATTTCTAAAACTATATGATACAAAAGTATAGTTCCCCTGTCTCTTTTTTTTTTTTTTTTTGTGAGGAAGATCAGCCCTGAGCTAACATCCATGCTAATCCTCCTCTTTTTGCTGAGGAAGACCAGCTCTGAGCTAACATCCACTGCCAATCCTCCTCCTTTTTTTTTTCCCTCAAAGCCCCCCATTAGATAGTTGTATGTCATAGTTGCACATCCTTCTAGTTGCTGTATGTGGGACGTGGCCTCAGCATGGCCAGAGAAGCGGTGCGTCGGTGCGCGCCCGGGATCCGAACCCAGGCCGCCAGTAGCGGAGCGTGTGCACTTAACCGCTAAGCCACGGGGCCGGCCCCCCCTGTCTCTTAAGATGCCAATGATATTGAGTAGGATATATGAGCATCATGTTCTTCATTCATTCAGTGTGTCTATTTTTAATACTAATAAGGCAGTTTGACACAAATTATTCTTTTGAGACTAAGATCATTTTTATCTCCTTCAAAATTGTGCTTTAAGTGCTAATAACCATAGGTAGTTTGCAAAAGAACTGATAAGGCAGCTGACAGTGGACAACTCTCAGATCAAAGGCCTGTAACTGAAAGGTAATCGTACACAAGAGACAGTTCACTGGGGAGGGAGCAGTGAGGCACACGTGTGGGTTATGTGAGTCTTGGTAAATGATCTGCCGCTTCTACAGTCGCTTCTTTGTCATGCTGGTGGCGGCTCATCTGCCTCTATGCTGGATGTTCTTGCGGGAAGAGATTCAGTGGATGGGCACGTGTCAGTGTGGTAAAGAAAGGAACTTGCTACTGTGTCCTTTCCCTCAGCTGAAAAGACTGGAAACTTGTTTTTGCAGTGCATCTTCTGATGGAGCCTGACATCAGTGCTGTTGCTTGGACCACATTTTCCCCACTTTCCCTTATAATTTGGCCACTATTCTTACTTCATCTGTTTGTGATATAAGTTGGAACAAATGTTTCCCTTTCCAGTAGCTAATGGTTCTTATAGTCTTCTGTTTTATACGTCTCCTTCCTTGTCAAACAGTCCGTCTACTCTTTTATTGTTCGTGAAAGACCTTCAAAATGAAGTAAATCCAATATTTATATATGAAGGTATGATAGAAGTTGAATTATCCTATCAAAGAAGTTCTCATCTTGCTTGTCATCAAGGTCAAATTATATCTTTTTTTTAATATATAATTTATTTATTTTTCCCCGAAAGCCCCAGTAGATAGTTGTATGTCATAGTTGCACATCCTTCTAGTTGCTGTATGTGGGACACGGCCTCAGCATGGCCGGAGAAGTGGTGCGTCGGTGCGCGCCCGGGATCCGAACCCGGGCTGCCAGCAGCGGAGCGCGCGCACTTAACCGCTAAGCCACGGGGCCGGCCCCCCAAATTATATCTCGATAACTATCACATGCAGTACAAATGGGTTTATCCACCTCTTTCTCATGCCTGCCTCCAACTTGGTTCATCCACTAACTCACTGATTATACAATCCTTGTAGTTCCTTGTTCATGGTTTGACATATAATACAGCATATATTTCTAAGGTAAGTCTCTGTATGTCATAAGATATTATACTCTGTTAAAATGATTCAGGGGCGAGGGGGTGGTGCTCCACTACAAAATCCTAGCGCCGTAATGTCAGAGAGGGTGGCAATGGAGATTAGAATTCTGGCTAGATACGGATCTGACAGGCATCCCTGTTATACCCCTGAGAGATAGGGGCCCAGGGCAAAGGAGGGACCTGATGTTAAAATATTTAGATATAACCAAAACCCATTAGTCTGTGTCCCTGTGCATGCTGGAAAATTTAGTATGATGTGCTGCTTTTATATGGCTTTGTGTTCTCAGCATAATATTATTATTTTATATACCTAATTATAGCTTTTAAACAGCAAATGACCCTGCAGCAAAAGTGTCCTGATGTGAGATACAACATGAATGAAAAATGGCAATATCTAGGCTTCCATCTGAGTCATTAGTGTAAACACTCAAAAACCTAAATTTTTCTTCATGAGCTGGAAATATGTTTTGCACTTTTGGGAAACTTTCTGTTTGTAGCCTTACGACTTCAGATCCTTGTATGAACAGGGGTGGTGGTTTTTCTGTTTTGTAAATTGCTAGACTGCAAGTACAACAGGACAGTACAAATCCTGGGATTAGGTCAAATGAAAGTTGAATGACCAGGTGTCCAAAGGCAACTGAAAGATGGCACATCACTCACCTCAAAGAACTGTCTTTGCCCATGTAACTTGGAGAATTTACTCTATTTGATTGTAGGTTCCAAAGTATAATTGTTGAAAATAGAGGTAACATTTCTGCCTGCTTACAAGGCCAAATACATACTTATCTCATTAAAGAGGTCAGAGCCTTTTTCTGCCTTCCTTTAGATTTCAGTGACAAGGATCTGTTATCTTAATACAAAGAACTAATGCACAAGGACTTAAATAATTCCCTTTCCAATTAAACTAAATATGTAGCAAATCTTGATGAAAAGATAATTCTAATCTAGAGACTCAGTCCCAATTTTCCTGCAAGTTATGTCTTCTCAGTATCATCTTCCCTCTCTCCTAAATTTTCTGTTACTATTGATCTCAAACAGTACTTAATTCTTTAAAAAAAAAAAAAGTGTGCTTGACAGTTAAAAAAAAAAAAGCCTCCCCAAAAAGGTAGCCAAATTTATGAAAATAGTATAGTATATGGTTGTAAATCCCCATGGGCATTACCACCATAATACAAGAGTGCTCTCCTTGGAGGAGTGTTTGATCTTTTGTTTTGTTACAACTATAAATCCTCAGGTATAATCTGGTCCCACAGTAATCTGAATGGTGACTGCTCCACTAGTCAATAAAAAAATGGGAACCAGTGCCCATATACCAGCCCTCTGCGTCTGGGAGACAGTAAAGCTTAATACACATTCAGCACTGAGACCAGGTTCTGCTTTCTACCTTGCTGAGACTAGGGCTTCTGTTATTTTAAAATTTACTGGATTGCTATTTATACAAGGTACCTATACTTGTTTTCTTGTATAGTTATATCACTGGGCTTCTTAATGCAATAAACATGAAAGTCATGACTTATAAATTGTATCTTGTTAAGATGCCTGTACTCAAAGTATGAGTCATCCAGTGACAGCTGTGGTTAGTTAGGGCCCTGAGGTTCAGGGTGACAGCTATGCTTTTCATCTACAAAAATAAATAGCTTATTAAGGACAGGGTGCAAGGTGGACCTCTTCTACATGGATTGCTTTCTAGTGCTTGATCATTTGTATCAAGAAGTAGGGATCCTTGACACAAATGGTTTTGACAAACAGGACCCACTGTTAATCACCATGGCTTGAGTGCAAGTCCCTTGCCAAGGCATTTCAAGAAAAATTCTTTTCATATCTTGGGTTTTTTGTGTAAAATAACAAATAGTTATTTTAAATGAGTGTCTTTAAAATAACCCTTTGGAAACTTAGGGCACTTGTTTATTTTTATTTCTTTGGTGATACCATCACTGGCCTCAGGAAGAAAGTGGTGTGACATACAGCTGATTACTGTGGTGCCACAGGACAATGTTTAGCCCTTTAAATGACTAAAATCCAAGAGCAAACCGATAGAAATTGCTGTTAACTTATAACTGCTTAAAACACATTTCATTTTAGGTTTCCCTACACTCGTGATATTATCATAGACATATTTTTACATCCAGATGGAGTTATTTGTATTTATCCACACCAGTTTTTGCTTTTGTTTCATGTATTTAAACTAGCACCAACTGTATCCACAGTTCAAGAAAGTGTCATCCTACAGCGTCAAGGCCCCTCACTCTCAATGTATGGGATGTCATGATACTTGATGTTATTGCCTGCCCACTGCTGCAAGGCATCATTCAGGATTTCCTGGGACAGGCGGTGTGCAAATTCGAAGACCACAACTTCTGGCCCTGGAGGTTCCTTCACTTCCTCTTTATCGATAACTGGAGAAGGCATCCTAGGTAGAAATCTCTCTTCCAACACAAAGCTTTCTTCATCCGCATGCCGCTTCTCACTCTCAAATGTGGTAGGAAATGGGAAAGTTTGCTTTGATTTCATGCAGCCCATGTTCTGAAGAGAAGGAAAGCAGTAGCAAAGACTACTTCAAAGCATTTTCGGAAAACACTGAGCGTTTGTCCACGTGACACTGATCAGAGCTTTTCCTCTGAGGGCCCCCCTTCAGAAATCAATGTTCCCTTTCACCAGTCTTCACATGTAGTGTTTATCTGTCAAGAAAAGGGAGGTTTCATTTTGAAGTTATAGAATGCAAAATATCGTATGATCAGGTAGTATGTAGAAACAGTAATGACAGCTTTATCTTATCAATAGAAAAACACTCAATAAAAAGGCCAATTTACAAAACAGGAAAACATTTTTTCACAATCTTGAAAATTTTATAAAACCGGAAACACAGTTAAATTTTTGCCAGCTTAGATTTATGTTCATTAGGGGTTAGCAAACTATAGCTTTCAGGCCAAATTCTAGCTGCATATTTTTGTAAATAAACTTTATTAGAACACAGCCATACTCATTTGTTTACACAGCATCTATAGGTACTTTCCTACTACAATGGCAGAGCTGTAGTTGTGACAGAGACCATGTGGCCTGCAAAGCCTAAAATACTTAACTATCTGGCCCTTTACAGAAAATGTTTGCCAACCTCTGACCTGTACTGTTAAGAGAAACAGGCATATCAAAATTTGCTCTTACCTCAAACCTCATGAACCTACACAACTTGCGCTGTTACTAGTCAGGCATTGTCCCCGGTCAGATGTTTACAACTCAAAGAGTGGGACAGAATGATGGCCTTTACACTAATGCCAACTCTAAGCAACGCAAGTTAGATGTGGCAAAACCACCTATTTTTCCTTCTAAATTAGATATTCCCTATGATGTGATAGGAAAGCTCAGATTAATTTAAAATAAGGTTAAAAGTTTCTCCCCCTAAATATCTCATTCTTCCTTTTGTTTGATAATTGGACAGTAAGTAGGCTACAGTGCTTGTGATGTGCCTTCTAAGCTTCCCAACTGGGTGTTGGCACTGAATGACTTCTCTTAAGATAGGACTTAAGGGTAACTAAAACAGTACAAAGCAACTTCACTGGAGGGAGGTTTAGCCATAAGAAAGTGCAGGCAAAGTCTCTCTGAATGAGGTTATGGTCCCTAATTATATCTTAGTTTTGGGGCCAAAGACATAGCTCTAAAAATTCACAAAACAAAACTGAGTTGATTTATTTCTGAAACCACTGATCTTAGGAAGGTAAAAACCAGCCTGCATTTAACCCATTTCTCAATAGTTTGTAACTAAAGAAAGAAGTCCAGAAAAGGTGATCTTTGCCTAGGTCTTATTGCTATACATTTTTTAGATTTCTATAAATTCTACCCAATTTCTCCCATAATGCTAGATTTGTTTTCCACCTCTACCCTAAAAAAGATGATAGGGGAGGATAGAAAGGAAATCTAGCCTTCTGTTTTTAATTACCTTTAGTTTTGTATGCTCTGCTACACGCTCAGAGATGTATTTCAAAAAGCGAACAGGGATGTGTGTGATGTTTATCTGGTTTACAAGACTGAACTCCTTGAAGACAGGAAATGTCCTGGTTGTGCATCTCCTACATGTAATGACTTACATAGTATCTGTGTTGTATTATGAGAGATAGTTAAAGGAATTGGACATAGTTAACCTGAAAATGACTACTTAGAGAATTCAGTGAGTACCAGTAAATAAAAAGCCATGAGTAGAATCAACAGAATATTCTGTTTTCTAGGATCTTTGGTTTTGCAACAGCAGCTTTATCTTACCATAACAGAGTGACTAGTGCCAAATTTGCCCTCTCACCAAAACAACGTTAAGCCTGGCAAAATATATGTGGGCAGGTATATTTTCAGGCATTGAACAATAGACAGCACAGTACTGTGATTCCTGAGAGAAGGGAGACACAGGATGTTAAACCCCACAGTTGATCATCCTGAGATTCTGCCTGGGGGTGTTTTCCAGCATTATCACAGGGAGGTTGAGCCTAAGCAGAGTGGCAGTCCTGCTGAGCCGAAGAGGCAGAGGTTGGGTTACTGAGGCAGGTGGCAGTTCAAGAGAAAAGGGATCTGTGGGGAGGGAGGCAGAAATTTGCATGAGGTCTCATCAAGAGTACTTGTCTGAGGGCTGGGATATGCATGTACAGGAAAAGAATCTGCAAGACCTAGCAAAAGATTACCTGCTCTGGGACTGAGAATTGAACAGTGATACCAGAAGTTAGTGCTGAGAAGGCCAGCCTAAGTGGAGAGACCTCACTGAACACCTCAGCCATTTAGCTACTATTACAGAAATGTGACTAGGAGTCAGGAGTGTATCCTAGAGCAAGAGTTGGCAAACTTTTTCTTAAAATGCTAAATAGTATATAACTTAGAGTTGTGAGCCATATGGTCTATGTCACAACTACTTAGCTCTGCTGTTATAGTGCAGAAGCAGCCATAGACAATATACAAACAAATGGGCAATGGCTATGTTTTAACAAAACTTCATTTACAAAAACAGGCAGCCAGCCAGGGCCATATTGCACTAAGTTCAAACAAATAGTCCCACTCTAACAAAGAATAAAATTCAATACCATTTAAAGAAAGATGACATAATTCAGACTCCTAAAAGGTATTATCCACAATGTCCATCATACAATAAAAAATTACTAGCTATGCAAAGAAGCAGGAAAATGTGTCCCATGATCAAGAAAAAAAAACAGTTCTTAGAAACAGACCCCAAGATGACCCAGCATGTGGTAATTAACAGAACTTAATAAAGCTTTAAAGCAGCTATTTAAATATATTCAAGGACATAAAGGAAAAATGGTCATAAAGAGTGAATAGAGAATCTCATCAAAAAAATGGAAATTGTAAAAAAAAAAAAAGAACTAAAATGAAAAGCTCATTTTATGGGCTACTGGATGTTGCAAAAGAAAGGATTAGTGAACTTGAACATAAATCTACAGATATATCCAATCAGAAAAATGGGGGGGAGGTGCTTTTTAAAAACTGAACAGATAAACCATTAAAAAGCTAATGTAAGTATGGCATAAAAACAATGAGGAATTAGACACACTAAGAAGGAGGCAGGAAAGGAGGAACACAGGAAGGAAAAAAGAAAAAATGGGACAATTAGAAAACAAACAGCAAGTGGCCAACTTAAACCCATACATATCAAAATTATTTGAAAGAAATGGACTAAAAATTTCAGTTAAAAGGCACACTAGTTAAAAAATAAGATCCAACCCATACAAAGATAATCAATTGAACTTTGACAAAGGAGCAAAAGTAATACAATGGAGCAAAGATGGTCTTTTCAACATGTGTTAGAACTGGACGTCCACATGTAAAAAAAAAAAAATCTAGACCTTACACCCTTTACAAAAATTAACTCAAAATGGATCACAGACCTAAATATAAAATATGAACTATAAGACTCCTAGAAGATAACATCTAGTAGTTAAATCTAGATGACCTTGGGTTTGGCCATGACCTTTCAGATAAAAGACCAAAGGCATGGTCCAGGAAGGAAATAATTGATAAACTGGACTTCTTCAAAATTAAAAACTTCTCTGTAAGACACTGTCAAGAAAATGAGAAAGACAAGCCACAGACTGGGAGAAAATATTTGCAAAAGCATATCTGATAAAGGATTGTTATCCAAAATATACAAAGAACTCTTAAAACTCAACAATAAAAAACAAACCAACTGATGAAAAAATAGGCAACAGATCTGAACAGACACCTCACTGAAGAAGTCATACAGATGGCAAATAAGCATACAAAAAATGTTCATCATCATATATCATTAGAGAAGTGCAAATTAAAACCACAGTGAGATACCACAACAACCTATTAGAATGGTGAAAATCCAAACACTGACAACACCAAATGCTAATGAGGATGTGGAGCAAAAGAACTCTGATTCATTGCTGGTGGAAATGCAAAATTGTACAGCCACTTTGGAAGACGGTTTCTTACAAAACTAAACATTCTTTTACCATGAGATCCAGCAATCACGCTCCTTGGTATTTACCCCAGTGACTTGAAAAATTGTGTTCACAGAAAAACCTACACATGGATGTTTACAGCAGTTTTATTCTTAATTGCCAAATTTGGAAGCAACCAAGATGTCCTTCAGTAGGTGAATGGATAAACAGTGGTACATCTAGACAATGGAGTATTATTCAGTGCTAAAAAGAAATGAGTTATCAAGCCATGAAAAGAAAAGAAAGAACCTTAAATGTGTATTACTAAGTTAAAGAAGCCAATCTTTTCAACTATATGACATTTTGGAAAAGGTAAACTATGGAAACAGTAAAAAGCCCAGTGGTTGCCATGGGTTAGAGGGGAGGGAGGGTTGAATAAGTGGAGCACAGAGGATTTTTAGGGCAGTGAACTACTCTCTGTGATACTATAATGGTAGATACATGTCATTATGCATTTGTCAAAACCCATAGAATGGACAACACCAAGAGTGAACTCTAACATATAAACTATGGACTTTGAGTGTTCATGATATGTCATTATGGGTTCATTGATTGTAACAAATGTACCACTGGAGTGGGATGTTGATAGTGGGTAAGGCTGTGTGGTGAGGGGGATGGGGTAACTATACTTCCTGCTCAATTTTGCTGTGAACCTAAAACTGCTCTAAAAAATAAAGTATTAAAAAAAAAAATCCAGGGGCTGGCCCCATGGCGTACTGGTTAAAGTTACAGTGCACTCCACTTAGGTGGCCCAGGTTCATGGGTTTGGATCCCGGGCATGGACCTACACCACTTGTCAGCCATGCTGTGGCGGTGACCCACATACAAAATAGAGGAAGATTGGCACAGATGTTAGCTCAGGGCTAATCTTCCTCAAGCAAAAAAATGAGGAAGATTGGCAATAGATGTTAGCTCAGGGCGAATCTTCCTTACCAGAAAAATGGCAAATTCAATCCAGCATATATAAAATGGTTAATACACCATGACTAAGTGGGATTTATACGAGGAATGCAAGAAATGCAATATCACATTCAAAAGTCAATAAATATATTTTACTATCTTAACATAAAAAAGAAAATCAGATGATCATCTCAATAGATGCAGAAAAAGCATTTGATAAAATAACCCCTCATGATAAAAATTCTCAGCGAACTAGCTATAGGAGGGACTTCCTCAAACTAATGTTAAACAATGGTGAGAGACTGAACACGTTTTCCCTATGATAAGAACAAGACAACAATGTTCATTCTCAGTATTTCTATTTAATAGTGTACTGGAGGGAGGGAAGAAATATAAGGCATAAAGACTGTCAGAAAGAAAAAGAAAACTGCCTTTATTTGTTGGTGACATGATTATATGTGTAGAAAATCCTAGATTATATAAATTACTAGAACTAATAATTTTAGCAAAGTCTCAAGACATAAAATTGATATACAGTAACCAGCTGTATTTCTGTATATTTAGGCAATGAGTAATTGGAAGATGAAATTAATGCCGTTTACAATAGCATGAAAAGTATGAACACTTAGCGATAAATTTATGAAAATAAAACTGCATTGTATATTGTGTATGCAGTACATGAAAAATACGAATTGTTACTGAGAAAAAATTAAGAACCTAAATAGTGATAAACAGTGTTCATGATCTGGAAGACAATATTGTTAAGATGTCTGTTCTCCTCCAAATTGATATGTATATTCAGCACAATTCCAGGAGGCTTTTTTGTAGACATTTATAGACTGGTTCTAAAATTCCAATCAAAATTCCAGCAGGATTTGTTATACAGACATGTTGATTCTAAATTGTATATGGAAATGCCAAGAAACTAGAATAGCCAAAACAATTTTGAGAAAGAACAAAGTTGGAAGACTTGCATTACCCAATTTTAAGAATGATTATAAAGCTACAGTAATCAAGACAGTGCTATATTGGTGAAAGGCTAGACACAAATCTATGGAACAGAATAGTCCAGAAATAGACCCACAAAAATATATGGTCAAATAATTTTTGACAAATATGCAAAAATAATTCAATGCAAAAAGGATAGTCTTCAACAAATGGGGACTGGAACAATTGGACGTCCATATAACAACAACAAAATGACCTGTACCGTAACCTTTACACAGAAATTAACTCAAAAGGGATCGTGGATCTAAATGTAAAATAAAAAAAACTATAAGACTTTCTTTTACAAGATGACATGGAAAATATTTGTGATCTTGGGTTAGGCAAAGAGTTCTTAGATATGACACCAAAAGCAAGAACCATAAAAAAAAAATTGATAAATTGGACTAAATCAAAATTGAGAACTTTTGCTCTGAGGAGAACACAGTTAAGGAAACAAAAAGACTAGCCCCAGACTGGGAGAAAATATTTGGAGATCATTTATCCAACAAATGACTTCCATCTAGAATAGATAAATGACTGTCAAAACTCAACAGTAAGAAAACAACCCAATTTAAAAAATGGACAAAAGATCTGTACAGACTTTTTACCCAAGACCACCCATGGATGGCAAGTAAGTACATGAGAAGATGCTCAACATCACTAGCCATTAGGGAAATGCAAATTAAAACCATGGTAAGATACCTCTACACACCTATTAGAATGGGTAAAATAAAAAAAATACAATACCAAGTGCTGGAGAGTACGCAGAGCACCTGGAACTTTCATACATTGCTAGTCCGAATGCAAGGTGGCACAGCCACTCTGGAAAACACTAGCAGTTTCCTGTAAAGTTGGAACATCCATTTGCCATATGACCCAGCAATCCCACTCCCTAGGTATTTACCCTAGAGAAATGAAATTTGTGTTCACATAAAAACCTTTACACAGATGTTTATCACAGCTTTATTCATAATTGCCAAAAGTTGAAAACAACAAAGATCTTGATACCAACATGGATGACTCTTTAAATTTATTTATTTAGTGTGTGTGTGTGTGTGAGTGAGGAAGATCAGCCCTGAGCTAACATCCATGGCAATCCTCCTCTTTTTGCTGAGGAAGACTGGCCCTGAGCTAATATCTGTGCCCATCTTCCTCTACTTTATATGGGACGCTGCCACAGCATGGCCTGACAAGCAGTGTGTCGGTGCGCGCCCGGGATCCGAACCTGGGCCGCCAGCAGCAGAGCGCGAGCACTTAACCACTGTGCCACCGGGCCCACCCCATAGCTTATGTTTTTAAGTGTTAAACATCCTCCCCATCTTGAATTTATAGAACTTCCCCCCACTCCAAGTTTTGAAGTTAATTCTTGCCAGTAAAGACCAGTGTAGCTCCTTCACAGGGTCTCTTGTTACTCTCTGCTCATTGCCCCAGTCCTTGAACTGGTCTCCATCAGCAGGGACATTGTGGCCCAGAACTTCCCAGGCCACACCCTAGGACAAGCTGTCAACTCTGGCCTTCAGGTCCTACCCTGGGTAAAATGATACTAATATGTTGACATCGTTAGGTGATCAGCTGGTCCAGTAACTGTCTGATGGAACTGCTCATCACAGGCTCAGAGAAGATGCAGTTGCTGTGCCAGAATGGGACTGGTAAACTGCCCCACGTTTTTGTTAATAAGATTTTAGTTCGGTGGTTTGTATCCCACAGAAGCTTCTTGAGATTCATCCTGAATAAGGAAGTATGATCCTTAAAGCAAAGTTGGAGCCAAAAACAAAAAGTGTATGCTACTACTGTTCATAGTAGCAGCTATTTAAATACTTGATAGACATCTTAAAACGCAATTACAATCCCAACCTGTACACCGCTGAAGAATAAGCTCTGTGTAATTTTAGTCTGCCCTAATAAGACAGTTGATTCATAATAAAGTTTCAACAGTGTTAGCTATTAACGCAAGTCAGTAGTTGAGCAGATTGTGTGACTGGCCTTAGGTCAGCATGCACGATTAGCTGTCCTGAGTTAACTCTTAGACTGTATTATTCATCTGTCAGGTTGGGAAGTTACTATGGCTATCAGTTGAAGGCATAATACATTAAATGCTGGATATTAACCAAGAAAAGTATTTGGGCTCTCTTGTCATTTTAACTGGCTGATTACAGAAATATAAAATGTTTCAAAAATACAATTTTCAAAAATATTGAAAATCACTTTTATACTTTATAATCTTCAGATTATAAATATTAAGAGCTATCAGTGAGAACATTCCTTAACCATCCAGCCAGTCTATTATAGAGTCTATACTATGTGTTCAAGACTGATGTTCGTCAATATAAGTGCTTTCAAAATTTACTTAACAAAATCAAAGGGAGAGTGAGAACCAGATGACAGCTTATTCAGGCTTTAAGCGGTGTAGATGCCCAAAGAGGGTCTTTAATTTGTTTCATCCTTGCCCTAACAGGTGAAGTGGTCATACCACTGCCAGCTAAAAATAATAAAATGTAAGGATGCCTTTCCTCCCACCACTTCTTCCCCTACTTCGCCCGAATCCCGACACACAGACACACATACATACACATCACAGTCATACGTAAAGAAAAGAAAGCCCCTTTTGTTTGTTTCCCTTAATGTTACTTAAGCACTAAAGTGTGTCAGGCCACAGCCCTGGCACTTCCCTCAGGAATGGGTCTGGCAACTACTGGGTCTTCTATTGGGTCCTTCAAACAGAAGATGCAGTTTACTGCAGCCTGTCCTGTGTAGTTCATTTTAGAGCTGTGGTCCTCCATCCTGGACCCAGTGTCATCAGATTGAGCCTGGTGAGCGAGCTCCTTGGGAATGTGCCACAGAAGATGTGACCAAAAACCCATCATTTAAATATGAGTTGGGCCCAAACACAAAGCCCTAGCAAAAAAGAGGTAACTTCTAAAATCTGCTCTGGAAATGAACAGGCTGCTATCTCCCTCAAAGTCCATCTTAAATACTAGATTAACAGACATGATTATTACTGTTGTCCTACTTTGTATCATATTCTAAGCCTTTAAACAGGTTTCTAAGATGTTTTTATCTCAAGTTATGGCTTAAAATGGGCCCTAGCCTGAATTAATGCAAATCTCTATATAATAAAAACCATGTTGTAGTCTTAAAAAAAATCTTATGCATATATATTACTATCTTTCAAATTTCAATGTAGATGCAATTAATAAAAATGCCAATTTATTAAAAAATAAGACTGATTTCATTAAAAAAATAACAGAGTTCCTAATAGCATGTTTGTCATTATTTGTTCTCTAATAATGAGTACTAAGTATATTTTCTTTCTTGTAGGAGTCTATGAAAATTGGACATTAAACAGGTCTTTCTCCTGGTAATATTGAGAATCACTGACTTAGACTATAAATTCACAACAGGGTCAAATGACACCAGTTAAACTGGCAAACAGAAATGAACTCAATTTAAATTTAATACTCTCACCAAAAAGTAAAAGCTAGAAGATACGGTGTGACTTTGGTCAGTCTGAAGGTCACCTAAAGAGCACTACTGTATGGTCTTTGGAAACTGAGTAGTTGTTTTCATCCTCGGGCACACAGAACACACGCAGTGTGTAGCTGCTCACCCACAGGGCAATCTCAACACGACTCTTCATGAGGTCACATTTGGGGCCAAATTTTCTCAATGGAGAGGCAGAAAAAATAACATTGTTAAGTGAAAGGATGACATCTGAGATTCTAATAAACCTGAGTAGAGCTGTGTGGTATGACTTCATCTGTAAACTTGGAATCGACCTCAGAGGTTCATCATAAAAATTGTGAGCTTCCATATGTAAATCATCTAGAACTGTCTTGTAACATAGAAGGTATTCAGTGTTAGTTCCTTTCCTTCTCTCTCTCAGATTGCTCCCCAGACCTACTAACATCAAATTATTATTTTAAGTGCTTTATTATATCTTTATTATCTCTGAAGATTATAATTAAGGAAAGAGAATTATAATCTAAGAATGCTGACAGTCATTTAGGATTCTGAACAGTTAGAATCAGGTACTAAAGTCAGGTGTCAACGCTTCCTCTCATTTACCAGGTCCTCCAGGTGGAGAAGAGAAACAAGCAGGCATTTCCCTCAGCCCTTCTGGGCTTTACCCTGGGTACATGTCTGGCTTCACCTGACCACTCCTATTTATGACTATGAATACTGAACTTCAGTCTGCAGTAATCCCTCCAGCACTGTAATATAAACCCTTGCAGGAAAATGAAGAGTAGCTTCTGACCAACTAGTTGAAAAGGAACTAGTTGAAGAAAACCTGATCTAGATCACCACTAAGATTGTAAAACGTTTCAACTTCATATGCTACACTCATTTCTTAGTCATGTCATGTCCTAGATAAATGACACAACTGTACTCATGACACACGAATTAAGCTCTGTAAAATTCTGAAGCCCGTTCCTTAAGCAACTGTTGTTAATTGGATGTTGGGGGGCGGGGAGAACCGGGAAACAATGTCAGAAAGAATATTGTCTTTAGTTTGTTACAACTGGACTATTCTTTAGGTCTTGTAGCTGAAACTAGGAATCTGAGCTTGAATCAGATCGTGAAACCAAAACTAATGCAAAAATGAATGCTTAGTCCTCAACTCTGCAATCTGAAAATCAAGCTCCAATCATCCTTATATGCTAAGCTGATTATTTATTCCACAGACTCCTACTTCACATTTGTAAAATGCTTTCTCTTTTAAAAGGGCTTTCTTATAAATTTTTTTCCTTCTCTCTAGTATTACTTCACACAGATTTCTTCTCTAAAAATTTCCCCATTCTTAAGTGTCCATCTCAAGTATACTTGCTGTGTAAAGGCCATCTCCCTACCTAATATTACTCTATCGTCACTCCCTTGGGTTTCCATAACACTTCTCTCCTTCACTGCACTTTGCCCATTCTGCCTGGTTTACATACTAGACAGACTCTTGAAGGCAGGAACATGGCCATGCCAGTTAAATTCTTTCTAGGGAAGACTGGTAATGAGTAATTGTTATTCATCTTTGTATCTCACTTCTATATGACTAGTATAATGAAGGGCCTCAGTAAATGTTAATTGATTAAATAATTTAAAAGTCTAGATATTTGAAATAAATTCCTATATTCTTACAAAGAGAGCAACAGAGTGTGTGAAGCCATAAGTTACAAGTGATAATCGAGTATCTGGAGCTTTTCCATCTATCTCTGTCTCTGTTAAGCATATCTCATTTCCATTTTTCCCTTTTCTCTTTCCCTGGTGTCTTTGTTAAGCATATCTCATTTCCATTTTTCCCTTTCCTCTTTCCCTGGTGTCTTATAATTATTTTAATACAACGGAAAGGAATTATTTTTCCTCATTTTACAGAATACATTGATGTAGAACTGTATACTTAAATATCCTGCCTGGGGAGGCATGTGGCCTTGATGACACTGGATGAGAGACCAATTGCACTGCCTGTTCTGGAACCCACATCTTTTGATTCTGGTTTCAGGGATCTTGCTGCTGTATCACACTGCTTTCCTTTCAGATTTCATGAAATATGCTACTTCAAATAAACTGCCTAATTATAGAACAGTTTATTTTACAAACCCTTCTTCAAAAGAGTGGTCTTAAAGGGAATGGGGTACAATGAGCACTCGCAAACACAGATGTTAGTAGTGTAAATTAGTTCAATAGTAGCCTAACAATTCACATTAAAATCCCTAACCCAAATATCCCACTTTCAGAACTCGACCTTAAAGAAATGATCAGTTGCAAACAAAAATTTATATATAAAAATTTTCATAAAAGCCTTTTTATAATAAGAAAAATTGAAAATAACCTAACTATCCAACAATTAGAGATTTGTTATCATATGCCTATATCCTGGAATATCATGGAACTGTTAAGTAACTATGGTAGATAGCCTTTAAAATGGCCCCCATAATCCCTGCCTCCTGGAATTCCCATCCCTTGTTTAATCCCCTCGCCTTAAGCGTAGGAGTAATGACTCACTTCTAACAACAGAGTAGAGCAAAAGTGATGGGCTGTCACTAGCAAGATTAGGTTCAAAGAGACTGTGAATTCTGTCTTGCCCTCCTTCTCTCACTCGGATGGAAGCCAACTACTGGGTTGTGAGCAGCCCTATGGAGAGGCCCATGAGGCAAGTAATCGAGGGAAATCTCTGTGTTCGAGGAATTGGAGTGTCCCCCAGTTAAGCCTTCAGATAAGATCACAGCCCCACTGACAACTTGATAGTGAGAGGCTCTGAGGCAGAGGCACTCAGCTAAGCTGTACCCAGATTCCTGATCTATAGAAACTGTGAAATTAATATATGTTTGTTGTATTAAGCCACTAAGTTTTAGGGTAGTTCATAATACAAAAATAATAACTTTTTAAAAGAATATTTAGTAACACGAGGAAATGCTCATATGTTAACTTTTTAAATTACTGATCAAATGGTTTATTTATCCATAGCAAAACAAACAAACTCAGGCTTTTAATAACAAAAGTATTGTTTAAAAACATGTACTGTGTACTCACATGTTATTTGAACTGTTAATTTCCTACATTTCCATTCACTGAAAATATTTTCAAGACTGTTATAAGCCTGCCTTGTAACATCATATAATTTTAAGTGTAATTATCATTAGCTAAAGAAAGGACATGAAATATTGAAAATATTATACTCTACCTCCTAAAATACAGTGGAAAATCTTACAAAGGTTAGAAGATTCATCCAAGTCTTCAGAATTGATAGTTTTTAAAAGAAGAAAACTATAATATACGTGTATGATTCCAATTTTTAAAATACATATGCTTTAAACAGAATAGAATAAAATAAAGGAAAACGCCACAGAGTTTCTCTTTGGATGGTGGGATTATAGATAATTTAAATTTTTTCTTTATGCTTTTCTCTGTTTCCTAGATTTTTTTCAAATGCGCATATTATTTTTAACATCAGAAATGTCTTTTTAAAAAAGCCAAACTGATAATCTGATACATTTTAGCTGCTTTAAACCCAGATTTAATGCTAATATGAGACAACCATTTTGTGAGGAAAGAGAACAGCACTGGACCCATCTCAGTATCTAGGTGCTAGCACTCAATTAGCAAGTAAAAACAGCCAACAGGACTATAGTCTATCTAAATTAGAAAACAACAAAAAAAAGTTGTCATGCTGAGTCAGATGAGTGAGTTTAACGCAGGATTCTGACTATCAGAACCAAGAACAAGTTTGTGAGGGGATGTGGTAGATGCCCTCCATGGCCCTGGTTCCAAAAGGTCAGGGTTTACAAATAAATTAGAATATTAAAAAGCTGAGCAACTCCTGTATCTCCCGTGAACTCAGTATTTATCATCTGTGATTCACCTAAATATTCTTGAATCTTACATTCTAGCTTATATCAACTTTGGGGGCAGCATTTTTCTATATGCAGTGTAAAGTGTACTTTTTATTAATCCTAAAGCTTTTTATGCACAAGACAAAGGGAAATGTTGTTTTAGATTTTAGGATTTGGTAAACAAAATTATTTTTTTGTCAAGCCACTTCTCATTTCTCTGAGTGCAGACTGGTAGTTCATCCAAGATCCTGACCAA
Source organism: Ceratotherium simum simum (assembly GCF_057802395.1). Taxonomy (NCBI): domain Eukaryota; kingdom Metazoa; phylum Chordata; class Mammalia; order Perissodactyla; family Rhinocerotidae; genus Ceratotherium; species Ceratotherium simum. The sequence continues at coordinate 67,558,057 of NC_141908.1, read as the reverse complement.
GCTTCTTTTAAAAAATGCCACCTTGAGGGGCCAGCCCTTGGCTTAGTGCTTAAGTTTGACATGCTCTGCTTAGGCGGCCCAGGTTCAGTTCCCAGGCACGGACCTACACCACTTGTTGGCAGCCATGCTGTGGCAGCGACCCACATACAAAAAATAGAGGAAGACTGGCACAGATGTTAGCTCAGGGCAAATCTTCCTCAAGCAAAATGAGGAAGATTGGTAATAGATGTTAGCTCAAGGCGAATCTTCCTCAGCAAAAAAAAAAAAAAAAAAAAAAAATTGACACCTTGATATCATGACAGCAAACTTGTGTTATTTAGAGCTCAGAAAAGTCAGAAAAACCTACAGATTCCACATAGAGAGTTCTTCAAATGGCTTTTGCCTAGATAAGGATAGAGGAATTAATTAACAATGTGACCATAGGTGTTTTTCTTTGCTTCTCTGAGACTGTTTCCTCATCTCTAAACTAAGGGTAATAATGCCTGCCCCAAATCCCCCCATGAATAATGGGAAGGAAAAACATGAAGCACCTAGAAATGCAGCAGCTATTCTGCTACTATTACAAGACCGTTACTAAACTGATGGTGAGTAAGAGGAAGGAAGAAGAAACTGTGAGAAGGAAGGAAAGGCTGACATCTGAGTAGATTATCTTGGGTAACACACTCCCTGGTTCCGAACAGTCCTCCCAATCCCCTTCGCAAAAGTCCATCTCACGAGAAACACATCAGATACCCCAATCTCAAAACCTTCCTCAAAGGTGGAAGCCATACACTCCAAAAACTATCCTAAAAATGTAGATCCTTGTGTGATTACATTACACTATGAATGCGTATGCCATTCCACTGGGATGGATGGTGTATCTGTCAGTCTGGTCTCACAAGCCTATGAATTCATGGAGGATAGAGACTCTGCCTTACTCAAGCCTGAACTTTAATGAGTAGTTTCTAATTTGAGGTTGGTCCAAAATACTCAAATCTTAGTCATTTTAATTGATCAAACCATATTAACTGACATTTTTCAGAGCCACTAACCTTTATTTACCTCGTGTCATTAAGGAATTTGAAAGGGATCAGAGTTTGCCACCCCAAAATATGTCACACTGGCATAAGGGTTGTTCAGAGCTGAGGGAATTAGCTCTCTGCCCTCCCTCCTTTTGTCCAAAAACAGGGTGTAAATTTCCCTTTGTCAAGGTGCCTCTTCCCCCATCCTAGGAAGAGAACTACTCCAGAGACAACTCTTATCTGCATAACCTTACTAAACAACCCTTACATTTCCTAGTCACCTTCCCATAACTTATCCACCCCAGGAGCCCCAAACCCCTTTTCCTTTGTCCAGCCTCTTTCCCACACTTTATCACCCTTTGTTAAGATGGTACATAAGCCCCCAATTCTCACGGTCTCTTTGAATCACATTTCTTTGTGAACTCCCAGGCATACCTACATAATTAAATGTTTTTTCCTCCTGTTAATTTATTATCAGTTTGATTTGCAGGCCCAGCCAATGAACCTAAGAGGATAGAGGAAGAGGTTTTTCCTTTCCTCCAAATTCAAGATTAGTTATGTAGCAAAATCACCTCAAATATTTTAGAACTAGTAAGAGGCATAAATAATAAATTGTGTGTTAAGTGCTATGCACTGAATTAAATTCCAGGCAGCAGTATATTTAATTTTGAATACTTAAAAGAACTATTATTCTTATGTGGAGACATGGGAAAACACAGTGTCCAAATCCACTTGGACTCTAGGTCAAAGAAGCAGGAATTCAGAAAGTTCTGCTATTTACAGTTTAGTAATTCTTTCATGGTACATATACCACACTCCTAGGGAGTCATTATAGACTTCCTATTCTCTGTAGCTGATGGTACAGGTTTGGGGGGTGGGGAGTGAGGTGCAGGCAGAGGTACATTTAATTTAAACATTTTTTACAGCCCTCTTTTTACCTATTGAATTCAATTTCTCACTAATCCAAGGAAATTTCCTCTCCCATCAAGCTGTTAACCTTACCTCACACATCCTTGCTCCTTTTCTCCTTCTGTCCCTCTCTGATGTTGAGATACACCACTTCCCCCTTATTTCTGCTTAAACCAAATCTGTAGTATCTTCAAGGCTAGGGCAGCCCCATCTCCTTTGTGCAGAATTCCTGGAATTCCTCCAACCCTTACTCAGAATTCTCTCCTTGAACTGATGTCCAGTCTCTTTCATTTATAAATGCTGTCTTCCCAAATGAGATTAAATATTCCTGAAGGGCAGTAGTCATTTCTCCTTTTGTTATCTGCACAGAACAGTTCTCCACATCGAGGCACTTAATGAATGCTAATTACAGTTTGGCTGTTTATCAAATTTCCATGTGCTTCACAGCAGTGTTAGATGTTGGGAATAAAACAGTGAGCTATACATAGTTCTACCTCCTTCAGGGCACTTACAAGCAAAGGCCACACACTTGTAGTATTTGGGCCAGTGTTTTGTTTGGCGAGTGCAAGGTGTAAACTGTTCTGAATTACAATAGTTCTAAGCTGGGCATTTACTCCCCAGGTCACAGGACTCGGTCACTCCCTCGTGTCTGGCGTCCATCCAGCTTCACTAATTTATGTTACCTTCAGTCCCTTGTGAAACACCCTTAATTTCACAACTCTTAATTTATAAGGAATAAATTAGTTCTTAAAGTACAGGCTCTTCCCATATCAGATACTGACTAGAATTATTTATCACTCCCCAGACTTTCAACATTATGATGCCACGACTGGTTGTATTTCTCCACCACTGACTTGCTGCATGCTGTTCCTAGTGCACGTACTATGGAAAACAGACTCCAGTTAAAAAAAATCCCCAAACCCAAGGGCAGATGGAATATTAATTAATTAGAGAAAGTAAACAAAACTCCTCAGCAACTGTTTTGTTTTCTTAAAAGCAAATGATCGTTAAGCTGGAAAGGACAGAAGAAACCTCACAAGAGAGAACCAAGGTACAAGCAGAAGAGGTCACTGTAAAGGAATTCATGTCTTCAAATGCTGGTGAATTACACTCCAGGGAGAACCTGCAACATGAGACAGAGATATTCTGACCACCTTTGAAAAACATGGAGGAGGTGGGAGGTGGTCTCAACAGGCTAGAGACTCAAATACCCTTTTTTCCCCAAATTTTTTAATTCAAAACTGAAAAAAAGAATTAGAATTCCTAGGCATTACAGACCAGTTAGTTGGATACCAATCTCTGGCAAAATTCAAGATCTAATCAGTAAACAGGGAACAGTTAGGAGGAAAAAAAGATTTGGTATTTCTAGGAACTAGCAGTTCACTAAGAATCAGTCATTTTTAAAAGAATGTCATTTTCTTTTGTGACATACCAGGGAACACTCAAGATCTTTATTTTTAGCAAAGCATTTGATTAAAATTTTTATCCTGACGTCCTTATGAAGAAGACGGATCTATGGGCTAGAATAGTTTGATAAAGAAGGACAGTGCTGAGTTCAGGTGATTTGTTAATTTGTCTCGGCATTATCTGCTGAGGGCCACCTAGATCCCCACCCAGTACCCTACTTGCCACTTTCAGTACTGAATGTCACTCTGAATCCCAACAAGCACCCTCAATGGTAGATGTTACTACCCTCATTTTGTTGATATGGAAAAGAAGCTTCTGAAGGTCACAAAACTAGTAGGTGTCAGGGCCAGGCTCCAAAAGTCCAGGACCATTTCTGCTGTGCCACAAGCTTCCACATGTGCCACCATGGCAAAAGGACCTGTTCCACATATCATCAATGACTTGACTGTCTGGTGAACAAACTCGCCAAAGGTGCAGGTGACACAAAACCACAAGGGAGAATTAACATGATGAATGCCACAATCGAGATGAGAACATATCTAACAAACTGGAAATGGGGGAGAGGCTTACAGTAATACAGGACAAGAGAACTAAATGCTCATGTTCAAGAAATTTTTAACTGCATAATTAAAAAATACGTAAAGCCTACCTTGACAGCAAAGTGTGTGTGTGTGTGGTGTCGGGGTAGGGATGTAGTGGTGCAGATTTTAGTCCACTTTGGTGTATTTACTACAAAGCCAATTAAACGTTAGACAATTTTGTTTGAAGATAGGATTGAATTATTGAATTCGATTTGGGGGTAGCACAGAGAGGGGTCTTAGGTAAGGAAGGAAACATAAAAGCGATTATTGTTTAGTGAAGATAACTAACATTTACTGACTTCTAGGCAACTATACTAAGTGCTTTATGAACATTATCCCATTTGGTGCGACAATAATCTAACACCCCCATTTCACAGATGAGGAAGCTGAGGCTCAGGGATCTGAAAGGCTGTCAAGTAACGGAGACAAAAGTCATTCTCTGTACCACTTGAGACTTTTCATTTCTTAACTATTTTTTGGTCATAGACTCTTTTGAGACAGATGAAAGTTTTAGATCTTCTCTGCTGAAAAATTCTACATATAACTTTAGAAGTTGGAGGGCTTTTGGCAAAAGTAGGACTAATGAGCAACAGGTCCAAGGAAGCAGCTGTCAGTTCCGTGTAAACAAGGCCTTGTTGACAATAACAGAAGGGAGAGACACCTCAAAATGTAGTGAGCTCCCTGTCACGGAGGTTGGTGACATGCGGCTGGTCTGTCAGGAGTGCTACAGAGGAGATATTAAAATGGATTGGAGGTTGGTCCATGATTTTAAAGTATGCTTTTGCTATAAGATTGTAGGCTTAGTAATTTTTGTTTGATGGCAAAACAAGGAAGTTAAAAACTGAAGTTACTGTTTTTTCAAGGCATTCTGCTGAGTATGTCAAGCAGAACACCTAAATAATGTTATTTCCCATCTATATATCATAGCTATTTCAGGTGCTGGAAAACCTCATCCAAAGAAAAAAAGGCATAGTCAACTGTTGATCCGGTTGTGATCTATACTTTGTCATAATAAAAGTAGTTTCCTTATTCTTCTGAATCCTTAACTAAAATTTTCCTTAAGGTAAATACCATATACACCAGATCCTAAAAAAGATGGAGTCTTTGATGAGAACATTTACTAGTTTATAATTTTATGTTAAGCTGCTTCCATAAAAGATGGGGAGGGGGCAGCCCGGAAACAAGAGAAACAGCCCCAATTGTTCTGCTTTGCTTCTCAGATCCCTTCGCTAATGGCTGAAGGATCTTACCCGTCTACTCCGATTTATTTTCCATTTGCATCAAAATTCATCTCAAGATTCCGCCTCCCACAGCTATGAAGAGCACAAGAGCGAATACTTTGCTCATCATACGCCATTCAGAGCACCAGCCTGACAGCTTGGCATACAAATTAAATGTTCACAGGCAAATCTTTCACCTGAAAAATCTTCATTCCCGCTTCAGGTAGGAGGAGGAAGGAGGGTAAAACTGCAACTCACAAGGCGATACCTGTAATCTGGGGGCTCAGGACCCGGTGGAAGGGGCGGGGGCCCCCTCTCCTCAATTCCGACGCGGAGACGGCAGGCTCGGTCGGAGGCAGCTGGCCGAGAGGAGCCGCCTGTAACTCACAGGTGCCGCCGCTGAGAAATCAAAGGGCAAAGCTGACGAGCAGAGACCGACGAGCCACACACCGTCGCCCACCTCCCGGTGTCACTTACCCGCCCCCGCCGGGGCAGCGGCGCGCCCATCGCCCCTCGCGGGGCCGGCGCTCGGCGGGCTGCGGGGCTGGCCGGCGTCAGGGGGCCGGGAGCCCGGGCCGGGACGGAGCCGAGCGCGGTCCAGCTGCGAGGGCAGCTCCTCGCCAGCGCGCGGCTCAGCCAAGTGGCAGCATTTGGAGGACGGGGTGCCCTTCGGCCGCGCTCCGGGCCCCTCCTCCCGCCGTCGCCGCCGCTGCCGCGCCCGCCGCGCGCTCGTCGCGGGTTCGCGCCCCGCACCCGGCCCCTGGGCCCCGCAGGTGGCGGCCGCGGGCGCTCGGCTCCAGGGCGCGCTTTCTGCCGGCCGCACGCGGGTACGGGGGGCGGGGGGCGGGGGCAGGGGCAGAGCTGGGCTGTGCCCCTGGTCGGTCCCGGCCACCGCCTCACGCCCACCCCAATGCACTATCCAGAGTGCTGCCGCCTCCCCAGCAGGAATCAGACCCCCAAAGGTCGAAGAAAAGATGAGCGAGCAAGTCACTTCCCTGCCCTGGCCCCTCCTCCGAGCCCTCTGGGCTGCCCGCTCTCCCGGCTCTGCGCTCCGAAGCGTCTCCGCGTCCGGGCCGGGCCGCCTGGGGACGGACAGGTGCTGGCGGCCCGCGCCGCCGAGCCCGCGCGCGGGGGACTCGCAGCAGCCTCCTCGCCGCCCTCCCGGCCAGGGGTTCTGGCGCTCCGTCCCCGCTTAGCAGCCGAACCTGCTTTCACCTCCAACCGCACCTTTTGCAGGGCCAGGCCCAGGACTCTGCCCCTCCTAACTAGCCTGCGCCGTGAGTATGCACAGCAACAGTGCTTAAAGTACTTAAACATTTAAAAGGACACGTCCATTTTATACTTCCCTATCTAAAAACACTCAAGAACATTTTTCAGGCTTGTTTCTCCTTAAACCAAACAACTTAAAGGCCATTTTCTCTCTCTTTACAGCATTGAGGTCACTACCTCAAAACATGGCCATTATTCAGGTGTGTTTCCCTGCACATCCCTGTGATGCCCGCATCTGCCCGGCATGATTCCTAGCAGTAGTAAAAGCCCCAAGAAGACTACAAATGAACCACTATTTTAGTTGTGTTCTACAATGGGTTCGTCATGCCAAATTCATGCTCGAAGGGATGTTGGTGATAACTTCACCTGACTCCCTCATGTTCCAGATGAGGACTCTGAGAACCAGGGTCCAGCCGCAAAACCAACGTGAAAAAGAAAGATTGGAATCTACCAAACTCACTATCTGTAGAGGAATATGATGTTGTAACATGGTAAAGAATACACCGGGATTGCAGAGGAGTTGAGAAGCATAAATTGTACAAAATCTAGCTCAGAATCTTTTAGATTTTAAATGAATCAAGCATTCTTATTTTTAACTACGTTTAACTAAAGTCACTCTTATATACAAATACAATAGCCTAGAAATGTAATTTTTCTTCATGATAATATGATTAATGGAATTGGAGTGGGTACATTCTGACAATCATAGAATGTGAATACACTTATATTAATTGATTTGTCTGACAAGTATCAATTTTTAATGTATACAAATTGATTATACTAAGATAAAAAATATTTAGTTCTACGTATTTCAGGCATATCGTGCTAAATAATTAGGATCAAATGCAAGGTTCCACCTTTAGGCCTCACTGTTCACTTCAGGCATGTCGTTTACTTGTCCCTTCTGCAGCTTTAAGGCTTTACCAACCTAGTGCTGGAATAGTCCAGAAGAGACCTCTGGCTTCCACACTGAGAGGTCAGTGTCAGTCATTGATGCACTCAAGATGAGAAAGGAGAAACTTGTATTTTTTACTTCCCAGAATGAGTCTCTGGCCTCCACCAGAAGAGAAATAACTTGTTTACACCTACATTCCTGTCTTTCGCTCAGTTCAAAGATCCACTGGATCAGCTTTACCAAGTGTCAGTTCCCCTCCACCTCTTTAGTCTAAGGAATGAAGGAGTCCACAAGAACCATGTGTTTATGTATTTTATTTACTCATTTCTAGCCCCTGGTGTATGGAAGGGATTAAATATTTGTTGAACATTCTATCTCTGCTTTGGTGCTTTCTATGATTTCATTCCATTTTCAACAGAAAAAAACATTACTGCATAGGCCCATAAGTCCAAGCTTCTGTAAGTCGTCTTTACCTTCATTTATTTTGATAATCATTTCTGACATTAAGATGGGGCCAATTTCTTTTGCATACAATGTGGATATAAGACATTGTTAAAAACCTGATAAATACTACAGCAATCATTGCTCCAAAATTTATTATTTCAGACTTCATATTGTAATTGCACGTTTTGTTTTTTACTTAGGGCATATGTGCCTTTCAGTATGACTCACTTTCCATTGTCTTAATACCCTAGTTGTTAAAAACAATCTATCCTGATCAGATCAAAATAGTTTAGCTCCCCCTGGAATTCTGGATTTTCACATATTTGTTTATTAGCTCATAATTTTAAATTAAAGCTAAATATTTGATAAATATACCCTGAAAATGGGCATAGCTACATAATTAAAGACATTAGGATGTTTATCCTGGAGAAGTTCCGGGAATTAGAATGGATATCTAAGGGGTATTCGTATGCATGAGGGAATGTACTTGATCTCCCTTGCTCTGCTGGGCAGCACTACAACCCTGGGGAGAAGTCATGACGGGCAGATTTGGGTTTAATTAAGAAAGGACTGTCCCCATTAGTCTATTGGTTAGAGCTTACAACAGGATGGACTGGTCAGTGAAATAGTAAGCTTCCCCTTAAACTAGGAGTTAGATGATCTATCTGAAATGTTATAATGGAGATTTCTAAAAAGAATAGCAATATTCCAAATCCTCTTAGAAAATTCCTCCAAAGCCAAGATTCTATAATCTTAGGAGTTGCTTTGCAGTATGAATACACGTGAGCTCGGCCTCTGGACTGCATCCATTCCCGCACCACAGGCGTTATCTTGATCTTCTGTGTGTGCCATCTGCAAGGACAGAGAGAGCCCTGTTGTGGTCCTTGGCTAAGGAGGCAGTTTAGGATCTTTTTAAGATTTTTCCTTAAAAAGCAATCAACTATGAAATGTTGTATAAATTGGTACTCAAAGAAGAATTCCAGCTAATTCAACATAAGAAACTGTCTATCCACGTGGGGATATTTTATGGCTTGTGATATTTCACTTAACTGCTAGCCTCATTTGATGGAGTGGGGAGCTACTATAACTTAGAAATAATAATGATAATTACTATCTATTGAGCACCTACTATGTGCTGGGAACCATAATAGTCTTCCGCATGCTATCTCATTTAATCCTCATAATAGCACTATGAGGTATGTATAATTTCTGTTTTAAATATGAGGACATGGAGAAGACCAGGTAACTGTTAATATGTGGTAGAACTTGAATTTGAACCCAGGCCTGAGTCCAAAGCTAGTGTTCCTTCTATTATTCTATGTTGTTTTCCAAGATCTCAGTTGTCCACACAATGGCCTGTTAAATCTGGCCGTGGATCCATGCAGCAGACCTCCTATCCAACTCCTAACCCTCAACTCTGATGGGCAGTATCCATTGCCAAGATATTGAGATCTGGAAAGAAGACGGTTGCTACCAAAACTGATGAACCCCTCGTGGCAGAATATCGGACTAGAATATGTCGCTAGGGGAAGTATTCTGAAGAATTATATTTTCCATGGCCTCTATATTTCTGAGCAAGGATCTATTCCATGGACCCTATATTTCACATCACACATGCAATACCTACATAGACCCAGCCCTAGAGATAAGAGAGTCAGGAAATAATTAAAGGATAGCTATAAGCAAATCAACTAGTAAATGCAGTCAGATATTTAAATTAGAATTCTTTCTCAGGAGAATGGTTAGCTCAGTTCGAAAGAGTTCTGTAACTGGGACATTGCTACTTTTTCAGATCTAGGATTACCCAGTCTTTATGTACAAGGAAGTTCAATGCACATCGTCTCCAGTCAACATGCCAGATTCCCAACCAGCCTGATCTAAGAACTGAGATTAACTCTACAAGTCTAAGTAAGAGATCAGAAAATAGTGAATCTAACTAGGGTAATGCACAATAGAACATCTTTACTATAATTACATCAATTGCATGGATCTCAGCTCAGCTCCTATTTGCTTCCTTCCATAAGGCCATGACCATTCCTCCTATTACTGTGAGTGAATTAAAACCTCATCTCATAGGCTTTAGGGTCTGTTTCTGGGTGTGATGACCCCCTGCTCTTCTTACCCACTCATACTCCTCCCTTGGTGTCAGCTCCTGGGCATACCACTCTAGTTTTCAGTTTCTTCTTTTTGGGGAGGTACCTAGGAATTTGTTTCTTTCTTGTGAGGCCACTATATATTTAAATTTGTTATTTGAATTTAGCATGTCTAGGGGTTTAGAGAATGATAAATTGTGTATTAGTTCAGTCCTCATTTTGCTAGAACTGGAAGTCCCCATATGCTCTTCAGCATACTCTAATGTGGCTTCTATCCCCTCCACTCTAAGATGCCTGTTCCTGTCACAGTCACCACTGTTTTCTGTATTGTCAAATTCAATGGACATTTCATAGTTCATATCTTAATTTTTCATGTGTTCATAAGAGCTGACCAGTCCCTTCTTCCTGAAACACTGTTAGCTTATGTGACGCTGGTTTTCTTCCTGGGTCACTAGCTGCTCCTACTCTTCTGTTTAATTCCTAAATATTGTTGCCCCCCAGGGCCTGGTGTAGGTTCCCTTCTCTTCTTTCTCTACAATATTTCTTCAGGTGAGCTTACCTATTCTCATTGCTTTAACATCATCCTTATGCCAGTAGCTCCCAAATTCACATGTCCTGCCTCAGATGCCCAACAGGCAGCTCAAACTTAAACCAGAAGTCTTATACCCATTCTCCAAATATGCTCCCCCTGTGGTCTTCTCAAATTCAATAAATGGCGGCTAAATAGTGGCTAAAGTCAGAAACTTAGGAGTCATTTTCAGTTCTCCCATTTATGTTTCCCCTCCTCCCATCATATGTAGTTCACTAGCTGTTACCTGGACTCTCTCTTCTTCTTTTTTTTTTTTTTTTTGAGGAAGATCAGTCCTGAGCTAACATCCATGCCCATCTTCCTCCACTTTATGTGGGATGCCGCCACAGCATGGCCTGACAAGCAGTGTGTCGGTGCGTGCCCGGGATCCGAACCTGGGCTGCCAGCAGCAGAGCACGTGCACTTAACCACTATGCCACGGGGCCAGCCTCAAGGACTCTCTCTTCAATCTCATCTCGTACAACTAGTTTCCATTCAGTCCTAGCCACATTTGCCTTTTCTCCATCTCAGACCTTCATACTTTCTGTTTCCTCTGTTTTTCCTAGTTTTTCACTTGGCTGTCTTCTTCACATCTTTCATGTCTCAGTTCAAATGTCATCTCTTTGGAGAAGACTTTCTTGATTACTCTATCTTAAAGTAGCCTTCTCTCTATAACCACCTACTCTTTTACACATCCTTCCTTCATCACTACTTGAAATTACCTTATTTGTTTTTATTTTTATCTGCCGTCTCTAGAATGTGAGCTCCATGAAAAAACTTATACGGTATTTAAACATTATCTACCAGTGCCTAGAATAATAGTACCTGATATACAGTAGGCACTAAAAATACTTCTTGAACAAATAAATAAAAAGATAATTACACTTACAATTACAGCACACTAGTTTGTATTACACCAACTCTCCTAATGAGAACAACTATAAAATTTGGATAGAAAGTAAAAAAAAAAAAATCAGACTCAAAGTATCCAAGAACTATCAAGGCAGCCAAGACTCAAGGAGCCAGGATCCTGATTTGAATGGAAATGCTGAGAAGTGAGCCTGATATTTTATGGGGAATATCCACTTGAGGCCTTTGCCAGTTTGTAAGCAACAACCCAGAGGCTGAGAAGCTGAATAGGGCTTTCAGCCATTTCATAGAGTTTGGGAGAAAAAAATTAGTTCAGGATCCATCAAAGTGGAGGGCCCCAAACAATCACCCATGGCTTTCAGTTGGAACTGCTGAAGAGGTACACTCCAGGACTAACCAGAATAAACCAGGAATAAAGTAGAAATAAATCAACTCCCACAAAGACTAAACCCAGTCTTTGATCAGCTCAATCCATTATGTAGTCTTTCCCAGCCTAACAGGCTGCAAAATCATCATCCACAGTCTCAAATTATTCCTATAATTTTCAAATCACAGTGTCTAGAATTCAATTAAAAATTACTACACACACTCTGAAGACAAGACTAAGAGAACAGTGGGAAAAACAAAAAGATCTACAAGAGTTTCAGACACAAACTATAAAATAACTATGATTAATATAGTCAAAAAATAGAAAACCACATAGAATCTGTTTTTTTAAAAAAATCAGATGGAAATTTGAGAACTGAAAAATGCAATAACTAAAATTAAGAACTCAAACAGACAGATTGAATGCAGACTAGATACAACTAATGAGAAGAACAGCGAAGAGAAAGATTGGACAACAGAAGATATCTAGACTGAATTATGGAATTTAAAGAAGATGAAAAAATGTAAGAGACTTATGGGACAAGATGAATATATTTATCATAGGTGAAATTAGAGTTCCAGAAGGAGAGGAGAGAGAGAATTGGGCATAAATATATTTGAATAGATAATGGTGAAGAATTTTCCAAAACTGGTGAAAGATATCAAGCCACAGATTCAAGATCCTCTATGAACATCAAGCAGATAAATTCCAATAAAATCACATCACAGTAAAACTGCTGAAAACCAAAGGCAAATAGAAAATCTCAGAGCAGCAGAGGAAAAAGAGACACATCATCCTCAAAGGAGCAACAATAGTATTGACAACAGAATGACAACATCAAAGTACTGAAGAAAACCCTGCCAACCTATTAGTGTTTATTCATGACCCTGGGCAGGGAAGTATTTCTTAAATAGAATACAAAAAGCATATCCATAAAGAAAACATTGATAAATAGTATTAAATTAAAAGTAAGAACTTCTTTTCATTGAATGATACCATTAAGAATGAACATGCAGGGCCGGCCCCGTGGCTTAGCGGTTAAGTGCGCGCGCTCTGCTGCTGGCGGGCCGGGTTCGGATCCCGGGCGTGCACCGACGCACCACTTCTCCGGCCGTGCTGAGGCCGCGTCCCACATACAGCAACTAGAAGGATGTGGACCTATGACATACAACTATCTACTGGGGCTTTGGGGGGGAAAATAAATAAATAAAATCTTTAAAAAAAAAAAAAAAAAGAATGAACATGCATACCATATCACAGGAATATTTGTATTATAAATATTGTAAATACAATACACAGATATTGTATTTGCAATAAAGATATCTTATACAGGACTCATGTATAAAATAAAAAGAACTTCTGCAAGAAAAGGACAGATAACCCAATTTTTAAAATAGGCTAAAAACTTTAGTGAGTACAAAAGAGGATTTTTAAATGGCTAACAAATATATGAAAATATGCTCAACATTAATAGTCACTACATAAGTGCAAATTAAGAGCACAATATGACACCGCTATACACCCACCAGAATCACTAAGACACCAAGTATTGGTTAGGATGATGAGCAACGGGAACTCTCATATACTGCAAATGGGAGGAACAATGGGTACAATCACTTTGGAAAATGTTTAGCATTATTACCTAAAGCTAAATATATGTCTATCATATGGTTTGGAAATTACATACCTAGAAATATACCCAACAAAAATATGTGCACATGTGTACCAACAAACAAGAATATTCATAGCATCATTATTTATGATAGCTCTAAAACCGGAAATGCTCATCAGTATTAGAACCACATCTGGCAATTATTGTACACTCAATGACTGTAAGTTTTATTATTATTCTTTTTAGCCTATGAAAGTCTTTGCATATTTTGTAGATTTCAAAAATCTGCCCAGCTGAGAACCAATAACATCTACTCGGAAATATCTAATTACATATAGTAATTGAAAATGCCTAAATAAAATAATTCTCACCTCAAGAATTGTTAAAAAAACTTGCGGTAGATTTAATCACTGACTTTTTTTTTTTTTACTTTCAAGTACCGGAATTCTAATATTAGGCATAAATTAAATTCAATTTTGTTTTTAAGAGGCATATTCTTTTTTTTTTTTTGTGAGGAAGATCAGCCCTGAGCTAGCATCCATGCTAATCCTCCTCTTTTTGCTGAGGAAGACCGGCTCTGAGCTAACATCTATTGCCAATCCTCCTCCTTTTTTTTTTTTATTTCCCCAAAGCCCCAGTAGATAGTTGTATGTCATAGTTGTACATCCTTCTAGTCGTTGTATGTGGGACACCGCCTCAGCATGGCCAGAGAAGCGGTGGGTCGGTGCGTGCCTGGGATCCAAACCCAGGCCGCCAGTAGCGGAGCGTGTGCACTTAACCGCTAAGCCACAGGGCTAGCCCCTAAGAGGCATATTCTTATGACACTGGAATAAAGCCTCTTCTCCCTATTGAATTGCAGAACTAAGTTTTTCAAATAAATATCTTGCAAGGAGACAAAGCAAGTTTTTTATTTATTATTTCACTATGAATCATCAATTAACCTATTCCGTCTCAAAGATAAAAGTTGGAAAACTTTTGTGATCAGGGTCTGAAGTGATCAGGTTCACTGAACCTCACCATCAGTCTCATTGAGCAGCTGTGAACCCAACTGTATGGTTTCTGTATAGATCTTGGAGCCTGCTTTTTCAAAGCCTCTCATGCTCCCTTTCTAACTGATGGCTGAAAAAGATTGAATAGACGCAATCCTAATCCTAAAAAGCATTGGTTTAAAAAATTATACATACACAATGCAAACTGGAACTTGGTATAATGTGATGGATTAAAATTCTTACATATTTTTTCTGAAAATGGGGAAACGAGTCCACAGTTAGTGGTAAAGGAACTAGTCATAATCTAATATTGATTTAGGAGATTTTTCCCCTATTTTCCCATTGCATTTATATATGTGTCCATAATAATAAATACTTAATTGTAATGAATAGTTTGTATTTATGTATCCTCACTCAAATAACAGAAATGATGTCTTTTCACTTAAGTATCCCCAATTCCTAGTTGAGTGCCTGGCACTTAGTAGGAACTCAGATATGTCAAATAGATGAAAACTAAAAGAAGTTGTAAATACGTTAGGGAGAACTGTGAATTCCAGGCCAAAATCTCAGATTTGTAAATCATAAGGGAAGAGAAAATTTTGTAGGACTTCATATCCCCCGGATGATCTAATAGAAATCAAATTTCTAAAACTGTAAAGTCAAAAACACACCAGTTGGATGATGTTTACCTCAAGATGATCCAGTAATTTGTTTCAACCCTGAAACAGGCTTACTCATATCTATTATAATGCATTCTTCTGCTTATTTTTAAAGTATTTGCTTATATAAGAACTTTTATTCTCTCATTTCTCGTAGAATTAAAAAAATAAATCTACTCTCAAATATCTAGACAAATATCTAAATTTGACTCAAAATTATAAATTTACTATTATTGTTTTCCAGACAAGAAATATCTTCATTAAATTGTCTCCTAAAAAAATTGTTCCCATGTGCCCAACATCTTAAGTAAGAAAACTCCAAAGGAGTCCTCTGATATGTCAATCGGAACTTAAGTTTGGATTATATTTATTATCAATAAACCTATACAAGGTGCTTATATAGTCATCTTAGTTATTTTTCTGGTATTTTGTTAAGTAAACATGGGGATATTATCATTCCAATTTTACTGATGGGGAAAAAAGAGGTCTAAAGCCCACTGCCTTCTCTCAGCTGTCAGAAATGTGGTAGTGGAGATTAGAGTGGAACTTGTTCTCCCAGCTGTTGCCTTTGTGGCCTTACTAGCAATTCTATTTTCTTTTCCAAAGCTTCTTTTCACAGAGTCTTAATTATAAGTTTCTCTTCTGTATATGTTCCACATTTAGGGCTTGTTTTCCTTTAAAACATTTTCACTCCACTTTTTCCCAACTGCTTCATCGCCTAGGGTGGTTGAGGAGAAGAATATTCTGCTTAAACAGAAAGTTATCATAAAACCAACATATGCATAACTAATTTTTTAAAAGTTAGTGTATTAGAATAAAAAATTTACTCAGATTTTCAAAGAAAGTAACTCCTTTCTTTCCTACAACCTATCGTAATGAATCTCTACTCCACTAGGTAGCAGGCGTAGAGAAGGTGAGGGTGGGATTTGGGGAAGTAACATGTGTGCTCAGTTAGCATCTTGATCCAGAGATTCTCTGGATTTAAATCTCATGTCCTCTGCACCAGAAGGGAGCATCCTAGGTAGCAATGAGTTTGAGGAAACTTGATTAATGGGGCTGTCAACTACAAACCAGGTGAGATGTCTACCAATGACCTTGGTTTTGGAATAGTTGATCTGATACCATTTTTTTCCCTGGCAGTGATTAGAGAGCAGAACCAATAGGCTTCTAAGATCACTCCTGGTTCCTCATAATAAACTCATATTATCTGATTATAGGTCTTTCCTGTTTGGAGGCTGAGAGAAAAAAAATGTAACCTGTTTATCTAAAAGTAAGTCCAGAACACATTCCTATTTTAATGTACTGGCAAATATTTTCTTATATAAAAAGACAATACTTCCTCTGCTCAGTCCCTGCTTCTGCATAACATCTGTAACGAGGCGGGTGTGTGTGTGTGTGTGTGTGTGTGTATTTTGAGCTGCTGCATTTTATCTCATAACTGATTCCTGCCCCAGGAGTCAAAGGCTGATGAAAGGTCAACAAAAATAGAAACTAATAACCTGTTTATAGCGAGCCTAAAAGATCTTTCCACAAGATGACATGACCATAGTAAAAATGGAATGGTTATGCCTAGAGTCCACTTGCTACTTGTTTATAATGTAGGCCTGAGAAGCCCAGATGTGTTATTTATGGAAAATAAATCTAGTATAATTTTAGATGCAATGTCTATTAAATTAATAGGTGTGTTACTTGGATAAAGTAAAGAAATGCCTTTTAAAGACTGGTTCAACCATATTGGACCATCCATGTGGGGCTGATAAAGGCAAACAAAATGACTAGTTAATATGTCACCATAGGAAGTGTCATTGGTCATTTCTGGAGGCAAGGATTTCTCCGTGTAAGGTGTTCCCTCAAGCACCAGCATGATCACTGAAATGAGCGGAAACCTCTTCTCAAGAGCAGCTAACATGTAGTTTCTCCTCCACAGCTGGCTCCCTCCTGTTACGGCAGCTTACAACACTGGCACATAACTTTGGATACCTGGCTGTGCCCTCAACAACTTTAGCAAGAATGAGAACAGCAAGCAAGAGTTGTATTTTAGAATTATCCTCAGCAAGGAGCAGCATCAGACAATTACCCTTACTATAGACAGAAGATGATTAGAGAACTCAGAAACCATTGATGGTTGATTAAACTGTTTCCCCCTCTCATATTTGCCTTCACTTTTCCACCATGTATATTTTTAAGAAAAAAGTTTAATTTAATTATAAATCTAATAAAAGAGAACTGAATTAAAGCCCTGGTTTTGTGAAGCTTAAAAATTTCCAAGTCTCTTAGAGCCTATTTGCTCATCTATAAAAGCAAGGATTTTCTCATGAATCATCTAAGACCAACTAAAAGTTACATTTTAGCATTCTTCATATGTCAGTGTTTTATTAACTTTACGTTTCATTTAAGACTATAAGTGATTGACCAGAAGCTAAATTAATTCTACTATTAGTTCTTTTAAGATTAAGCAGAATAAAAAAATCAATGTCTTTCAAAGATAAAATCTTTTAATATTTTGACATATTTCCTTTCAATCTTTCATATATTTTATAGTAAACGTCTATAGACTCATATTTTATATAGTGGGTCTTATACAAATAGTGTTCCATAACATGATTTTTATTTCATATAACATTAAATAGGATTGAGTTTTTCTATAATTATTGACTATAAATTTACAGATTTAACTAATGGAACTATGGCTACATTTAAAGAAATAATCTGGAATATGATATATTTCCTTCTGATTTAAAGCAAGCATAACTAGGCTTTTATGTAAGTACAAATGGACACGTAGCATCATTAAGAAAATTTTATTGTTACTTTAAGAATTAAAAGTTACTTATCCATGGGATTAACACAGTTTATCTGTCTTGGAATCTCTCAAACATTTATCATCCCTCATGCTGGAATCCTTTTGTAATTATTATTTAATATCTATATTTAATTTTTCAAAACCTATTCCTCTTTTAAAAAATCCCAAATGAAGAAAGAGAGCTAATTACATACATAAAACATTTTGCCTTAATGTCACTTTACCCAGTGTAGATCAAACATAAAAAGCCTAGTCACACTTGCATTAAGTGAGAAAGAACTATACCCTAAAATTATAATTTGTTTCCTATTCCATCAATCAACACACAAGCTTCATTTAATCATATTTTGTAAACATCATTGGAGAAAACAAATTTCAAAGTATACCCTTTCAGCATGGGACATGGTGAGCTATGCAATTTTCATAAGAACTATAAATAATAAACCAATATTACCGCAGTAAAAAATAAATAAATAAAAATAAAAAAAAGAAATCTTAAACCACACACACACACACACACACACACACACACACACAAAAGAACTATAAATAAAAGGCCAAGAAACTAATATTCTAGGCTTGGCATTTTGAGGCGGGGGATCCCTAGAGAGGAACATGGACCAATATGCCTATGGCTTAAAAAAATCTTCTTCTAGCACTAGTGCTATTAAGGCAAGTAGGAAAAACTGGATAGGAGCAGAGTGTAGGGATCACAGAATGATGCCCACAGGCAGTTCATAAACGGCCATATCATCAGCCCACTCTGAGGCCTTTGAATATGTAGTTGTTTGCAAAGCAACTTGTTTTAAGAAACAGAGATCAAAAAGATCAAAGTAACCTGAGATTGAAAGTCACATCAAAACTAGATCCATGAGGGGGGCCGGCCTCGTGGCTCTGCTTCAGCAGCCCAGGTTTAGTTCCTGGGCGCGGACCTACACCACCCCTTTGTGGCCATGCTGTGGCGGCGACCCACATACAAAATAGAGGAAGACTGGCACAGATGTTAGCTCAGGGCCAACCTTCCTCAAGCAAAAAGAGGAAGATTGGCAACAGACGGTTGCCAGGGTGAATCTTCCTCAGCAAAAAAAACCCAAAAAAACTAGATCTATGAAAACGTCAACTATTTCCTGATTATCTTTCTTCAAAAGTTCATAATTCTATCTTCAAAAATGAACCTCCACTGCCAGTGTAACTGCCTGGATCTAAAGAAATGTCTCAACTTGACACTAAAACATTAAAAGTAAGTGTTTGATAAAGTTTTATTCACAATGAAATTCTAAACTCATAAATGACTTCCAGTTTGGCATTGGCAAATTCTAGTTCATAATAGCTTAATGTTTTCAGACGAAGACAGCAGTTTCAAAAGTTAAAGAGCAGAAATTTAGAAGGGGCCAACAATGGCTCTTAAGAATGGATTACTGCAACTTGAACCTTTTCCTATTTTTCTTCATTAGCTTCCTTGATATTTTCCCCTCCCAAGTATGCCAAAAGTCTGGTTTTGTGAGTCACTGAATTCAGCCTTTTTACTTAAAGTGATCTCTCAGTCTGAGATATTGAATGTTATTGGCAAGCTCTATTACTTTACGTCATGTGGGCTACAAGAAAGTGGTTACAAAGCAGTCATCGGCCCAGGACCTTAGGGACAAGAGAACTTGGAACGCCAAGCTTCACAAAACAAAGGGAGCTCAAAGAAATGAGTCCCACTCACAGCCAAATATGGCAGAACTGCAACACTCGCAGCCCTACTTCACAAATCAAAATAGGGCATGTCCTAAATTCAAGGCAAAAACCAAAGATCTCCAGAAATTGAGTCCAAACAGTTTAGCTCATGATCAAAGAGTGAATATTTTAGTCACAAAAAACACCATTGTTAATAGTGATTTATATAGAAAGAGAGACTACAACAGCTCTGCACAACAGTACTCATCAACCTAGAACTCCCATGAACCTCCCAGGAGGTGGTGCCCTTCAGCTCCACCACTGTCACCAGGCCCAGGGACACAAGACTAGGCCAGATTGCCTGGGACCCCAGGCAGTTACAACACCAATAGGATTTATGCCAAATTGGGTAGAGATCAATCACTGCTAATTATAACTCTCCTGTACAGGGAGAAAGGCAAGTGCTCAATCCCACCTCGGAGCACCTCCCTTCTCTGGTTCCCTTAGGCCCGTCCTTCTCTGCTTTCTCAGCCCTGGTGAATCCCTCTATTGTCCTTCATCTCAGCCCCTTTCACTGCAGCCTTTGGAATCCTAATCCCATTCTAATCAACCTCCTACATCTTCATCTTGTCGTAGAAGTCTCTCCACCTCTAGGCCCTAAGGTAAACCTGCTCCAGCCCCAGAATAGCCCTTCTCCTGCAGTTTCCCCTAAAATGGATATAAGATTCTCCCACACGCTTCCGTCTCCAAACATGAGCATTTCTCCCGCTTCTTGAGGCTTCTGCCTCGTGGTCGCCCTCTGCTGTGCTTCATCACTCTTTTAGATTGTGGGTCCACCCTCCTCTCTACTCCAGTTTGGGCATACTGCTCAAGATGATGTTACCCATGGAGACAGCCATTAACTTCTTTAATCATATTATAACACTGCGGATCCCCTCAGGAATTTATAATTTAATCAATAATATTAAAAGTAATGTGTTTACAATTTGTGTCTAATAAAATTCATTTAAAATATATAAATATTTCTATAGAATTGTAAAAACAAATTCTTACCTGTTTCTATTCAATAAGTGAACCACTGTTTAATTTGCTTCAAATTACTGTAAGAAATAGTACTGTTACCAAATCTTTTAATGAAACTGCTTATTTGAGGGGTTTGCATACATATTAAAACATAGATTAAATTTAACTTCTGCTAAAAAAAACTCTGCTTTCATGACCTGATGTTTAGAGTCTTATATATTAAGTTATCACTTACATTTAATGTCATCACTATACCTTCTCTTGCTGGCATTAATTTTTTAAATTCTAGAGATGTGGGGGAAATAATCTTGAGGTAGATTTATAGAATTATTATCATTATTATGTCCCCTTAACTTAGATTTTTTCCCCCATAATGGATATAGCTTTCCCTTCCCTCGATCATGCATGCTCATTTAAAATATATATATAATTAAAAACCAAGGTAAAAAAAAAATCACATAGAATCCACTCTTCCCCTCAGATAATCATTCTTTCATAAACAGCTGTATGGGATTATCCTACATAATTTTTTTTTAGCATGAATACTAAATTTACCTCTTCCATAAGGAATAATAACCTCATGTGTAACCACCCATACTTTTCTGGTATACAAACATATTCTAGATATACAGCATACTATGGTGTGTGTGTGCAAAGTTTAGGGGGTCATTTGTTTTTATAATAATGTGATATTATATATACTTCTCTATATTAAGATTTTCATACTGAACGGCATTATGAAAACATCTCCAAGTCAAACCGGCATAAGGAGAAAATATAGTGATTTTGAAGACAGTTCTGTAAGGCCCTGGGTAACTTTTTAAAAACTGTTTCAGTTTCCTTACCTGTCAAATTATTACCACCTACCTCATAAGGTTGTTGTGAGGATCAAATGAGAGCCCAGCTCAGGGGAAGTGCTTCACAAAAACCCACTTTATTTCTTTTAATGGCTGCATAACACCACATGATACGGGTGTGCCATCAAACACTCATTCACCCACTGAGGGGCACTCACTTTGTCTTCAGTCTTTGACTGGTACAAACAATGCCACAGTAAACATAATTGTATGTATACTTTATCTAGTAGTGATTTTATTTCCATGGGATAGATTCCTAAGAGTGGGACAGGTAAACGTATTATTAATTTCAACAAATAATACCATATTTCTTTTCAAAAAGGCTGAAACAATGAACTTTTCCACATGTATGAGAGTACTCTTCTCCCTGACTCTCTTCAGCAACAGGTGCTTTCAGTTTTAGCTTTTGCTAAAAATGGCCATAAGATGCTGTATCATTGTTACTCTATTTGTACCTCCCTATCTCCTAGCAGGGTTGAACATGTGTTCATGTTTATTAGCCACTTGGATTTGCTTTCTCCAAATCTCATTTGCCCGTTTCTTTCTTTTTGGTAATTTATGGCTTTATCCATTTGTAAGCACTTTTGTATAGTTTAGATCTTCTCTATCATGTCTTTTAAATAATTTCCCCTCAGTTATTACAGAGTTGCCCCTTATTCACTGTTTCAGTTATTCACAGTCAACCAAAGTGTGAAAATATTAAATGGAAAATTCCAGAAATAAACAATTCATAAGTTTTAAATTGCCCGTTGTTCTGAGTATTGTGATGAAATCTTGCACTGTCTCGGTTTGTCACACCCGGGACGTGAATTACTCCTTTGTCCAGCGTATCCATGCTGCATACGCTACCCACCCATTAGTCACTTAGTAAACGTCTGGGTTATCAGATTGATTGTTGGGGTATCGCAGTGCTTGGGTTCAGGTAACCCTTATTTTACTTAATGGCTCCAAATCACAAGAGTAGTGATGCTGGCAATTTATAACAGTATATTGTTATAATTCTTCTTTTTTACTATTAGTTGTTGTTGTTAACCTCTTACTGTGCCTAATTTATAAATTGAACTTTATCATAGGTATGTATGTATAGGAAAAAACAGTATATACAGGGTTCAGTACTATCTGCAGTTTCAGGCATCCACTGGGGGTATTGGAATGTATCCCCTGCAGATAAGTGGGGACTACTATATTCCATTTTTTAAAGTAAAGTTTTCATTGAGGCACAACATTCATTTCCTTTGGGTTTACACTTAATCCTTTGTAAATGGATTAAATTTTTAAATCATGTGTGTCTTTTCCTTTATAGCTTCTCAGTCCTGTCTTGGTTAATCAACAACTTGAGGGATACTGGCACATATATAAAATCTATTATTTCCTCTTTCTTTTCTTCAGTCAGTCTGGAACTTATCTTGATATACTTTTTTCCAGATGAATAGGCTGTTGGGTCAGCACCATTTTAAAAATAACCCATCTTTTTCCTTTTAACTGAAATACCATTTTTGTTATATATCATATATCCTCATGTACTGGGATCTATTTCTGAGCTCTCTAGTCTGTTCTCTGACTTGTTTCTTTCTAAGTCAAAACCAAAGCCAATAAGGAGGTCGAGATATACTTCAGTCTTGTGAGGCAAGTCATTCCATATTGGTCTTCTTGTTCACATTTATTTTTCCATATAATCCTTAAGATCACTTTACCCAACTCCCCCCACAACCAATGTAATTCAAATTTAAATTAGACTTGTATTACATTTGCTTAATTTGGGGAGAATTCATGTTTTTATGATATTAAATCTTTCCGTCTAAAATCAGATATTGTTTAATGTCTTTATGTAACTTTTTTTTTTTTGAGATGGTCCATTGTTATTTTTTCCCTCTTTTATAACTGGTTTCCAGTACAGAAAAAAGTAATTTATTTTTATCTATCTACCTTAGGTCAATTTCAACATTAGTATTTCAATGAACATTCTAAACCTTCCTCACTGTTCAAGCTGTCCTCATTCTCATCAGACATCCTTACTTCCTACTTCATTAAAAAAACTGAGGTTATCAGCTTTCTAGACTCCTGTGTGCATAATCACCTACGTTCATAACCATTCTTAACACATTTCCCTCCACTCTTGGAAGATGAAATTTGTTTCCTCCTGTTCAAGTCCAAGCTCTACTGACTCCAACCCTTTCAACTTCCTGGAGGACTTTTCTCCATTAGTTATGCCCCCCTCTCTCCTGCATCTTCCACCTCTCTTTCTTGTTTCTTTTCCTCAGTCTCTACTCTATGCTCTGTTAAATTCCTCCTTTCTGTTGTAGAGAGACTCCTTTAACTAGCCTGGCCATTCAGCCATTTCCAACCATCAGAAACACATTACTCTGATTGTTGGCTCTCTTCCTACTCTCCCTTAACTTAGGCTAAAGCAATGGCTCAATGAGCTTAGAGTGAGAAGGAAGGGCAAGGGTCTGGCTCCCAGATACCTCCTCCTCCTCTCTCTTGCTCATCTGTATTTGGGGCAAAAGTAGGGGACAAGAGGACAGAAAAATGTCTCCTTCCTTGACTGGGGAATATTGCATTCCTCTGTGTTGGCTGTCCCTGCTTCTGTGGCTAACACTCAATGGCCATCAATGTTCTCTGGGGAGCACATGTTCAAATGCTGGCTTTCTCTTCTAGTACATTTATGGATTCTTAAGTAAGCCCTGGAAAAGGGTCTCTCTACTGCACAGTTTCCTCAGGTGGGAGATCTGCCCCATAAGATATGAATATCTACGCACCAAATAACTTAGCAATAACTTTCATGAAGTAAAAACTATAGAATATACAAGGAGAAACAGAAACACACTAAAAAATAGGACACTTTAATTTACTCTCCAATCCAAAACAGACCAAATAGTCAAAAAAATAAGATATAAGAAGATGGAAATAATCACAGAAACAAAAGGGATTATGAAGGTACTTTGCACAACTCTACGAAAACAAATAAACATAGATGAAATGGATAATTTTTCAGGAACATGTAATCAAAGGAAACTCACCACAGCAGATTTAGGAATTCTACAGAGCTCGGTCTCCATGGAGATTGATGAATTAGGTTGCAGCAGCATAAGTATAATCAAGAATATCAAGGTTGAACATTGCAAGGTCATACTAAAGCTGTATGTCAGAATTAGGGAAATCCTAAAGAAGTGGTTGCAAACTAATTGAACTGTTGCTTATACATGGTGCAAATATCTATTCTACCCCCAAAAAGTACCATTATCTAGTCTCACAGAGGAATCTTTAGAGGGTAGGTAATTCTAATGCTATTTAAATTGTCCCAGATCTTACAAAAATGAAAAATTCCAGATTATTTTATAAATTATAACACTGATACTAATACCTGATACATTGCAAAAAAGATGATCAATTTTACTTATGAATATCAATTCAAAAAGACAATAAAATATTAACAAATAGCACATTAAGAGAATAATGCGTCTTAACCAAGTGGGGTTCCTCCCCACTACTTGTACAAGAATGCAAGACTAGGTCAATAGTACAAAATTTATTCCTGTATTTTAGCATATTAATAAATCCATGGAGAAAAACTGTGTTTATATCATAGTCATTGAAAAGAATTTGAAAAAAATAAAATCTGCTCTTATTTTTTAAAAAAACACTCAAAATAAGAGTTGAGGAAAACTACCCTTATATAATATGTATAACTACCCTTATACATATTTTTATCGCAGCCCTAAGGCTAGTATATTTCCTAAAGGGGAAACACTGGAGGTATTCCTCCTAAAGTCAGGAACTGGACAAAGATGCCCACCATCACCACTACTACTTCACATTGTCTAATTGATTGCCTAATACCTCCAAAGCTATAGAAAATTAAAGGTATAACAATTGGAAAAAATAACGATGATCTCTATATTTGCAGATGTCATGATTGTACACCTGGAATATCCAAGAGATAGCAAATGAAACTGAGTACTAATAAGAGAATTCAGCAAGGTAGCAGGATATAAAATTATTAATATATAGAATTTGTATATATATATATACACAAACAATGACAGAAATAATGGAACAAGTAGATCCCATTTCAATGACAACAAAAGACAAATACTTAGGACTTCAACAAGAAATATCCAGAACCTAAAGGAGAATCTTTCTAATATACACAAAGGATGCAAAAGTTAACTTGGGAGGATGTGGAGAAAAGGGAACCCTTGTGCACTCTTGGTGGGAATGTAAATTGGTACAGCCACTACGGAATATAGTACAGAGGTTCCTCAAAAAATTAAAAATAGGACTACCATATGATCTAGCAATTCCACTTCTGGGTATTTATCTGAAGGAAACAAAAACACTAACTCAAAAAGATACTTGCCTCCCATGTTCACTGCAGCGTTATTTACAAGAGCCAAGACATGGAAGCAACCTAAGTATCCATTGACAGATGAATGGATAAAAAAATTTTGGTTTATATATACAAAGGAATATTATTCACCCATAAAAAAGAAATAAATCATGCAACAACATGCATGAATCTTGAGAACATTATGCTGAGTGAAATAAGTCAGACAGAGAGAGACAAATACTGTATGATCTCACTCACATGTGGAATCTGAGGGAAAAAAAACAAACACAGAACTCATAGACACAGAGAACAGACCGGTGGCTGGGGTAGAGTGTGGGCAAAATGGGTAAAGGGGGTCAAGAGGTACAAACTTCCAGTTATAAAATAAATCCTGAGGATGTAATGTACAGTTTGGTGACTATAGTTAATAATACTGTAGTGCATATTTGAAGGTTACTAAGATAGCAGATCTTAAAAGTTCTCATCACAAGAAAAAAAATGTGTAACTATATGTGGCAATGGATGTTATCTAGACTTATTGTGATGATCATTTTGCAATATATACATACATTGAATCATTATGTTGTACACCTGAAACTAATATAATGTTATATGTCAATTATATCTCAAGAAAATAAATAAAATTTTTAAAAAGTTAACTTGGATAAATGTAAAGATACACTATGTTCTTTGATAGGAAGACTCAATATCATTCTGGAAGTATCTACCAAAATTTCAGAAGCATTTACTCTTGATGTAATAATCACATTTCTAGGAATCCCGTGTGTGTGTGTGTGTGTGTGTACATATAGTGTATATAGACAGATATAGATGTCATATATAATATATATACATATATACATGTATATGCACATATCTATATCTATGCTAATAGGAAATGTCAGTTATGCAAGGTTATCCTTTTCAGGATTGTTTGTAAAAGCAAAAGATTGGAACACAAGTACCCAGCAGTAGCAGACTAGCTGAATACATCATGGTAGATCCATACAATAGAAAACTATGCATCCACAAGACAGAATAAGGAAGAGCTCTATCAACTACTGACTTGGAAACATCTCCAGGATAAATTTTCATGTTAAAAAAAATAAAAGAGTGCATATTTTAGGCTATCTTTTATGTAAGAAAGGAAGGAAAACAATACATACAGATTTCCTTGTATTTGCATAAAGAAACACTGGGGGGACAAAAAATAAACTAATAATGATAATCTATAGAAGCTAGAGGAAAAAGGGTGGAAAGGCATGAGTAGGAATGAGATTTCTATATATTCTTTTTATATATTTTTTATTTCAATCAAAAATAGAATGTTTTCTTAGAATTTGGTGCCAATTTTTATGGCAAAGATATCTGGATAAACTTGAGCAAAGTAACATGGTTTAGATGTGACATGAGGAAATTGCCAATCTTTTACTTCTGATTTGCCTATCTTTCATTAGGGAACTTTATTTTTCAGTGGAACTTGAGAACTCAGAAAACTGGAGGAAATCAAGTTTTGATGAAATCCTTTATGCCAGGTACTGAGGATACAATAAGAATACAAGTTCTTGCTCTCCAAGAGTTCAGACTTGAAGGGGAGACTGAAAATAAGGGTGTGATTACACAGCATAAGAACACCAAGAGCTCTACACAGTATGTAACATGATTAACTACCTTCTATTGCCAGAGAAGGCTTCCTAGAGGAGACGAGAGCCAAGCTAGACTCTAAGGGATGACTAGGAGTTTGAAGGTGATCCCGAGAGGAGGGGGCATTTCAAGCACAGGGAATAGTAAGTGCCACCGTCAGTATTGTTTCCCTTTTCTTATGGGATAAATTTCAAGGTCCTTAGCCTCAAAGCAACCCTTTACAACTTGGCTCTTGCCTATCTTTCCATCCCCATCTCCTGCCTCTCTGGAGGCCTAGACATATATAGAGGTGGTAGGAACTAGAAGGACAGAAATTGCGGTCAGAGTACTTTATTGGCAGATAAGATTTCACACGTAGGGTGGCCCCTGGTCTAGAGGAGCTCTAAAGAGTATCCCTTGGAGTTGTGGCCGTCAGGAGCTCTGAATCTGAAGTAGCAGTGTTGGCTGAGCTAATCAAAGGGAGAGGGCAAGCGTTTAGGGCAGAGAGAAAAACTGTGACCCAGGTGCACTGTACTCAATAAATATTGGAGAGCAAGGCCCACATGAATATAACTTCACTTACCAAGTAAGCATGTTTCAAGCGCTGTCCTCAGACAGATCTTTTCAATGCACACATCATGTTAACACCATTGCTAAAAATCACTGCTTCTCATCGAATTTAAAATGAAATTAAAACTTCTTCGTCTGGCCTTCATATTCAGGTCCCACAAATTCTGTTCCCAGGCCACATCTCTAACCACACTCTGTGACACACTCTCCCTCTCACAATGGCTTCTTTCAGTCTCTGGACATGTCAGGCTGCCTCTGTCTGCAGTGCCCTCTCCATCCCTTGCTCCATCGCCTAAATCCTACTGGTCCTGCGTTCTCATGGTAAATGTCACCTCCTCAGGCCTTTCCTCCTGACCACCTCTCCAGCATCTAAATTATACCTCCAATTAAACCTTTGTTACAGCACCCTATAATTTCTTTCATATTAGATTTTGTAATTATGCATATATATATATATATATCTTTACTTGTTTAAAGACTTTCTTGCCTCATGAGACTAAAAGCTTCATAAGAGAAGGAATTTTTTTTTTTGGTGAGGAAGACTGTCCCTGAGCTAACATCTGTTGCCATTCTTCCTTTTTTTGCTTGAGGAAGATTGTCCCTGAGCTAACATCTGTACCAATCTTCCTCTATTTTGTATGTGGGTCGCCGCCAGAGCATGGCTTGACCAGTGGTGTATGTCTGCGCGGGGGATCCAAACTCACAAACCCTGGGCCGCCAAAGCAGAGTGTGCCGAACTTAACTACTACGCCACTGGGCTGGCCCCATGAAGGAAGGAATTGTCTTGTTCGGTACTTAGAAAAATGCCTGGCATGTAGTAATCAGTAAATATTTGTGAAAAGAATGAATAAATTTAATCTTCACAACCTTGCAAGATGATTTTCTTATCCCGTTTTTTCAGATGTGGAAATTGAGCTCAGAAAGGTTAGGTGATCTACCCAACATTCCAAAATATGAGTCCAAATCCAAATCCCATGATCTTAAATGCTACATTGTCTCCCAAATGAAGAGGGGCTTCTCATGAAAATAAAAACGAAAGGTCTGGAAGTGGCATAGGCAGCTAAAGAGGATGATAACCTGTCTCCTGGCTCTGGTTTGGGAGGTTATGGTCATGGACAAAGAGCTGGTTCTGTTTGAGGGGCTGAAAATGAAGTAAGGTCCTTGGGGTGTCGACTAAAATAAAGATGTGATGGAATATTCTGTAAATAGGTTGAGGGAAGTGGGTTTGCAAAGGAATAGGGCTTTCAGAGGGTCCTGTGGAATTAAGAGACTGGACAGCAGTAAGAAAGTGAGCAAGCAAAGGCAGTGAGGGTTCCAAGCAGCCATGGGGATAAAAGAATGAGTGGATGGCTCACTGATGCAAGTGAATACTCTGGGAAGTGTGTGTGCCCTCTGGGAACAAGCAGCTTGGACAGAATTAGAGGGAGGGAACCAGAGGAAGTATCAGGAGAGGCTATAGTATTTACTACCTTCCTCTATGTTTTCTGAGCACACTTCTCCCTGGAGAGGCTTCTACTCCACTAATATGGCCTGCCCGCCCCTCATCAAGTTCTAGCATAATCCCTAGTTCCTTGGAAACTCCTGCTTCACTGCTATTAGCTGAGCTATATCCTGCTGCAGGGCCAGGGGCAAGAAAATAAATCACGATCAGTGTTGGAAGTAGAAGTAGAGACTACATAACAGGGCCAGGGATGGATTTTTCAGGATATTTAAAAGTTTACAGTTTCTGGGATATGTTTAACACTACATCTTATGCTCTCAGAAGTGGGTGTAAATCTGGGTGTGGTCCTAGACCACTTAAGAATACGGCAGGCTTAAAAGGAACGGGCACGAAAGGTTTTTAAAAACACTAAAGCTCCTGACTTCAGACATATTCCATTATAGTTAAAATCTGTATACTTATTTTATATTCAAAGATGGATAAAAAGTAATATTAGGTTTATTGTGTCAATCACTAAAAAGCAAAATATTTGCTATTAAGAGTGGCTAAGAAAAACTATACCTTAAAACTGGAATCCAAATCATTCAAAACAGATATCCTATGAAGTGTGTAGAAACAGGCTGATGGCTCCTGACAGGCAACAACAGCTGGCTCCCAGCCACCCTTTGCTTAGAAACAGTTGCTAGGCAGTACTAGATTTGCTCACAAATGCACTTTCCACCCAGTGATCAGTATTATGAACACACACGCCTCCTCCCAATCAATTTTTCTGTTCCTGTTTCACTAAAGGCAAGAGACTGATAAACATTATTGATGATGGCTCACTCTCATGGACACGGACTCATTCTAGACTATTTCCTGGACAAAAAGATGAAGATCTGTGCCTTCTATGTCCAGGAATATTTAGAAAAGCCTGAAAGCTACATATTTCTTTTGTTCTTAACTTCTTTGAGACTGAGTGTAAATGTTGTCCAGGGACCAGAATAATGGAATAATGGATCTGAGACTCATTCTCTTTCAAGTTCTTTTGTTGATTCATAAAAAATCAATACTGCAATTCACTTAATTTAAACTCACTTTACAAGTATTTAGTAGACAGATTCTGAGAATGTGAATGATATAAAGAAAACAAAGATGTCATCATTCTAGAACTTTAAGGTTTTACCTTTGTTTTGTATTGAGGCTAGTGATGTGCTCAGTAATACAAGAATAAAAGGTGAAAGTATGATTGGCCTTGTTCTGAATGGAGCTATTTCTACTGCATCTGCCAAATCATTTACTGGATGTACTGCCATCACCAGCACTCAACTCTTCCAAAAACAAATATATCTTTTCCTCAAAGCACCTATGCTTCTAATATTTCCTTTTAGCAAAAAGTACCATCACATTCCTGGTTCTTCAGACTTAGAATCCTGGAGCTATGATTGCCTCCTCCCAACATCTTCTCCATGTCTCAACCAAATCTTGCTTCTTACTCCTTTTGCTCTCTCTTCTACTGAACTGTCCTGTTTATTAATGTTTTCTTGTATCACTTTGTTCTATTTGCCAGCAAAAATACATATATAATAATTCTCTATTCCTCACAGGTAAAGCTAACATTTTTTTTAGTCTGGAATTTAGAGATCCAATCTTAGCCCCTTAACTGTCTAACACGCCCTCTGCTCTAGTTACCCTGTGCCTTCCTCAAAATTTCTGGCACCTAGTAGACACGCGCCTTGCTTTCCACTGTCACTCTCCAAATGTTTATCCCTCCTTCTAAGACTGTTTCATCTGGAATGCCCTTAATGCTTTTTGTCTCTAATCATTCCCAAATTTAGTTATCCCATAAAATTATTCTAAATTCCTACTTCCTTCATGGAGCTTTCCTCGGTTCTTCAAACTCACATTAGCAGAATGCTCTCATTAGTACTTTCAAGTCAGTCATATATATTCTAGAATGCTAGTCAATCAAGAATCTTAACTCAGTGATGAGAGTTGATACCTGTATAGTGCTTATTCTGTACCAAGCACTAATATAATACTTTACATACATTAAATTCAATTATTCACAACAACTTCACAAAGCAGAGACTATTATAATTCCTAATTTTTCAAATGAGGAAATTGGGGCACAGAGAGGCTATAAAATCTGCCCAAAGTCACACAGTAAGTGGCAGAGTTAGGAATCAAAACCAGACATACTGGTTCCAGAATCCATGCTCTAAGCCACTAATCCTTATTATAGGTTCCTTCCAGTTTTAAAATTCCTAAACATTATCTAGGTGAACCTCATCATTTGACTGAAGACAAACCAAGGAAGAGAGATTCACTTACAAGTTACAAAAAGCACTGTTTTTCAAAATTTAATATGCTCTGTGAATTACCTAGGGGTCTTTTAAAATGCAGATTCTAATTTAGTAGGTGTAGGATGAAGACTGAGATTTTATTTTATTTTTTTGCTAAGGAAGATTCAGCCCCGAGCTAACATCTGCTGCCAATCTTCTTCTTTTTGTATGTGAGCCACAGGACCGTATGGCCACTGACAAATGACTGGTGTAGGTCCATGCCCAGGAACTGAACATGGCCTGCTGACCCAGAGTGCGCCGAACTTAACCACTAGGCCACTGGGGCTGGCCTGAGATTTTCCATTTTTAACAAGTCCCCACACGATACTGATTTTACTAGTCCATGTACCAAACGTTGAGTGGGAAGAAGAGAGAGAAATGCTAGCTGAGATTGGAACTCAGTTCTGACTTATTCCATCCAGTGGCATCCCAAACATTATGCTCATAGGTAAGGAGGGAGAAATTGTGACTGAGAGAATTTACCAGGGAAAAATTCACCTTATTTTGAAACACCTTCTTGCTGATCATGAGTGGTGAATAAATTTTGTGGTGCTTTTTTCCACATGTATTTTTATTTTGTAGTAGTATAAAAGGTACATTTAGGTAGCTCTAAGATTTACCACCTCTCTCAGCTCTGCACAAGCATTGAGCTTGTCCAAGACTTATCATCCATAAATTCATTGTTCACTTCTCTATATCCCATCAATTTATTGCTCTGGGTAGTGATTTGGGGACATGGGGTTGAAAGAGGAAAGCGTATGTGGGGAGAAACAGGCTTTCCAGGACCCCAGAGAGCTGGAGTCAGGACACCACTCGTGGACATTCATTCTGCTTTTTCCTCTGCATGAGATCACTGCTGAGTTAGGCTAGAGAACCACAGTCCCAGATGTCTGAATTTTTTTTCCAATAAGGGCATATATTGCCCAAGTTCTTTCTAAATAGTAATAGATGTCCCTGGTATAAAAAGTACAGGACAAAATTAAGCTTCCCAGATCTAGAAAGACACACCTTGTGCAGCTAGTGCTAGCAGTTGTATTTCCGTCTTTTGGGGGCTCTGGTAGCGACAAGAAGCTGCACTGAGATTTGCTGAGATATGTGGCCAGCTGGCTTCCACTAAGTCTGCATGTCCTTGGCCAAATACACAAATACATCAGAAACTTGAGGAATGTGTATATTTTCTTTCTAGCCATCTATCGTCTATTTAAACCTACAAAGTAAAAAAAAAAAAAAAAAAAAGGAGGATGACAATTTTTTTTTTTAAAGAGGACAATGGCAGGTTTTACTTTAATTTGCACCCTTTTTTTTATTGATATTTTAATAGTTTATAACATTGTGAAATTTTGGTTTGTACATTTTTGTTTGTCCATCACCATATATATGTCTCCCTTCACCCCTTGTGCCCACCCCCCACTCCCATTGCCCCTGGTAACCACGATACAGTTTTCTCTGTCCATGTGTTGGTTTATATTCCACATATGAGTGAGATCATACAGTGTTTGGCTTTCTCCCTCTGGCTTCACTTAACATACCCTCCAGGCCCATCCATGTTATTGCAAATGGGATGATTTTGTCTTTTTTTATGGCTGAGTAGTATTCCATTGTATATATATACCACATCTTCTTGATCCAATCGTCCGTCGAGGGACCCTTAGGTTGCTTCCACTTCTCGGCTATGGTGAATAATGCTGCAATGAACATAGGGGTGCATAAGCCTCTTTGGATTGTTGATTTCAGGTTCGTTGGACAGATTCCCAGTAGTGAGATGGGTGGATCATAGGGCATCTCTATTTTTAATTCTTTGAGGAATCTCCACACCGTTTTCCATAGAGGCTGCACGAGTTTGCATTCCCACCAGCTGTGTATGAGGGTTCCTGTTTCTCCACATCCTCTCCAACATTTGTTGTTTTTTGTCTTGGTGATTATAGCCATTCTAACGGGCATGAGGTGATATCAGTGTTGTTTTGATTTGCATTTCCCTGATGGTTAATGATGAACATCTTTTCATGTGCCTATTGGCCATCTGTATATCTTTTTTGGAGAAGTGTCTGTTCATTTCCTCTGCTCATTTTTTGATTGGGTTGTTTGTTTTTTGTTGTTCAGTTGTGTGAGTTCTTTATATATTATGGATACCAACCCGTGTCAGATGCATGTTTTGCAAATATTCTCTCCCAGCTTGTGGGTTGCCTGTTCATCTTGATTCTGGTTTTGTTTGTCTTGTAGAAGCTCTTTAATCTGATAAAGTCCCACTTGCTTATTTTTCCCTTAGTTTCCCTAATCTGGGTAGGCATGAGGATGACAATT